>NC_141735.1:1076799-1412867 GCF_971803275.1 Cyanistes caeruleus
CCCCGGGTTTTGGGGACCCCCCCGAGCCCCTCCCCCCCCGTTCTCCCCCCTCAGCGCGAGCGGTTGAAAAACATCGAGAGGATTTGCTGCCTCCTGCGCAAGGTGGGGACCCCCAAAAATGCTGAGACCCCTCCCCAAATTCCCCCCTCCCATCCCCCAACCCCGTTTTCCATCCCACAATTCCCTGCGCCCCCCAAATTCTCCACGAATCCCCCAAAAAATCCCTCGAGACCCTTTGATTCCCCTCCCCCCACCCCGTGGACCCCCCAAAACTCCTCAAATTGTCCCAAAACTCCTCAAATTGCCCCAAAACTCCTCAAATTGTCCCAAAACTCCTCAAATTGCCCCAAAAACTCCTCAAATTGTCCAAAACTCCTCAAATTGCCCCAAAATTCCTCAAAAATCCCCCCCAAATCTGCCCAACCCCCCTCAAGATTCTTTAATTCCCCTCAATCCCCCCAGGACCCCCAAAATTCCCCCCCAAAAAATCCCAAACCCCCTCGAACTGTGCCCAAGCCCCCTCCCCAAATTCACCGCAGCCCCGAAAGCCCCAAAATCCCTTTAAATGTCCCCAAAACTTCAACCAAAACTTCTCCAAAAGCCCCAAAATCTCCTGAAATGTCCCCAAAACTTCAATCCCCGAGTGGGCGGGGCCTGAGCGAGGGGGCGGGGCCTTGGACAGGGTGGCTTTGGGGACATTGGGGTGTCCTTGGGGACACTGGGGTGGCTTTGGGACATTGGGGTGTCTCTGGTGACACTGTGGGTGACCCTGGTGACACTGGGGGTGTCCCCGGTTCCATTGGGGTGTCCCTGGGAACACTGGCGGTGTCTCTGGTGACACTGGGGGTGTCCCCGCTGCCATTGGGGTGACCCTGGTGACACTAGGGGTGTCCCCGCTGCCATTGGGGTGACCCTGGTGACACTGGGGGTGGCCCTGGTGCCATTGGGGTGACCCTGGTGACACTGGGGGTCTCCCCGGTGACACTGGGGGTGTCTCTGGTGACACTGGGGGTGTCCTGGTGCCACTGGGGTGACCCTGGTGACACTGGGGGTGTCCCCGGTGCCATTGGGGGTGTCCCTGGTGACACTGGGGGTGGCCCTGGTGACACTGGGGGTGTCCCTGGTGACACTGGGGGTGTCTCTGGTGACACTGGGAGGTGGCCCTGGTGACACTGGGGGTGGCCCTGGTGACACTGGAGGTGGCCCTGGTGACACTGGGGGTGTCCCTGGTGACACTGGGGGTGTCCCTGGTGGCACTGGGGGTGGCCCTGGTGACACTGGGGGTGTCCCTGGTGACACTGGGGGTGACCCTGGTGCCATTGGGGTGACCCTGGTGGCACTGGGGGTGGCCCTGGTGACACTGGGGGTGTCCCTGGTGACACTGGGGGTGTCTCTGGTGACACTGGAGGTGGCCCTGGTGACACTGGGGGTGGCCCTGGTGACACTGGAGGTGGCCCTGGTGACACTGGGGGTGTCTCTGGTGACACTGGAGGTGGCCCTGGTGACACTGGGGGTGACCCTGGTGCCATTGGGGTGACCCTGGTGGCACTGGGGGTGGCCCTGGTGACACTGGGGGTGTCCCTGGTGACACTGGGGGTGTCTCTGGTGACACTGGAGGTGGCCCTGGTGACACTGGGGGTGGCCCTGGTGACACTGGAGGTGGCCCTGGTGACACTGGGGGTGTCTCTGGTGACACTGGAGGTGGCCCTGGTGACACTGGGGTGGCCCTGGTGACACTGGGGGTATCTCTGGTGACACTGGGGGTGTCCCTGGTGCCATTGGGGTGTCCCTGGTGACACTGGGGGTGACCCTGGTGACACTGGGGGTGTCTCTGGTGACACTGGGGGTGTCTCTGGTGACACTGGTGTGGCCCTGGTGACACTGGTGTGTCGCTGTCGCCCCCAGCTGGTGGTACCCGAGTATTGCATCCACGGCCTGTTCTGCCTCATGTTCCTGTGCGCGGCCGAGTGGGTGACGCTGGGGCTGAACCTGCCCCTGCTGCTCTACCACCTCTGGAGGTACCGGGGGGTCTGGGGGGGTCCTGGGGGTCCTGGGGGGGTCTCTGGGGGTCTGGGGCTGCACCTGCCCCTGCTGCTCTACCACCTCTGGAGGTACCGGGGGGTCCTGGGGGATCTGGGGGGGTCTCGGGGGGTCCTGGGGGGTCTGGGGGTGTCTGGGGCTGCACCTGCCCCTGCTGCTCTACCACCTCTGGAGGTACCGGGGGGTCTGGGGGGTCCTGGGGGGTCCTGGGGGGTCCTGGGGGGTCTCTGGGGGTCTGGGGCTGAACCTGCCCCTGCTGCTCTGCCACCTCTGGAGGTACCGGGGGGTCCTGGGGGGGCTTGGGGGGTCTCTGGGGGTCTGGGGGGGTCTGGGGCTGCACCTGCCCCTGCTGCTCTACCACCTCTGGAGGTACCGGGGGGTCCTGGGGGGGTCTGGGGGGCTGGGGGGTCCTGGGGGGGTCTCTGGGGGTCCTGGGGGGTCCTGGGGGGGTCTCGGGGGATCCTGGGGGGTCCTGGGGGGTCCTGGGGGGGTCTCTGGGGGTCTGGGGGGGCTTGGGGGGTCCCCAGGGTCTGGGTGATGCTGGGGTCTACCACCTGTGGAGGTATCGGAGGGGGTCCTGGGATGTCCCCAGTGATGTCCCCAATGTCCCCTGATATCCCCTCGCTGTCCCCCGCTGTCCCCTGACGTCCCCCCGCTGTCCCCTGATATCCCCTCGCTGTCTCCCGCTGTCCCCCCACTGTCCCCCCGCTGTTCCCTGATGTCCCTCACTGTCCCCTGCTGTCCCCCCGCTGTCCCCCCGCTGTCCCCCTGCTGTCCCCCGCTGTCCCCCCGCTGTCCCCCGCTGTCCCCCCGCTGTCCCCCGCTGTCCCCCGCTGTCCCCCGCTGTCCCCTGCTGTCCCCCGCTGTCCCCTGCTGTCCCCCGCTGTCCCCCGCTGTCCCCCGCTGTCCCCCGCTGTCCCCTGCTGTCCCCCGCTGTCCCCCCGCTGTCCCCCGCTGTCCCCCGCTGTCCCCCGCTGTCCCCCGCTGTCCCCCGCTGTCCCCTGCTGTCCCCCTGTTGTCCCCCCGCTGTCCCCCCGCTGTCCCCTGCTGTCCCCCGCTGTCCCCCGCTGTCCCCCGCTGTCCCCCGCTGTCCCCTGCTGTCCCCTCACTGTCCCCTGCTGTCCCCTCACTGTCCCCTGCTGTCCCCTCACTGTCCCCCGCTGTCCCCCCGCTGTCCCCTGCTGTCCCCCTGCTGTCCCCAGGTATTTCCACCGCCCGGCCGATGGCTCCGAGGGCCTTTTTGACGCCGTGTCCATCATGGACGCCGACATCCTGGGCTACTGCCAGAAGGAGGCCTGGTGCAAACTCGCCTTTTACCTCCTGTCCTTCTTCTACTACCTGTACAGGTGAGCGGGGCTGGGGGGGACTGGGGGGCACTGGGGGGCACTGGGGGGGACTGGGGGGGACTGGGATGGGACTGGGAGGGGATTGGGGGGTACTGGGAGGGACTGGGGGGGACTGGGGGGGACTGGGAGGGTGTTGGGGGGTACTGGGAGGGACTGGGGGGGACTGGGGGGCACTGGGGGGGACTGGGGGGGACTGGGGAGGGACTGGGAGGGACTGGGGGGGACTGGGAGGGTGTTGGGGGGGACTGGGGGGGACTGGGAGGGACTGGGAGGGACTGGGGGGGACTGGGAGGGTGTTGGGGGGGACTGGGGGGGACTGGGAGGGACTGGGAGGGACTGGGGGGGACTGGGAGGGACTGGGATGGACTGGGAGGGACTGGGGGGGACTGGGAGGGACTGGGAGGGACTGGGGGGGACTGGGAGGGTGTTGGGGGGGACTGGGGGGGACTGGGATGGACTGGGAGGGACTGGGAGGGACTGGGGGGGACTGGGGGGGACTGGGGGGGACTGGGAGGGACTGGGGGGGACTGGGAGGGACTGGGGGGCACTGGGGGGGACTGGGGGGGACTGGGGAGGGGATTGGTGGGGAGTGAGAGGGTGTTTGGGGCTACTGGGATGATGTTGGGGGGTACTGGGAGGGACTGGGATGGAACTGGGGGGGACTGGGAGGGACTGGGATGGGACTGGGAGGGGATTGGGGGGTACTGGGAGGGACTGGGATGGGACTGGGAGGGGATTGGGGGGTACTGGGAGGGACTGGGATGGAACTGGGGGGGACTGGGAGGGACTGGGATGGGACTGGGGGGGACTGGGAGGGACTGGGAGGGACTGGGGGGTACTGGGAGGGACTGGGGGGTACTGGGAGGGTGCTCAGAGACTCTAAAGGGGACTGGGAGGAACTGGGAAAAGATTTGGGGTCAGGGCGAGGGGACTGGGATGGACTGGGCCTCACTGGGAGGGACTGGGCCTCACTGGGAGGGACTGGGCCTTACTGGGATGGACTGGGCCATACTGGGATGGACTGGGCCTCACTGGGAGGGACTGGGCCATACTGGGATGGACTGGGCCTTACTGGGATGGACTGGGCCTCACTGGGAGGGACTGGGCCTTACTGGGATGGACTGGGCCTTACTGGGGGGCACTGGTCCATACTGGGGGGCACTGGTCCATACTGGGGGGCACTGGTCCATACTGGGGGGCACTGGTCCATACTGGGGGGCACTGGTCCATACTGGGGGGCACTGGTCCATACTGGTGAGGTGCCCCTCCCCCCAGTATGGTGTACACACTGGTGAGCTTCTGAGGGGGGGCACCCCCGGACCCCCCCCCGCCGCGGGACCCCCGGACCTGGGACCCCCCCCCGGATTTTGGGGACCACTCCGAGCCCCTCCCCCCCCCCCCCCCAAACTCCGGGACCCCCCCCGGGACCCCCCCGGACTTTGGGGACCCCCCCAGCCCCCGCCCCTCCCCCCGAGCTGCCGCAATGACCCCGATTTGGGGAGCGGGGGGGGAGGGGCGGGGGGGGGGGAGCCCCTCCCAGTCCGGCCCAGCGGCTCCCAGTTCATCCCAGTTCAGCCCAGTTCAGCCCAGTTCATCCCAGTTCATCCCAGTTCAGCCCACTTCATCCCAGTTCAGCCCAGTTCAGCCCCGCTGGGTTTGTGTCGTGGCTCAATAAAGAAAAATGGCACCAGTGACTTACTGGGAGCACTGGGAGGGACTGGGGGGGCACTGGGGGGCACTGGGGGGGTACTGGGGGGGCACTGGGGGGCACTGGGGGGGTACTGGGGGGCACTGGGGGGCACTGGGATGTGTTACTGGGAGCACTGGGAGGGACTGGGGGGCACTGGGGGGGCACTGGGAGCACTGGGAGCACTGGGAGCACTGGGATTGGTTCCCATCCAGCACTGGGGGGTTACTGGGAGCACTGGGGGGCACTGCGGGGGTGCTGGGGGGTCACTGGGGGGCACTGGGAGGGACTGGGGGGCACTGGGGGGGCACTGGGGGGGCACTGGGGGTTACTGGGAGGGACTGGGGGGACACTGGGAGCACTGGGATTGGTTCCCATCCAGCACTGGGGGGTTACTGGGAGCACTGGGAGGGAACTGGGTGGGCACTGGGGGGACACTGAGGGGGACACTGGGAGCACTGGGATTGGTTCCCATCCAGCACTGGGGGGCACTGGGGGGGCACTGGGGGGGCACTGGGGGTTACTGGGGGTTACTGGGAGCACTGGGGGGCACTGGGGCCGCCCCTCCCCCACTGAGTCAGGGCTGCAGCACCTGGAGCTTTATTGGGGACAGGGGGGAGGGGACAGGTGACACCAGGGACAGGTGACAGGTCAGGTGACAGGTCAGGTGACACAGGTGAGGGCTGGCACAGGTGCCAGGTGTGTCCCAGGTGTGCTCCAGGTGTCCCCAAGTGTCCCCAGATGTCCCCAGGTGTGCTCCAGGTGTCCCCAGGTGTGTCCCAGGTGTCCCCAGGTGTGCTCCAGGTGTCCCCAGGTGTGTCCCAGGTGTCCCCAGGTGTCCCCAAGTGTCCCCAGATGTCCCCAGGTGTGCTCCAGGTGTGCTCCAGGTGTCCCCAGGTGTGTCCCCAGGTGTCCCCAGGTGTGCTCCAGGTGTCCCCAGGTGTCCCCAGGTGTTCTCCAGGTGTCCCCAAGTGTCCCCAGGTGTCTCAGGTGGCCACGGGGGGCAGCCCCACCTGAGCCGTCAGCACCGGCCCCTCCCGGCCTGGGAGCAGCACCAGCACCTGGGGGAGGGGAGGGCACCGTGTCACCCCCAGGTGTCCCCTGACCCCCCCAAGCTGTCCCCTGACCCCCACCCAGGTGTCCCCAGGTGTCCCCAGGTGTCCCCTGACCCTCCCCAGGTGTGTCCCAGGTGTCCCCTGAGCCCCCCAGGTGTGTCCCAGGTGTCCCCAGACCCTCCCCAGGTGTCCCCTGACCCTCCCCAGGTGTCCCCAGGTGTCCCAGGTGTCCCCTGACCCCCCCAGGTGTGTCCCCCTCCCCCAGGTGTGTCCTAACCCTCCCCAGGTGTCCCCTGACCCCCTCAGGTGTCCCCTGAGCCCCCCAGGTGTCCCCAGACCCTCCCCAGGTGTCCCCAGGTGTGTCCCAGGTGTCCCCAGACCCTCCCCAGGTGTCCCCTGAGCCCCCCCAGGTGTCCCCAGGTGTGTCCCAGGTGTCCCCTGACCCTCCCCAGGTGTGTCCCCCTCCCCCAGGTGTGTCCCCCTCCCCCAAGTGTGTCCTAACCCTCCCCAGGTGTCCCCAGGTGTCCCCTGAGCCCCCCAGGTGTGTCCTGAGCCCCCCAGGTGTCCCAGGTGTCCCCAGACCCTCCCCAGGTGTGTCCCAGGTGTGTCCCAGGTGTCCCCTGACCCTCCCCAGGTGTTCCCAGGTGTGTCCCAGGTGTCCCCAGACCCTCCCCAGGTGTGTCCCAGGTGTCCCCTGAGCCCCCCCAGGTGTCCCCAGGTGTGTCCTGACCCCCTCAGGTGTCCCCAGGTGTCCCCAGGTGTCCCCAGGTGTCCCCTCCCCCTCACCTGCAGCCTCCCCGGCCCCTCCCCCGGCTCCAGCCAGGTACCGAACAGGTAACGCAGCCCCGGCAGCAGCAGCGGCACCTGAGGGGAGCAGAGCCCGAAAATCGGGGAGAGATCCCAAAAAACTGGGGGAAAATCCCAAAATCGGGGAGAAATCCCCAAAATCGGGGAAAAAATCCCCAAAATCGGGGAAAAATCCCAAAATTGGGGAAAAATCCCCAAAATCGGGGAAAAATCCCAAAATTTGGGGCAGAAATCCCCAAAATTGGGGCAGAAATCCCCAAAATTTGGGGTAGAAATCCCAAAAAATTGGGGAAAAATCCCCAAAACTGGGGCAGAAATCCCTGAAAACCGGGGGGAAAAATCCCAAAATTGGGGAGAAATCCCCAAAATCGGGGAAAAATCCCCAAAACTGGGGCAGAAATCCCAAAATTGGGGCAGAAATCCCAAAAAATCTGGGAAAAATCCCCAAAACTGGGGCAGAAATCCCAAAACTGGGGCAGAAATCCCCAAAAAAATGGGGAGAAATCCCTGAAAATTGGGGAAGAAATCCCAAAATCGGGGAAAAAATCCCCAAATTGGGGAAAAATCCCCAAAATTTGGGCAGAAATCCCTGAAAATTGGGGAGAAATCCCCAAATTTGGGGTAGAAATCCCAAAAAATTGAGGAAAAATCCCCAAACTTGGGGAGAAATCCCCAAAATTTGGGCGAGATCCCCCAAAAATTGGGAAGAAATCCCCAAAACTGGAGAGAAACCCCCAAAACTGGAGAGAAATCCCCAAAACTGGAGAGAAATCCCCAAAATTGGGGCAGAAATCCCCAAATTTGGGGCAGAAATCCCCAAAATTGGGGAAGAAATCCCAAAATTGGGGCAGAAATCCCCAAAATTGAAGGAGGAAGAAATTCTGGGAATGTTTAAAATTGAGGGGGAACCGAAATTTGGGGATTGGGGGAGGATTTTGGGTTATTTTGGGTTATTTTGGGTTATTTTGGGTTATTTTGAGTTATTTTGGGTTATTTTGGGTTATTTTGGGTTGTTTTGGTGCGTTTTGGGTCACTTTGGTGTGATTTTGAGGGATTTTTGGGGTGTTTTGGGGTGGTTTTGGGTGTTTCAGGGTGTTTTTGTTGTGTTTTTTGGGTGGTTTTGGGTGTTTCTGGGTGTTTCAGGGTGTTCCAGGGTGTTTTTCTTGTGGTTTTTGGGTGGTTTTGGGTGTTTTTGGGGTGTTTTTTGGGTGTTTCAGTGTGTTTTTTGGGTGGTTTTGGGTGTTTTTGGGTGTTTCTGGGTGTTTCTGGGTGTTTTTGTTGTGTTTTTTGGGGTGTTTCAGGGTGTTTTTGGGTGTTTCTGGGTGTTTCAGTGTGGTTTTTGGGTGTTTCAGGGTGTTTTTGTTGTGTTTTTGGGTGGTTTCTGGGTGTTTCTGGGTGTTTCCGGGTGTTTCAGTGTGTTTTTTGGGTGTTTCAGGGTGTTTTTGTGTTTTTTGGGTGGTTTTGGGTGTTTTTTGGGTGTTTCAGTGTGTTTTTTGGGTGGTTTTGGGTGTTTCTGGGTGTTTCTGGGTGTTTCTGGGTGTTTCAGTGTGGTTTTTGGGTGTTTCAGGGTGTTTTTGTTGTGTTTTTTGGGTGTTTTTGGGTGTTTCTGGGTGTTTCAGGGTGTTTTTGTTGTGTTTTTTGGGGTGTTTCAGGGTGTTTTTGGGTGTTTCCGGGTGTTTCAGTGTGGTTTTTGGGTGTTTCAGGGTGTTTTTGTTGTGTTTTTTGGGTGGTTTCTGGGTGTTTCTGGGTGTTTTTTGGGTGTTTCAGTGTGTTTTTTGGGTGTTTCAGTGTGTTTTTGGGTGTTTCCGGGTGTTTCAGTGTGGTTTTTGGGTGTTTCAGGGTGTTTTTGTTGTGTTTTTTGGGTGTTTTTGGGTGTTTCTGGGTGTTTCCGGGTGTTTCAAGTGTGTTTTTTGGGTGTTTCAGGGTGTTTTTGTTGTGTTTTTTGGGTGGTTTCTGGGTGTTTCTGGGTGTTTTTTGGGTGTTTCAGTGTGTTTTTTGGGTGTTTCAGTGTGTTTTTGGGTGTTTCAGGGTGTTTCAGTGTGGTTTTTGGGTGTTTCAGGGTGTTTTTGTTGTTTTTTTTGGTGTTTCAGGGTGTTTTTTGCGTGGTTTTGGATGTTTTTGGTGTGTTTTGGGGTGTTTTGTTGTGTTTTTTGGGTGTTTGGGGATGTTTCAGGGTGTTCCAGGGTGTTTTTGTTGTGTTTTTTGGGTGGTTTTGGGTGTTTTTGGGGTGTTTCAGTGTGTTTTGGGGTGTTTCAGGGTGTTTTTGGGGTGTTTTTGGGGTGTTTCAGGGTGTTTTTTGGGGTGTTTCAGGGTGTTTTTGGGTGTTTTGGGGTGTTTCAGTGTGTTTTTGGGGTGTTTCAGGGTGTTTTTGGGGTGTTTCAGGGTGTTTTTGGGGTGTTTCAGGGTGTTCCGGGGTGTTTTCGGGGGTACCTTGATGCAGGGGGGCTGCAGCCGTTTCGGGGGGGGGTGGCAGCGCAGCAGCAGCAGCAGCTCCGGGCTCGGGGGGGCCCCCCCGGGCAGCAGCACCCCCAAAGTCAGGCGCAGGCGGGGGCCCAGCCCCTGAACCTGGGGGGGCAAAAAGGGGGCTCAGGGACCCCAAAAACCCCCCTGAGATCCCCCAAAAATCCCAAATCACCCCTTGGAGACCCCAAAATCAACCCCGGGGAACCCAAACCCCTCCCTGAGAACCCCTAAAATCTCACAGAGACCCCAAATCCTTCCCCAGGGACCCCCAAATTCCCCTCCCTGGAGACCCCAAATCCCACTGGGACCCCCAAATCCCCCCTCTGGAGACCCCAAACCCCACTGGGACCCCCAAATCCCCCCTCAAGAGCCCCCAAACCCCACTGGGACCCCCAAATCCCCCCTCTGGAGACCCCAAATCCCACAGGGACCCCCAAATCCCCCCTCAGGAGACCCCAAACCCCACTGGGACCCCCAAATCCCCCCTCAGGAGACCCCAAACCCCACTGGGACCCCCAAATCCCCCCTCAAGAGCCCCCAAACCCCACTGGGACCCCCAAATCCCCCCTCAGGAGACCCCAAATCCCACAGGGACCCCCAAATCCCCCCCCAGGGAAGTTTTAACTCCCCCAGTTTTAGGGGTTCTCCCCCCTCCCAGCCCCTCCCCCCCCCGGTTTTGGGGTCCCCCCCAGACTCACGGTTGCCGTCAGGGTGAGGGGGGGGTCCCCAACTTTGGGGGCGGCGCCCCCCCCCAGGGCTCGAGCCAGGCCCCGGGCGGCCCCCAGGCGCAGCCCCCCCAAATCCTGCTGGAAGCGCCCGTGCATCCCTGGGGGGGGGGGGAGGGGCAAGGGGGGGCACCCATGGGTGCTGCGGGCCCCTCCCCCCACCCAAAAATCCGGGGTGAGACCCCCCCCCTCCCCCCCCACCCCCCTCCCCCCATGAAGACCCCAGACCCAAATTCCCACCCCCCCCCAAAACCCCCCCCTTAGTGACCCCATGGGTGCCCCCACCCCCCACCCCCACCCAGGAGGATCCCAGACCCCTCCCCTCCCCCCCCGCCCCTCCCCCACTCACGGGGGGCGTCCTCGCGCTCCCTCAGGGCCCGATCCACGAAGAGGCGCGTGCGGGGGGGGAGGGGCAGGCGGGGGAGGGGCGCGGGGGGGGTCTCGCCCCCTCCCCCACCCCCGCGACCCCCCCCCAAATCCGCGCGGCGCCGCAGCATCCGGATGGACAGAGCGCCCCCTGGCGGCCGGGAGGACTCAGCGACCACCACCCTTAACAGCCCCTCCCCCACGGGACCCCCACCCACAATTTGGGACCCCTCCCCCAACAATAAATGTCCCCCAACCCCTCCCCTATTTGAGACCTCCCCACCCATGGGACCCCTCCCCAAAATGGGACCCCCCCCCCCAAAATGGGCCCCCCCTCCCCCCAAAATGGGACCCCCCCCCAAAATGGGACCCCTCCCCAAAATGGGAAGCCCCCTCCCCACCCATGGGACCCCTCCCCAAAATGGGAACCCTCCCCCCAAAATGGGCCCCCCCTCCCCCCAAAATGGGACCCCCCCCCCCCCCCCCAAATGGGTGCTCCCCCATCCTTTTCCATTTGGGACCCCTCCCCACCTCTGGGACCCCTCCCCAGCCCCAGGACCCCTCCCCAGCCCCCCCGGGACCCCTCCCCACCTCGGGTGGTACACATCAGGGTGTTCTCCTGCTCCCCTCCCCTTCCCCCCAGCCGCATTTGGGACCCCCCCTCACCCCTGGGACCCTCCCCACCCCTGGGACCCCTCCCCACCCCTGGGAGACCCCTCCCCACCTCGGGTGGTGCACAGCAGGGTGTTCTCCTCCCGCCCGTAGCGCCCAAAGCAGAGCCCGGTCACCACCTCCTGTGGGTGGGGGGCACCCAGGGGTGGGTGGGGGGCTCCCAAATACCCGGGGGGGGCACCCAGGGGTGGGGAAGGGTCCCCAGCTGAGGGGGATGGGGGGTCCTGGGGGGTTTTGGGGGGGTCTGGGATGGGGGATTTGGGGGGTCCCAGGAAATCTGGGGGTTCCAGGGTGGAATTGGGGGGTGTTTTGGGGGTATTTGGGGGTATTTGGGGGATATTTTGGGGTATTTTAGGGATTTTGGGTGTATTTGAGAGATATTTGATGGATATTGGGATATTTGGGATATTTTTGGGATATTTTTGGGGTATCTGGGGGTATTTTAAGGATATTTGGAGTAATTTAAGGATTATTTTGGGATATTTGGGGGGAGTTTGGGGATCCCCAGCTGCATTTTGAAGGTTTGGGGGTCCCAGGGTGGGGTTAGGAGACATTTTGGGGGTCCCAGGGTGGGTTTAAGAGACATTTTGGGGGTCCCAGGGTAGGGTTGAGACATTTTGGGGGTCCCAGGGTGGGTTATGAGACATTTTGGGGGTCCCAGGGTGGGTTTAAGAGACATTTTGGGGGTCCCAGGGTGGGGTTGAGACATTTTGGGGGTCCCAAGGTGGGTTATGAGACATTTTGGGGGTCCCAGGGTGGGTTTAAGAGACATTTTGGGGGTCCCAGGGTGGGTTATGAGACATTTTGGGGGTCCCAGGGTGGGTTTAAGAGACATTTTGGGGGTCCCAGGGTAGGGTTGAGACATTTTGGGGGTCCCAGGGTGGGTTATGAGACATTTTGGGGGTCCCAGGGTGGGTTTAAGAGACATTTTGGGGGTCCCAGGGTGGGGTTGAGACATTTTGGGGGTCCCAAGGTGGGTTTAGGAGACATTTTGGGGGTCCCAGGGTGGGTTTAAGAGACATTTTGGGGGTCCCAGGGTGGGTTAGGAGACATTTTGGGGGTCCCAGGGTAGGGTTGAGACATTTTGGGGGTCCCAGGGTGGGCTTAGGAGACATTTTGGGGGTCCCAGGGTGGGTTTAAGAGACATTTTGGGGGTCCCAGGGTGGGTTATGAGACATTTTGGGGGTCCCAGGGTGGGGTTATGAGACATTTTGAGGGTCCCAGGGTAGGGTTGAGACATTTTGGGGGTCCCAGGGTAGGGTTGAGACATTTTGGGGGTCCCAGGGTGGGTTTAGGAGACATTTTGGGGGTCCTAGGGTAGGGTTGAGACATTTTGGGGGTCCCAGGGTGGGTTTAGGAGACATTTTGGGGGTCCCAGGGTAGGGTTGAGACATTTTGGGGGTCCCAGGGTGGGTTTTGAGACATTTTGGGGGTCCGAGGGTGGGTTATGAGACATTTTGGGGGTCCCAGGGTGGGTTTAAGAGACATTTTGGGTGTCCCAGGGTAGGGTTGAGACATTTTGGGGGTCCCAGGGTGGGTTAAGAGACATTTTGGGGGTCCCAGGGTGGGTTTAAGAGACATTTTGGGGGTCCCAGGGTGGGGTTGAGACATTTTGGGGGTCCCAGGGTGGGTTTTGAGACATTTTGGGGGTCCCAGGGTGGGTTATGAGACATTTTGGGGGTCCCAGGGTGGGTTTAAGAGACATTTTGGGGGTCCCCACCTGCGTTTTGAGGGTGCAGAGCAAGGTCCTGCCCCGGTAGAGCCGCAGCTCCCCCGAGGGTCCCGGGGGGGTCCCCAAAGCCACCAGAGCAGCCCCCAGACCCCTCCCGGGCAGCGCCGCCCCCGCCAGCCCCGAGATGGGTCCCGGCAGCCGCAGCGCCCAGAGCCGGCGGCCCTGCGGGAAACGGGGCTCAGGAGGGGTCTGGGGGGGATTTTGGGGGGTCCCAGAAGGGTTTGGGGGGGGTTTGGGGGTCACCTGGGGGCTGAAGGCCTGCAGGGTCCCGTCGGCGGTGGCAGCCAGGAGCCCCCCGTCCTGGGGGATGAGCCCGGAGGGGCGAGAGCCCAGCACCCCCAAAATCCTGCCCTGCTCACGGGACCTGGGGTGCCCCAAATCCTCAATAAATCACCCCAAAATCACCCCAAAATCACCCCCAAAATCACCCCCAAAATCACCCCAAAATCATCCTGAGCACCCCCAAAATCACCCCAAAATCACCCCGAAAATCACCCCCAAAATCACCCCAAAATCACCCCAAAATCACCCCAAAATCACCCCCAAATCACCCCAAAATCACCCCAAAATCACCCCCAAAATCACCCCAAAATCACCCCCAAATCACCCCAAAATCACCCCAAAATCACCCCCAAAATCACCCCAAAATCACCCCAAAATCACCCCAAAATCACCCCCAAAATCACCCCAAAATCACCCCAAAATCCTGCCCTGCTCACGGGACCTGGGGTGCCCCAAATCCTCAATAAATCACCCCAAAATCACCCCAAAATCACCCCAAAATCATCCTCAGCACCCCCAGAACCCTGCCCTGCTCCCGGGACCAGGGGGCACCCCAAATCTGCAATAAACCCCCCAAAATCACCCCAAAAACCCCCTACACCCCTTCAAATCTCCCCTTTCACCTTCTCCAAGTCCCATCCCTGCACCCCAAAACCCACCCCGAGCCCCCCTGAGCCCCCCAAACCCCCCCAGATCCCCCCAAACCCCCCCTGATCCCCCCAAATCTCCCCAAAACCCCCCGTGAGCCCCCCAAATCCCCCCTGAGCCCCCCAAACTCCCCCAGATCCCCCCAAACCCCCCGTGAGCCCCCCAAACCCCCCCAGATCCCCCCAAACCCCCCCTGAGCCCCCCAAATCCCCCCAAAACCCCCCCCGAGCCCCCCAAAACCCCCCCAAACCCCCCCAAACCCCCCCGGTCACCCCTCACCGGCTCAGCCCCCGCAGGCTCCCGTCCCTGCAGGCCACCCAAAACCCCCCCTGAGCCCCCCAAATCCCCCCAAAACCCCCCCTGAGCCCCCCAAACCCCCCCAAACCCCCCCAAACCCCCCCGGTCACCCCTCACCGGCTCAGCCCCCGCAGGCTCCCGTCCCTGCAGGCCCTGAGCCCCCCCCCGAGCCCCCCAGATCCCCCCCAAATCCCCCCAAAACCCCCCAAAACCCCCCGTGAGCCCCCCAAACCTCCCCAGATCCCCCCAAACCCCCCCTGAGCCCCCCGTTCTCCCCTCACCGGCTCAGCCCCCGCAGGCTCCCGTCCCTGCAGGCCCTGAGCCCCCCCTGAGCCCCCCAAACCCCCCCTGAGCCCCCCGTTCTCCCCTCACCGGCTCAGCCCCCGCAGGCTCCCGTCCCTGCAGGCCACCCCCAGCCGGCAGCGCCCGTCCCCGGGACCCCGCGGCACCACGAAGGCGGGGGGGGACGGCACCCAGCCCTGGGGGGCAAAGTGGGGGTCAGGGGGGCTCACAGAGGGGTCAGGGGGGCTCCCAGAGGGGTCAGGGGGGCTCCCAGAGGGGTCTGGGGGCTCACAGGGGCTCACAGAGGGGTCAGGGGGCTCCCAGAGGGGTCTGGGGGCTCACAGAGGGGTCAGGGGGCTCCCAGAGGGGTCTGGGGGCTCACAGAGGGGTCAGGGGGGCTCACAGAGGGGATCCCAAGAGGGTCCTGGGAGGGTCAGGGTGGGTCTGGGGGCACCCAAAGGGGTCCCAGGGGGTTTGAGGGGTTCCCAGGGGGTTTGAGGGGGTCCCAGGGTGTTTCAGGGGTTCCCGGGGGTGTTTTTGGGGGGTCCCGGGGTTCCTGGGGTGTTTCAGGGGGTCCCGGGGGTGTTTTTGGGGGGTCCCGGGGGTCCCGGGGGTTTCAGGGGGTCCCGGGGGTGTTCTTGGGGGGTCCCGGGGGGGTTTTTGGGGTTCCCAGGGTGTTTCAGGGGTTCCCAGGGTGTTTCAGGGGGTCCCGGGGGGGTTTTTGGGGTTCCCAGGGTGTTTCAGGGGTTCCCAGGGTGTTTCAGGGGGTCCCGGGGGTGTTTTTGGGGGGTCCCGGGGAGGTTTTTGGGGTTCCCAGGGTATTTCAGGGGATCCCGGGGGTGTTTTTGGGGGGTCCCGGGGGGGTTTTTGGGGTTCCCAGGGTGTTTCAGGGGGTCCCAGGGTGTTTCAGGGGGTCCCGGGGGTGTTTTTGGGGGGTCCCGGGGGGGTCCCACCTTGCAGATGACCGTGAAGGCCTCGGGGTCCAGCACCAGCACGTCCCCGGCCTCGGTGCCCAGCACGGGACACTCGGGGGTCCCCTCGGGGCCCCCCCGCGGCAGCGCCCCCAGACACGTCACCACCGTCTGGGGGGGACACAGGGGGGCGTTGGGGACACGGGGGGGTCACTGGGGACATGTGGGGGTCACCTCAGGACCCCCCTGTGGGGGCACCCCCAGACACGTCACCGTCATTGGGGGGACACGGCGGGGGGGGGGTCACACGGGGGGGTCAGGGGGACACGGGGGGGTCACAGGTGGCACAGGTGACCCACAGGTGACACACAGGTGACATAGGTGACACAGGTGACACACAGGAGACACACAGGTGACAAAGGTGACACACAGGTGACACACAGGTGACACAGGTGACACACGGGTGACACACAGGTGACACAAAGGTGACACAGGTGACACACGGGTGACACAGGTGACACACAGGTGACACAGGTGACACACGGGTGACACACAGGTGACACAAAGGTGACAAAGGTGACACACGGGTGACACAGGTGACACACGGGTGACACAGGTGACACACAGGTGACACAAAGGTGACAAAGGTGACACACAGGTGACAAAGGTGACACACGGGTGACACAGGTGACACACAGGTGACACAGGTGACACAGGTGACACAAAGGTGACAAAGGTGACACACGGGTGACACAGGTGACACACAGGTGACACACAGGTGACACACGGGTGACACACGGGTGACACACAGGTGACAAATGTGACACACAGGTGACACACAGGTGACATTAAGGTGACACACAGGTGACACACAGGTGACACAGGTGACACAGGTGACACACAGGTGACACACATGTGACACACAGGTGACACACAGGTGACAAAGGTGACACACAGGTGACACACAGGTGACACACAGGTGACCCACAAGTGACCCACAGGTGACACAAAGGTGACACACAGGTGACACACAGGTGACACAAAGGTGACAAAGGTGACACACAGGTGACACACAGGTGACCCACAGGTGACCCACAGGTGACACACATGTGACACACATGTGACACACAGGTGACAAAGGTGACACACAGGTGACACACGGGTGACACACAGGTGACCCACAAGTGACCCACAGGTGACACAAAGGTGACACACAGGTGACACACAGGTGACATACAGGTGACACAGGTGGCACACAGGTGACACACGGGTGACACACGGGTGACACACAGGTGACAAAGGTGACACACAGGTGGCACAGGTGACACCCAGGTGACACACAGGTGACACACAGGTGACCCAGATGACACACAGGTGACACAGGTGACACACAGGTGACACTCAGGTGACCCAGATGACACACAGGTGACACACAGGTGACAAAGGTGACACACGGGTGACATACAGGTGACACAGGTGACACACGGGTGACACACAGGTGACACACAGGTGACACACAGGTGACACAGGTGGCACACAGGTGACACACAGGTGACACACAGGTGACAAAGGTTACACACAGGTGACACAGGTGACACACAGGTGACAAAGGTGACACCCACCTGTCTCTGCAGGGGTCGCCCCTTGTGCAGCGCCACGAAGGGACCCAGCTCGGGGGGGGGCAGCGCCAGCAGCCTGGGGGGGCAGGGGGGGCACCCATTGCACCCCCCGACCCCCCAATGACCCCCCTGACCCCAATGACCCCAATGACCCCCCTGACCCCCCAATGACCCCCCTGACCCCAATGACCTCCCAATGAACCCCCTGACCCCCCAATGACCCCCCTGACCCCAATGACCCCCCAATGACCTCCCAATGACACCCCAATGACCCCCCAATGACACCCCTGACCCCCCAATGACCCCAATGACCTCCCAATGACCCCCCAATGACACCCCTGACCCCTCACTGACCCCCCAATGACACCCCTGACCCCCCAATGACCCCCCAATGACCCCCCAATGACCCCCCAATGACCCCAATGACCTCCCTGACCTCCCCCAAAGTCACCCAATGTCCTCCAAACCTCACAAAGACCCCCCCAAACCCCACAGGGACCCCCCAAACCCCACAGGGACCCCCCCCAAACCCCACAAAGACCCCCCCAAACCCCACAGGGACCCCCCAAACCCCACAAAGACCCCCCCCAAACCCCACAGGACCCCCCCAAATCCCACAAAGACCCCCCAAACCCCACAGGGACCCCCCCAACCGCCCCCAAATCCCACAAAGACCCCCCCAAACCCCACAGGACCCCCCCAAACCCCACAGGGACCCCCCCCGAACCCCACAGGACCCCCCCAAACCCCACAGGAACTCCCCCAAACCCCACAGGACCCCCCCAAACCCCACAGGAACTCCCCCAAACCCCACAGGACCCCCCCAAACCCCACAGGACCCCCCCAAACCCCACAGGACCCCCCCAAACCCCGCAGGAACTCCCCCAAACCCCACAGGGACCCCCCAAACCCCACAAAGACCCCCCCCAAACCCCACAGGACCCCCCCAAACCCCACAGGACCCCCCAAACCCCACAGGGACCCCCCAAGACCCCACAAAGACCCCCCCGACTCCACAGGACCCCCCCAAACCCCACAGGGACCCCCCCAAACCCCACAGGACCCCCCCCAAATCCCACAGGGACCCCCCAAATCCCACAAAGACCCCCCCAAACCCCACAGGGACCACCCAAACCCCACAAAGACCCCCCCAAACCCCACAAGGACCCCCCCCAAACCCCACAAAGACCCCCCCAAACCCCACAGGGACCCCCCAAACCCCACAGGGACCCCCCCCAATCCTCCCCAGCCCCCCACTCACCGCAGCGACTGCGTCGTCAGGGGCACCTCGGCCTTGTCCCTGGGACCCCCCAAATTCTGGTTGGGGGAGGCTCAGGGTGTGCCCCCCCCACCCCAAAATGAACCCAGGATTTTGGGGACCCCCCCCCAGGGACTAAAAGTGCCCCCCCCAAGGGTCTTTTTTGGCAGACCCCCCCCCACAAAGGCACCCAGAGTTTTTGGGACCCCTCCCCAAAGCGATCCCGATTTTTTGGGCGTCCCCCAAATTCCCCCTCAAAAGACCCAAACCTCCCCCCCTCAAGATTTTAGGGGCGTCCCCCAAGACCCCCCCCCCAGGTATTTGGGGCGGTCCCCCCCTCCCCAAAAAAAACATTTTTGGGGTCCCCCCTGCACCTCAAATCCTCCAACATCTCCTTCAGCATCAGGGGGTCGATCTGATCCTACAGAAACCCCCCCCAAAAAAATAAAATTAAATTTCAGGATGGCTCAAAACCCCCCCCCGGGGAGAGCGGGGGGTGCCCCAATTTGGGGAGGGGGTCCCCCCAAACCCCCCCCTCACCTGCTCAGCCTGGAGCCACAGGTCCCTCTCGAGGGGGTCGGGGGGCCGGGGGGGCAGCGAGAATTTGAAGAAGGGTCGCAGGTTCCTGTAGACGTAGAGGGCGGGGCCGGCGGCCACGACCACCGCGGGGCCCCCCCCGGGCCCCCCCCCGGAGCCCCCCGACCCTAAAAAAGCGGGGCCGAACGCCCCCACCCCCGCGGGAGCCTCGGGTAGCGCCAGGCTGGTGATGGAGCCCGCGCCCCTCACCACGGCCAGGCGGGGACCCCCCGGATCCCGCGGGACCCCCACCACCAGCTGGGGGGGACATGGGGGGGTCAGGGGGTGGAGATCACCAGGGACCCCCGAGACCCCCCAGAGACCCCCCCATGGACCTCCCCAGAGACCCCCACCACCAGCTGGGGGGGGACACGGGGGCGTCAGGGGCTGGGGACCCCCAGAAACCCCCCCAGGGACCCCCCCAGAGACCCCCACCACCAGCTGGGGAGGACATGGGTGGGGGTCAGGGGCTGGGGACCCCCAGAGAACCCCCCCAGGGACCTCCTTAGAGACCCCCCCCTCCATGAACCCCCAGAGACCCCCCCCAGAACACCCCCAGTGACCCCCCGGGACCCCTCAGAGACCCCCTCAGAACACCCCACGGACCCCCCCATTGCACCCAGGGACCCCCCCCCATTGCCCCCAAAGCCCACCCGGACCCCCCCCCCCCCAAAATCACCTTGTGGTCGCCGTCTCCATGGAGATCAACCAGCGCTGGGAAAGGAGGGAGGGGAGGGGGCTTAGGGGGGACCCCCGGGGGTCCGGGACCCCTCCCCCATCCCTCACCCAGAGGGAAACCCCCGGTCCTCTCCCCCTCACCCCGAGACCCCCCAAAATCCCCCCTCACCCCGAGACCCCCTCATGAGCCCCCCCTCAGGATCCCTGCCCCACCCAGAGCCCCCCCTCACGAGCCCCCCCTCACCCACAGCCCCCCTCACGAGCCCCCCCTCATGAGGCCCCCCCTCACCCATGCACCCGGGGAAGCTGCACAGCCCGGCCAGGGGGTCCTCGTGAGCCTCCAGCCATAACGAAGCGCTGCGGGGGGGTCCAAGCGTTAAGGGGGGAGGCGAATCCCGACACCGGGACCCCCCCAAAACCCCCCAAAACTGCCCCGAACGCCGCCCCTCCCCCACCTCTCCTCAGCCGCCGCCATCGCGTTGCCACGGCAACGCAGGGATTTGCCGCCCGGAAATGACGCATCCCTCCCTCCAGCGCCACAGACCAATGAACACCGAGATCTTCGTGGCCACGCCCCTTGCCAGGAGTCCACCATTTTTGTAGTTCCGCGGCTTGCGGCGTCGCCACGCACGGTTTGCGTGCGGGTGACGTCACCGCGCCGCGCCTGCGCGCTGCCCCTTTCTGCCTTGGAGACGCCACGGTGCGGCGGCGCTCGGGGGATTCGGGGGAATTTGGGGGGGATTTTGGAGTTTTTGAGGGAAATTTGGGGGTTTTGGGGGGATTTGTGACTTTTTGAGGGGGATTTGGGTAGGGAGGGGCTGGGGAAGGGTGATGAGGCGGGTTGGGAGTGGGGGGGGCTGCGCTGGGAAGGTTTTAACGAGCCTTGGGTGAGATTGTGAGGGGCTTGGGGGGGGCTTTGAGGTTTTTTGGGGGGCCCAGGGGTTATTTGGGGATCAGAGGGGGCTGAGGCGTTATGGAGGGGTCCTGAGGGGGCTGTGAGGCCTTGGGAAGGGTCAGGGTTATTTGGGGGGGGGGGGTCCATGAGGGCCTTGGGAAGGATTTGGGGGGCCAGGAGTCCTTGGGGGACCCTCAGGTGGGGGACAGGGAAAGTTTGCGGGGGGAGAACGTAAATCAGGGGGGTTTTACCCCCCCAAAATAGACACAGGAGGGTCTGGAGACCCCCAAATTCCACCCGAGATTTCCCGTGGTGGGGGGGGGAGCAGTACCAGCTCCTCTCCCCCAAACCCCTGAGGGTCTCCCCTTTATTTTTGGGATGTGGGGACCCCCCCTAAGCCCCCCAAATCTCCCCCCAGCCGCCGCCATGCAGCTCTTCATCCGCGGCCAGACCCTCCTCACCCTCGAGCTCTCCGGCTCCGAGACCCTCGCCCAGATCAAGGTGAGCCCCCAAATTCGGGCTGTCCCCCTCCCCAGTCCCCCCCGGTTTTGGGGTGCTGACCCCCCCCGTTTGTCCCCCCTCCCCAGGAGAGGGTGGCCGAGCTTTCGGGGATCCCCCCTGAGGACCAAGTGCTGCTCCACGCCGGGACCCCCCTGGACGATGAGGCCGTGCTGGGGCAGAGCCCCCTCCCCGAATTCACCACCCTGGACCTCTCCACGCGCCTGCTGGGCGGTAATTCCGGGGGGGCCGCTAATTAGCAGGGTGTTAATTAACAAAACGAACCCCCTAACTCCCCAATTTCCTTCCTCCGCCCAGGTAAGGTCCACGGCTCCCTCGCCCGCGCCGGCAAAGTGAGGGGCCAGACCCCCAAGGTGAGCGCTGAGGGGGCTCCCCCCGGCTTTAGGGGACTTGGGGACCCTGCCAGGATTTTGGGGACCACCCCTGACCCCCCGTTTTTTAATCAGGTGGCCAAGCAGGAGAAGAAGAAGAAGAAGACGGGGCGGGCCAAGCGGCGCATGCAGTACAACCGGCGCTTCGTCAACGTCGTGCCCACCTTCGGCAAGAAGAAGGGCCCCAACGCCAACTCCTGAACCCCAATAAAGGAATTTGGGTCCAATTCCCAGCATTTTGGGGCTCTTTGAGCTTTTCTTGACGCTCTCCTTGCGTTTTTTAAGTTTCTTTTAAGGTTGTTTATGGGATGTTCAAAGTGGTTTGGGGGTGAAACCGGCCGAGAGGGGGTAATCGGGGTCCCCAAGAGCTGACGGGAGGTTAATTAGAGGGAAGCGTTAATTGGCGGAGTGCTAATGAGAAGACGCTGAGGAGAATGAGTCTCTGTGGTGGAGGCGGGAAGAGCCGAGCGCTGCCGGAAATACCCGAGCGCAGCGGGGGGCGGGGCTGAGGGAATCCGAGAATGACCGGAAATCCCCGAATTGTGCCGAGGGACTCGGAGAGAGCCTGAAACACCCAACGGGCGGAGGAGGCAGCTGAAAAGCGATCAAGAGATTTAATTGATCGCTCCGAACGCCTCCGAGCGGTGCCGGAAACTGCCGAGACTGGGGAGAAGCCGAAGCACCCCCAAAACCCCCCGGCGTTCCCCCTCACGGCCTCACCCGCCAGGGGGCGCCTCACACCCCTCACGTCTTTTCCCGCCTTTTCCGCCTCCCTCAGCGCTCGCGCCCCGCCCCCTTCCCGGCATGCCCCGCGCACTATTTAAGCGGCCGTGAGGCAGCAAGGCGGCCATTTTGTCCCAGCAGTGGGAGGGAGAGGTTGGTTGCGATTCTGTTCGGGCCGTGGCCTGAGGGGAGGCTCTGAGGGGGTTTCAAGGGGGTGCGGCGGCCTCGATATCCAATTCCCCTCTCCCCCGGGGTGACGGGGAACGGCCCGCAGCCCCCTCTGCGGCGCCGTTCCCCTCACGGTGCAGGCACTCTGCGCGTCCCTGAGGAGTTCCGGGAGGGGTCAGCGCCTTCCCCAGGGGCCTGCTCGGGGATGAATCTCTCACAGACCTGTGCTGATGGCGCGGTGAAGAATTTGGAGTTCTCTGAGGGCTAGTCCTACTCCGGCCTGGGGGTTGGCCTGGACTGTGATGGTCACATCGTAATACCTAACGCCTTTTATTTTTTGTTTCCTTTTTAGTATTCATGCCCGAAAAACGATGCTTCTCTCGAAGGTGAGTCTTCAACCAGCCTTTTTGGATTTAGAAAGGTGGATTTTAGAGCAGATTGGGCAGCAGTGCTGCGGGGATGATCACCCTGAACTCTCTCTTGCTGATGGGTCAGTGGAGAAACTTCTGGAACAAGTTCTGAGTGGCACTGACCCATGAGGGGGGTCCAGATCCCTGTGGGAAGATTTAAAACCTTTTTGGAACGGATCAGACCCACACTGGGGGGTTAAAACCGGGTTTAACGCTCTTTTGCGGGGGTAAAAACTGAGTTAACCCTTTTTGGACAGGCTTAATCCACGTGTAGAGTTCAGATCCGCGCGAGACCCACGAGATTTTAAACCCTCGTGACACTTGAAGTGTTACAAAGTGCAAACTTTGTCCATAAATCGCCATTTTAACCTTTTTTTTCCTTATTTTCAAAGCATGGAATCCTCACCTGCGAGTTCCCTGTGGCCCCTCCCCAGGTGAGCCTGCTCTTTATAACACTTTTATGTTCCTGGGATAAATATGGGATTTTCTCTTGGAATTCCCTCACTAAAGCCACCCCAGGGGTGCAGATTTTGGGGTGTCCTCCCCGCAAGAGGTGCAGATTTTGGGGTGTCCCCCCCTCTTTTCTCGCTGTTCGGTGAGGAGTGACAATGACAAGCATATGGCTGAGGGTCCCTGATGCCACGAGACCGCTGAGAGCAGCTGGGAGGGGACCCACAATTAACTAATTAATAATAACATAATTAATAATCTATATGATAAATATGATAATCTATATGATAAATACTGTATTGGGTTATAACAACCCTATATGTTGTTATGTGTTAATTTTATACAGTAATAACTAAATTATTTTATATTGTAGGGTGGGAGAATCCTCAGCCCGGGGTGACCTTCAGGGCACCCTGAAGTGACCACAATGACCCCAGCTCAGGTCAGTGCCACCCCCTAAACCCCCCCCAAAATGTCCCCCCAAGCCCCCCCAGTCCGAAGCGATGACACCCCGGGCTGGAGGACGCGTCCGATGGCAGCTCCGAGTTACCAAAGCCCTGATCGGATTTGGGGAGGGGGCTACACCCCCCCCCAGCCGGGGGTCTGGGCCCCTCCTGAACCCCAAATTTCCTCCACAGCCGCAGGAGCTGGGGATCCCCTGAGCCCTGGTGAGTTCTGGGGGTCCCTGGGCTGGGGTTTTTGGGGTTTGGGGGTCCCGGGCCCCCCATGAGGAAACCCCCACCCGTCTGACCCCCCCGCCGGGCCCAGGACCTGCAAAGGTGGAACCCCCTGGAGCCCCCGGGGGGACGAGAGGACGAGCAGTCCCAGCGGGGACGGTCTGAGGGGGCCTCGGAGGGGCTGTTTTGGGGTTCTGGGGGGGATTTTGGGGTGTGCAGGGCACACAATGACCCCTCCTCTATTTCCATTCCAGGATTCAATCCCGTTCTGCCCCCCGGGGGTCCCGGATGGGGTGAGCCCCTTCCCCCATGGGACAGAGCCGGGGGTCCCGAGGCCAGCTCGTGACTTTGGGGGGCACGAGGTAACCCCTCTTCTCCTCCTGGGGGTCCTATGGGGGGGGTTGTTCACCCTGGGTGAGGTTTGGGGGTCTCGGGGGGGTCAACACGGGGGTCCCATGGTCAGGTTTGGGGATCTCAGGGGTTTGGGGGTCTAAGGGGGTTTCATGGCCGGGTTTTGGGGGTGTCAGGGGGTCCCACAGCCGGGTTTTGGGGGTCTCAGGGGGTCCCATGGCCGGGTTTTGGGGGTCCTGGGGTGTTTTGGGCCCCCCAGGGGTGATGACCTCACGAATCTCGTTCGGCTGAGGCTGCTGCTGAGGACACAAGGACTGACCCAGGGGGGTCCTGACCCCCCCTTTTGGGGTCCCCAAATTGTCCCAGGATCCCCCTGACCCCCCCCTTTGTATCCCCCCCTTGCAGGTGACTTCAACCTAGGACACACCTGAAGCCAGGTATGCAAATGAGTGGGGTGTGGCCCAACCGGTGACATCATCAGTGATGTCACCACCCACGCAGTGCCCCCCAGTTTTGGTGATGATGTAACTAGCTCACTTTGACCCCCCTGAAAACACCCGAACACCTGAAAAATTGGGGTGGGGGTTCCCTGGGGGGGTCCCGGGGATGAGGGGACCCCCCTGACGCCCCTCCCCCCTCTGCTGCCCCGCAGGTGCCGCAGGTGTCGGGGGGCTCAGGTGAGTCCGGCGCTTTCGGGGGGGCTTTTTTTGGGGTCCCCCCCGCCGAGGATGAGGCGATACCGCCCCAGACTGAGCCCTGTGATCGAGTGGTTCCTCCTGAGGCTGGGGGGGACCCCGGGGGGGGTCTCTGGGATTTGAGGGGGGTCTTGGGTTGTGAAACAATTCGAAAAGGGTTTTAAGGCAATTTTAAAATTTTTATCCCCTAAAATT
Organism: Cyanistes caeruleus; assembly: GCF_971803275.1. NCBI lineage: Eukaryota > Metazoa > Chordata > Aves > Passeriformes > Paridae > Cyanistes > Cyanistes caeruleus. The sequence goes on from NC_141735.1 coordinate 1,101,698, forward strand.
TATTTTTTTTTTGCAGCTCTTGGATCATCGATGGAAATCAAAGAACTTTTCATCAATATAAATAAAAATCGTTATTTTTGTTAAAAACCTTGAGTTTGGTTTTATTTGGGGAGGGGGGAACCCCCAAATGGGGTCGGGGTGGGGGGGTCCCATTCCCCTGAGCCCTGCCCGGGGACAAAACTCAGCCCAGGACCCCAAATTTTGGGTTAAAAAATCCAATTTTGGAACCTTTGAAGGATTTTGGCCCTACCCAGATCCCCCCAAAATTCCCCAAACAGAGAGAAACGCCCCAATGTCCCCCCAAACCCCCAATGGCGTCGTGCATATGCAAATTAATATTTGGTTATGCTAATCGAACACTGCGAAATAATTTAAAGGGATTATTTAATATTTAATGATGTAATTATTTAATAAGCGCGGTTATGCTAATGAGAGCGGGTGTCGTGTTTTAAGGGGCGTGGTGAATGCAAATCAAGCGTTCGATCATCCAATCAGGAGCGGAGAGCAGAGGGGCGTGGCTCCTAAGCGCTGTGCCGCGTGAGGGGCGGGGTTATGCAGATTAAACAGGCGGGGTTATGCAAATTAAACCTACAGCGACCCCGAAAGGCATCACGGGAGCAGAATTGGGGCAGAATTGGGGGGTTTCGGGGCTCGGCGCGGGCGGAGCGCGGGAGCGAAGCGCGGAGCGGCTGCGGAAAAGCTCCCGGAGCGGCTCGGGGCGGGCGCGGGGGCGGCGCGGGGGTGAGCGTGAGGTTGGGGCGGGCCGAGCGGGGCCGGCTGCGGGGCGAGGAGCTCCCCCGGCATCGCTTCTCGGCCTTTTGGCTAAGATCAAGTGTAGTATCTGTTCTTATCAGTTTAATATCTGATACGTCCTCGATGAGAGGACTTCATATTAAACGGATTTTTGGGCTCGGGAGTTGGACCCGGAGCTTGCTCCCTCCGCTCCGCGCATCGTCCCGGTATTGCAGTGCCTCCGGGAACGGTGCACCCCGCCCGGGGTCATCACAGGGTTAAAGACAGACTCAGCTCCTGCTCTATCGCGATATCGCTGCCCATCGTCCCGCTATTGCAGTGCCTCCGGGAACGGTGCACCCCGCCCGGGGTCATCACACGGTTAAAGACAGACTCAGCTCCTGCTGCTGCTGCCCTATCGCGATATCGCTGCCCATCGTCCCGGTATTGCAGTGCCTCCGGGAACGGTGCACCCCGCCCGGGGTCATCACAGGGTTAAAGACAGACTCAGCTCCTGCTGCTCTATCGCGATATCGCTGCCCATCGTCCCGGTATTGCAGTGCCTCCGGGAACGGTGCACCCCGCCCGGGGTCATCACAGGGTTAAAGACAGACTCAGCTCCTGCTGCGATATCGCGATATCGCTGCCCATCGTCCCGCTATTGCATACATTTAATAAATAAAACACTTTCACTCGCCTCACAGATCCACTCACTGAAACATTCCCGCTCGCCTCTCGGTCCCATTTTAGAACGGAACACATCGGGTATAAACGCACATTACATTACCGGCTTTTTGCAAATATCAAAACAAATATTAAATGTAAAATGTTGGCGAGCGCGGCGGGGCCGGTGCGGGGACAGCGGCAGCGGGAGGGCGGGAGAAGGGTCCGGGTACCCGTGAGGCGCAGCTCGGGGATATCGCGACAGAGAAGGCCTGGAGGCTGAAGCGCAGCGATATCGCGATAGAGCAGCAGGAGCTGAGTCTGTCTTTAACCCTGTGATGACCCCGGGCGGGGTGCACCGTTCCCGGAGGCACTGCAATACCGGGACGATGGGCAGCGATATCGCGATAGCAGCAGCTGAGTCTGTCTTTAACCCTGTGATGACCCCGGGCGGGGTGCACCGTTCCCGGAGGCACTGCAATACCGGGACGATGCGCGGAGCGGAGGGAGCAAGCTCCGGGTCCAACTCCCGAGCCCAAAAATCCGTTTAATATGAAGTCCTCTCATCGAGGACGTATCAGATATTAAACTGATAAGAACAGATACTACACTTGATCTTAGCCAAAAGGCCGAGAAGCGATACCGCCGCACCTCCTCGCCCCGCAGCCGGCCCCGCTCGGCCCGCCCCAACCTCACGCTCACCCCCGCGCCGCCCCCGCGCCCGCCCCGAGCCGTTCCCGGGCTCTCCCCGCGCCCCCTCCCGCATTTCCCGCTCGCGTCCCGCCCGCTGCGACCCCCGGGAACCCCGAAACCCCCAGAAAAACTCTCCCAGCGTGCCTTTCGCGCACTCCGGCACGGGAAATCTGCATAACCCCGCCCCTCACCCCGGCAGCGCGGGAAGTTTCAAGCGGGACAGCGGAGCCTTGGGAGAATTGGGAGAAATTCGGGATTTTGGGAGTCTTGGCTGGGCCTGGTGCGGGCAGCGAGGATGAGGAGGCGGCGGGACCTGCCGGGGGTCGCTCTGGGAGGTGTTTTCTCTCCTGGAGGAGAGGCTGAAGGAGGAGCTGAGGGAGCAAAGCCTTGTGCTGGAGCAGCACCGCAGCGGCTGCGATCTTTTTCTACCCAATTTTATATTCCCGGTACCTTCAATTCCATCCCGGCTCTTCCCCAGCGCCTCCCCTTGTGACACCGGCAAAAAGAGCGGGCACTGAGAGGAGAAGGAGTTTAAATACAGGGAAAAACCTTCTTTCCATAAGTGCCTGTTTAAATGGAGAAGGAACCCCCTTCACGGGCGATTCTCAGAGCTTCAATCGCGCCTTTTTCATTCTCCGATTAACGGGAAACGCCATTTCCCTTCATTTTCGCTTCAGAGATCGCAAAGGCGCGGGGCCGGCAGAGCTGACAGAGGCACCGGCCCTGGCAGGGACCCGGCCGGGTTTCCCGGAGCTCCCGGGCCGTGCCCGCCGGGGTTCCCGGAGCTCCCGGGCCGTGCCCGCCGGGGGTCCCGGAGCTCCCGGGCCGTGCCCGCCGGGGATCCCGGAGCTCCCGGGCCGTGCCCATCGGGGATCCCGGAGCTCCCGGGCCGTGCCCGCCGGGGATCCCGGAGCTCCCGGGCCGTGCCCATCGGGGATCCCGGAGCTCCCGGGCCGTGCCCTCCTCACCGGTGCCGCCATCGCTCTCTGAGGGAGGCGCCGCCATGAGGGAGGGGGCGGGGCCCAGCCGGTGTGGTCACGCCCATTGTGGGCGGGGCCAGCCCCGCTCCCGGAAGCGGCGCGGGCGGTGCCCCGGAAGCGGCGGGCGCTGACCCGGAAGCGGCGCGGGGCGGGCAGGGCGGCGATGGCGGCGGAGGAGCCTCAGCAGCCGCAGCCGGAGCCGCTCGGCGGCAGCGATGCCGACGGTACCGATGGAGCCCCCTCACACATCCCCCATCCCGCCACCCTCGGGATGCGATCCCCCGCTTCTCCCACGCGCCGCGGCCTCGCTCCTCCCGGGAGGGCCTCCATCATCCCGGCAGCCCCCGGACCGCCCCCGGTTCCCCGAGCCCACCGCCCGAATCCCCCAAAACCTCCCCGGTCCCTCCGCGCCGTCCTCGCCCTCCCCCCTCAGGACCCTCTCGGCGGGACCCCCGAGCCCCCAGACCCTCCCGGTGGGGCCGGGGACCCCCCCGGGACCCCCCCGGTGACCCCCGGTGTCCCCCCAGGCGTGAACTGCCTGGCCTACGACGAGGCGATCATGGCGCAGCAGGACCGGATCCAGCAGGAGGTGGGCACCCCCCCGCCCCAAATCCTCCCCCGGAGCCCCCCCGGTGGTCCCGGAGCCCCCCGGGGGTCCCGGAGCCCCCCGAGGCCGTGACCCCCCCCGGGCCCGGTTTGTCCCCGCAGATCGCGGTGCAGAACCCGCTGGTCTCGGAGCGCCTGGAGCTGTCCGAGCTCTACAAGGAGTACGCGGAGGATGACCACGTGTACCAGGAGAAGATCAAGGTGCGGCACTGGGGGGAACTGGGACATACTGGGGGACACTGGGGGGACACTGGGACATACTGGGGGGCACTGGGGGGACACTGGGACATACTGGGGGGGAGCTGGGACATACTGGGGGGACACTGGGACATACTGGGGGACACTGGGGGAGAACTGGGACATACTGGGGGCAGTGGGAGGCACTGGGGGGACACTGGGACATACTGGGGGACACTGGGGGGACACTGGGACATACTGGGGGGCAGTGGGACATACTGGGGGGGAGCTGGGACATACTGGGGGCAGTGGGAGGCACTGGGGGGACACTGGGACATACTGGGACATACTGGGGGTACACTGGGACATACTGGGGGACACTGGGGGGACACTGGGACATACTGGGGGGCAGTGGGACATACTGGGGGGACACTGAGGGGGACACTGGGACATACTGGGAGGCACTGGGGGGACACTGGGACATACTGGGAGGCACTGGGACATACTGGGAACAGCACCAGGGTGGGACTGGGAGCCGCTCTGGGACCTGGGATGGGGCTGAACACAGCCCAGGGATACTGGGAGGTACTGGGAGGTACTGGGAGGTACTGGGAACAGCACCAGTATAGGACTGGGAGGCACCGGGACACCAGGCTGGGGTTGGCTGCAGGCTGGGACTGTCCTGGTGCTGTCCCCATGTCCCCAGAGCTGTCCCCATGTCCCTGGAACTCTCCTGGCGCTGTCCCCATGTCCCTGGGGCTCCCCCAGGGTTGTCCTGGCATTGTCCCCGTGTCCCCAGGGCTGTCCCAGGGTTGTCCTGGTGCTGTCCCTGTGTCCCCAGAGGTGTCCTGGGCTGTCCTGGGCTGTCCTGGCGCTCTCCTGGCACTGTCCCTGTGTCCCTGGCACTGTCCCCATGTCCCTGGTGCTGTCCTGGCTGTCCTGGGGCTGTCCCCATGTCCCTGGGGCTGTCCCAGGGCAGTCCCCATGTCCCCGGGGCTGTCCCCATGTCCCCAGGGCCATCCCCATGTCCCCAGGGCTGTCCCAGGGCTGTCCCAGGGCTGTCCCAGGGCTGTCCCCGTGTCCCCCCCGGTGTCCCCACGGCCCCTGTCCCCCCCAGGACCTGCTGCAGAAATATTCCTACATCCGCAAGACGCGGCCGGACGGGAACTGCTTCTACCGCGCCTTCGGCTTCGCGCACCTGGAGGCGCTGCTGGAGGACGGGCAGGAGCTGCAGCGGTGCGGAGCCCCCCCAAAAACACCCCCTGGGACCCCAAAACCACCCCTGAGATCACAAAAACACCCCCAGGGACCCCAAAAACACCCCCAGGGACCCCAAAAACACCCCTGAGATCCCAAAAACACCCCCAGGGACCCCCAAAAATACCCCTGAGACCCCCAAAAACACCCCTAAGATCCCAAAAACACCCCTAAAACCAGCCCCAGAGTCCTCCCAGAAACACCCCTGAGACCCCCCAAAACACCCCTGAGATCCCAAAAACACCCCCTGGGACCCCAAAACACCCCCAGGGACCCCAAAAACACCCTCAGAGACCCCAAAAACACCCCTGAGACCCCCAAAAACACCCCTAGGGACCCCCCCAAAAACAATCTGAGATCCCAAAACCCCCAGAGAGCTCCCAGAACATGCAGAGACCCCCCCTAAAGCCCCCAGAGACCCCCCCCAAAACCCCCAAAGAACCTCTAAAACACCCCGAGACCCCCCCCAAAACCCACAGAGCCCCCCAGAGACACCCCCAAACCACCCAGAGACCCCCCAAACCACCCAGAGACCCCCCCAAAACCCCCAAAGAACCTCTAAAACACCCCGAGACCCCCCCCAAACCACCTAGAGACCCCCTAAAGCCCCCGGCGACCCCCCCCAAATCCCCCCCCAAACCACCCAGAAATCCTCTGGGACCCCAGAGTCCCCCCCCGGAGCTCTTGGGGTGCCCCCTGAGCCCCCCCAGGCCGAGCCCCCCGATGCCCCCCCAGGTTCAAGGAGGTGTCGGCGCGGAGCAAGGAGGAGCTGGTGGCTCAGGGCTTCACCGAGTTCACCATCGAGGACTTCCACAACACGGTGGGGCTCGGCTCTGGGGGGCTCTGGGGGGATTTTGGGGGGCTCTGGGGGGATTTTGGGGGGCTCGGGGGGGTTTCTGAGGGGGAAATTTGGGGGATTCTGGGGGCGTTTGGGAGGTTCTGGGGGGGTTTGGGGGGGCTCGAGGGGGTATCGGGGGGGGTTTGGGGATTCTGGGGGGGTTCTGGGGGCTTTTGGGGGGTTCTGGGGGCATTTTGGGGGGCTCTGGGGGGGTTTGGGGGCTCGGGGGGGTTTCTGGGGGGGAAATTTGGGGGGTTCTGGGGGGGTTTGGGGGGGCTCGAGGGGGTTTCTGGGGGGACTTTGGGGGTTCTGGGAGGATTTGGGGATTCTGGGGGACTTTGGGGGGTTCTGGGGGGATTTTGGGGGGCTCTGGGGGGGAGTTTGAGGGGCTCTGAGGGGGCTCTGGAGGTGTGTGTGACACAGGTGTGTGTGCCAGGTGTGATCCAGGTGTGATCCAGGTGTGATCCAGGTGTATCAGGTGTGATCCAGGTGTGATCCAGGTGTGCTCCAGGTGTATCAGGTGTGACAGGTGTGCTCCAGGTGTATCAGGTGTGATCCAGGTGTGATCCAGGTGTGCTCCAGGTGTGATCCAGGTGTATCAGGTGTGATCCAGGTGTGATCCAGGTGTGCTCCAGGTGTATCAGGTGTGATCCAGGTGTGATCCAGGTGTGATCCAGGTGTATCAGGTGTGATCCAGGTGTGATCCAGGTGTGACAAGCGTAACAGATGTGCCCCAGGTGTTTCCCAGTTGTGATCCAGGTGTGACCCAGGTGTGCCAGGTGTGCTCCAGGTGTATCAGGTGTAACCCAGGTGTGACAGGTGTGCTCTGGGTGTATCATGTGTGCTCCAGGTGTGCTCCAGGTGTGACCCAGGTGTGTTTCCCCAGCTGATGGAGCTGATCGAGCGCGTGGAGCGCCGGGTGTGTGTGACAGGTGTGACCCAGGTGTGCCAGGTGTGCTCCAGGTGTGCTCCAGGTGTGCCCCAGGTGTGCCAGGTGTGCCATGTGTGCTCCAGGTGTGCTCCAGGTGTGCCAGGTGTGCCCCAGGTGTGACCCAGGTGTGTTTCCCCAGCTGATGGAGCTGATCGAGCGCGTGGAGCGCCGGGTGTGTGTGACAGGTGTGACCCAGGTGTGATCCAGGTGTGATCCAGGTGTGCCAGGTGTGCCCCAGGTGTGCCAGGTGTGCCCCAGGTGTGATCCAGGTGTGCCAGGTGTGCTCCAGGTGTGCCAGGTGTGCCCCAGGTGTGCCCCAGGTGTGTGCCAGGTGTGCCAGGTGTGCCCCAGGTGTGATCCAGGTGTGCTCCAGGTGTGCCAGGTGTGCTCCAGGTGTGCTCCAGGTGTGCTCCAGGTGTGACCCAGGTGTGTTTCCCCAGCTGATGGAGCTGATCGAGCGCGTGGAGCGCCGGGTGCCGCTGCCGGAGCTGCTGGCGGCGTTTAACGAGCCGGCCACCTCGGATTACCTGGTTGTTTACCTGCGGCTGCTCACCTCGGGCTGCCTCCAGCGCCACCGGCGCTTCTTCGAGCAGTTCCTGGAGGGCGGCCGCAGCATCAAGGAGTTCTGCCAGCAGGTACCGCGCACCTGGGGCACCTCCTGGGGTACCTGGGGCACCTGGGGCACCTCCTGGGGTACCTGGGGCACCTGGGGCACCTCCTGGGGTACCTGGGGCACCTCCTGGGGTACCTGGGGCACCTCCTGGGGCACCTCCTGGGGTACCTGGGGCACCTCCTGGGGCACCTGGGGCACCTCCTGGGGTACCTGGGGCACCTCCTGGGGCACCTGGAGCAACCCCCTGGGGTACCTGGGGCACCTCCTGGGGTACCTGGGGTACCTGGGGCAACCCCCTGGGGCACCTGGGGCACCTCCTGGGGTACCTGGGGCATCTCCTGGGGTACCTGGGGCACCTCCTGGGGTACCTGGGGCACCTGGGGCAACCCCCTGGGTACCTGGGGCAACCCCTGGGGCGTCTGGGGCCCCCTTCTGGGGCACCTGGGCTACCTGGGGAAACCCCTTGGGGCACCTGGGGAGGATGGGCAGGAGCTGCAGTGGTGCGGAGCTCCCCCAAAAACACCCGCAGGGACCCCAAAATCACCCCTGAGGTCCCCAAAAACACCCCCAGGGACCCCAAAAACACCCTCAGGGACCCCAAAACACCCCCGGGGACCCCAAAATCACCCCTGAGGTCCCCAAAAACAACCCCAGGGACGCCAAGAGACACCCTGGGGTACCTGGGGCACCCCCCGGGGGACCTGGCAGCTGTGGGGCGCAGTGGGGCTGGCAGGGTGCCCTGCAGGACCCCGATGTCCCCCCAGCCCCCCCTGAGTGCCCCCAAACCCCCCTGAGTGCCCCCAGCCCCTACTGAGTGCCCCCCACACCCCTGAGTGCCCCCAAACCCCCCTGAGTGCCCCCCAGACCCCCCTGAGTGCCCCCCAAACCCCCCTGATGTCCCCCTGTGTCCCCCGTGTCCCCCATGTCCCCAATGTCCCCCGTGTCCCCCCTGCTGACCACAGCGGTGTCCAGCAGGAGGTGGAGCCCATGTGCAAGGAGAGTGATCACATCCACATCATCGCCCTCGTGTCCCCAGTGTCCCCCCATCCCAATGACCCCTGATGTCCCCCGTGTCCCCCTGTCCCCCCAATGTCCCCGTGTCCCCCGCTGACCACAGCGGTGTCCGGCAGGAGGTGGAGCCCATGTGCAAGGAGAGTGACCACATCCACATCATCGCCCTGGTGTCCCCAGTGTCCCCTCACCCCAATGACCCCATGTCCCCCAATGTCCCCGTGTCCCCGATGTCCCCCTGTCCCCGCGCTGACCACAGCGGTGTCCGGCAGGAGGTGGAGCCCATGTGCAAGGAGAGTGACCACATCCACATCATCGCCCTGGTGTCCCCCAGTGTCCCCCCATCCCAATGACCCCTGATGTCCCCATGTCCCCAATGTCCCCCGTGTCCCCCGCTGACCACAGCAGTGTCTGGCAGGAGGTGGAGCCCATGTGCAAGGAGAGTGACCACATCCACATCATCGCCCTGGTGTCCCCCAGTGTCCCCTCACCCCAATGACCTGATGTCCCCCGTGTCCCCCGTGTCCCCAATGTCCCCGTGTCCCCTGATGTCCCCCGATGTCCCCGATGTCCCCCGTGTCCCCTGATGTCCCCCCATGTCCCCAGTGTCCCCCGTGTCCCCCCCGCTGACCACAGCGGTGTCCGGCAGGAGGTGGAGCCCATGTGCAAGGAGAGTGACCACATCCACATCATCGCCCTGGTGTCCCCCAGTGTCCCCCCATCCCAGTGACTCCCGATGTTCCCTGTGTCCCCCATGTCCCCGATGTCCCCCATGTCCCCCATGTCCCCTGTGTCCCCCGCGCTGACCACAGCGGTGTCCGGCAGGAGGTGGAGCCCATGTGCAAGGAGAGTGACCACATCCACATCATCGCCCTGGTGTCCCCAGTGTCCCCTCACCCCAATGACCCCTGATGTCCCCCGTGTCCCCAATGTCCCCCGTGTCCCCAATGTCCCCATGTCCCCAATGTCCCCCGTGTCCCCCGCTGACCACAGCAGTGTCTGGCAGGAGGTGGAGCCCATGTGCAAGGAGAGTGACCACATCCACATCATCGCCCTGGTGTCCCCAGTGTCCCCTCACCCCAATGACCCCTGATGTCCCCCGTGTCCCCCGTGTCCCCAATGTCCCCGTGTCCCCTGTGTCCCCCATGTCCCCTGTGTCCCCCCTGTCCCCCCCGCTGACCACAGCGGTGTCCGGCAGGAGGTGGAGCCCATGTGCAAGGAGAGTGACCACATCCACATCATCGCCCTGGTGTCCCCCAGTGTCCCCTCACCCCAATGACCCCTGATGTCCCCTGTGTCCCCCGTGTCCCCAATGTCCCCGTGTCCCCAATGTCCCCGTGTCCCCCGCTGACCACAGCAGTGTCCGGCAGGAGGTGGAGCCCATGTGCAAGGAGAGTGACCACATCCACATCATCGCCCTGGCGCGGGCCCTGCACGTCTCCATCCTTGTGGAGTACATGGACCGGGGCGAGGGCGGCGCCACCAACCCGCACGTGTTCCCCGAGGGCTCCCAGCCCCGCGTCTGCCTCCTCTACCGCCCCGGACACTACGACATCCTCTACAAGTGACCCCCGGAGCCCCCCCGGAGCCCCCCCGGAGCCCCCCGGCCCCGCTGCGGCCTCGCCTTCCCCCCAGCCCCGCTCCCCCCACCCACAATAAAGATGCGGCTCCGAGCGCTGAGCGTGGTTTATTTGGGGAGGGGGAGGTGGGGAGGGGGTTTGGAGGGGGTTTAGGGGTGGTTCGGGGTGGGGAGGGGGAGTTTGGGGTGGGGAGGGGGAGTTTGGGGAGGGGGTTTGGAGGGGATTTAGGGGTGGTTTGGGGTGGGGAGGGGGAGTTGGGGAGGGGATTTCGGGGTGGTTCAGGGTGGGGGATTTAGGGGTGGGGAGGGGGAGTTTGGGGTGGGGAGGGGGATTTAGGGGTGGTTCGGGGTGGGGAGGGGGAGTTTGGGGTGGGGAGGGGGTTTAGGGGTGGGGAGGGGGATTTAGGGGTGGTTCGGGGTGGGGAGGGGGAGTTTGGGGGAGTTGAGGGGGTGGGAGGAGGTTGGGACCCCCCCCGCGCTTGGGGGTGAGTGAGGGTTTGGGGATCCCCTTTGGGGGTATTTGGGGCTGGGGGCTGAAGTGGGGGGATGGAAGTCTGGGACCCTTTTGGGGGTCTCTGAGGTTTGGGGGGGCACTTGGGGCGCCCTCCGCTGCCTTGGGGGGTAAATGGGGCTGGGGGCGGAAATTTGGGCTCTGAAAAAACCCAGGGAAGGGTCCGGGGGGGCTTTTTGGGGAGGGGGTCCCAGACCCTCCCCTTCCCCACTGTGAGGGGACACAGAACCCCCTCCCCCGCCCTCCGGGACCCCCAAATCCGCCCCACAGCTTGGGGGGGGGGGGGCAGTGGGGATCCCCATGCGATCCCCACCCCCCTCCCCAAAATCCGAGGCACCGCCCCCTCCCCAAATTCCAACCCCCTTTACCCCAGACTCACCAATCCCCCCTCCCCAAATCCCCCCGCACCGGGGGGGGGGCGCGGACCCGGCCCGCTCCTTCCCACCTCCCCCCTCCCCAAATCCCCCCGCACCGGGGGGCGGGCCCGGCCCGGCCCCCCCCCCTCCCCAGGCCCCCCCTCCGCCGCCGCCTTCCCACGCCCGCAGCCGCCGCCGCCGCCGCCGGGCCCGCACGCGCCGGCCGGTAGCCACCCGGTAAGGACCCCCAGACCCCCCCCCGGGACCCCCTAAACCCGACACCCCCCGCCCCATCCCCCCTCCCCTCCCCCCCCCCATTCCCGCCCCGCTCCCCCCGGATGCTCCGGCCCGGGGGGCGGCTCCGTTCGGCCGGAGCGGGGCCCGTTCCCACCCGTGACCCCTCGGAGCGAGCCCACCCAGCCCCCTCCCCAAAACCCCCCTCCCCAAACCCCTTCCGAGCCCCCCGGGCCCCCCAAATCTGCCGTGTCCCCACCCCCCCCCCCCCCTTTCCCAGGGATGCTCCAGCCGGGGGGAGGGGCCCAGGCGTCCGGGAGAGGAGGGGGACACCCCGGCGCACCCCTCCCCCCACCCCGAGCTCTCCCCCGAGCCCCCCCCAAATCCCACCGGACCCCCCAGGACCCCCCAGACCCCTCCCGGTACCGGGGATGCTCCAGCGGGGGGGGGAGAAGGGGGGAGGGACCCTCCGGGCTGGCTGCGGGGGGAGGGGAGGGAAGAGGGGCCCGAACGTCCGGAGCCGTGACCCCCCCCCAAAATAAACACCCCCCCCCCACCTCCCACCTGCACCCCGGGACCCCCCAAATCCCCCCCCCGGGACCCCCCAATGCTCCAGGCCGGGGGGGGGAGGGGCAGGATCAGGGTTTAGGGCAGCGACCCCCCCCCCCCATCTGCATGGGACCCCCCCCCAAAATCCCCCCTGAGCCCCCCCCAGGGGGAAGGGGGGGGTCACCGGGGGTGTCACCTGTGTCCCCTCCCGGGGCGGTCACGTGACCCCTCCCGCGAGGCCGGGGCTGACGCAAGGGGGTCCCGGGGGGCACCGGGGTCCCGGGGGGGGGGGGGTCCCTAACGAGGTGCTGCTAATGAGGGACGGGTTCATTAGTGACGCTGCTAATTGGTCCCCGGAGGGGTGGGGGGGAGGGCGCGGACACCTGAGTCCTGGCGGGTGTCACATGAAGGGGGGGGGGGGGTGGGGGTGGTGTCGCATGAGGACCCCCCTCCCCCCATCCCAAACGGCTGACGCCCCCTCCCCACCCCCAGCGGCCCCCCCGGCGGGGCGGGGGGGCCATGGAGCACCGGCGCCGGTAACCACGGCCTGGCACGAGGACCCCGTGACGCGACAGGAGCCAGGTAGGGCCCCACCCCCAGCACACCTGGATGGCCTCGGGACGGGGGGGGTCTGGGGGTGTCCCTGGTCTGGATATGGGGTAGGGGGAGTTCCCTAAAAGGGGGGGCCTTGGGAGGGGGTGCTTATAACGGGGGGTGCCCCATAGTGGGAGGGGGCGCCCCAGGGGGTGCCCTATAGTTGGGGGGTGCCCTATTTTGGGGGTGCCCTATTTTGGGGAGGCGCCCTATAACGGGGGGAGGGTCCCTTCCCTTTCTATGGGGCCAGCTTTGGGGCCCTGCTCCCCCTTTAATCCTGGGGGGGGGTTCCTGTGCTATATTTAGGATCAGCCCGGGGAGGGGAACAACCTCAAGACCCCACGGAGGACCTGGAGGAGGGGGGGGAGGAGGAGGGGGGGAGGGGGGGCTACACCCCCACAACCCTGACACCCCCCACCCCCATCCCCCCCCCTCCACAGGCCACCCGTCCACCCATGGCCCCCCCTCCCCCTTCCCTGCCCGTCCCTCCCGTAGCCCGGGCAGCTCGGGGGGGGCCGCCCCGCCTGCTGAGCGCCGCCGCCGCCCTGGCTCTGCTGAGCGCCGCCGCCGTCGGGGCCTGCCCGGCCGTTTGCCGCTGCTCCGGGGGCCGCGTCTACTGCAACGACCGCGGGCTGACGGCCGTGCCCGAGGGGCTCCCGCCCGGAGCCACCACGCTGTTCCTGCAGAACAACCGCATCGGCGACGCGGGGATCCCGGCCCGGCTGGGCCGGCTGCCGGCGCTGCGGGTGCTGTACCTGTACGCCAACGCTCTGGAGCAGCTGCCGGCTCACCTGCCGCCGGCTCTGCGGGAGCTGCACCTGCAGGAGAACAACGTGCGCGGTTTGTGCCGCCGGGCGCTGGCGCGGGCGCCGCTGCTCGAGCGCCTGCACCTGGACGACAACTCGGTGTCGGCGGCCGGCATCGAGGAGGACGCGTTCGCCGAGAACCGACGGCTGCGCCTCCTCTTCCTCTCGCGGAACCACCTGAGCAGCGTCCCCGCGGGGCTGCCGCCCGCGCTGGAGGAGCTGCGGCTGGACGACAACCGCATCCACACCATCCCGCTGCGGGCCTTCGAGGGGCTGCCGGCGCTGCGGCGCCTGGTGCTGGACGGGAATCTGCTGGCCAACCAACGCATGGCCGACGACACCTTCAGCCGCCTGGGCAACCTCAGCGAGCTCTCGCTGGGCCGCAACGCGCTGGCGGCTCCGCCGGCGAACCTGCCCCGGGCTCGGCTCCGCCGCCTCTCGCTGGCCGCCAACGCCATCAGCCACGTGCCGGCCGGAGCCCTGGCGAGGATGAGGGCGCTGGAGCGGCTGGACTTGTCGGACAACAACCTGACCACGCTGCCGCGGGGGCTCTTCGACGATCTGGGCAGCCTGAGCCACCTGGGGCTGCGCAACAACCCCTGGTTCTGCGGCTGCAACCTGGCCTGGCTGCGGGACTGGCTGCGCCGCCGCGCCCCGCCGCGCCTGGAGGTGCGGGGTTTGCTGTGCCAGGCGCCGGCGAGGCTGCGGGGGCTGCCGGTGGGCGAGCTGCGGGGAGAGATGGACGCCTGCGAGACGCCCCCGGCCTCGGGGGGAGCCGGAGCTGCGGGCGGGGGGACGTCCCCCGGTGTCGCCGCCGTGTCCCCCGCGCTGGCCGCGTCGCCGGGAGCCGCCGCCACGCCGGGGCTGTGGGTGCAGGCGGCGCCGGGGGGGGCCCTGAGGGTGCGGTGGCCCCCGGCCCCTCCCGGGGCGTCGCTGAGGCTCAGCTGGCTGCGGCCCGGGGGGGGAGCCGTGACCGAGACCTTGGTGCGGGGGGAGCGCGGCGAGTACGTGGTGCGGGCTCTGCAGCCCCGCGCTCCCTACCGGGTCTGCCTGGCCGCCCTGGAGCCTCCCGCCGCCCCCCCGCTCTGCGCCCAGGCCCGGGCGGGGGCCGGGGACCCCTCCCAGCCCGGTTCTCCCGGAGCTCCGGCCGGGGATGCTCCCCCCGCGCTGCCCCCGGCCGCGGCTCTGGGGGCGGCGGCGGCGGCGGCGGCCGGGGTGGTGCTGGGGGTGCTGGGGGGGTGGTGGAGGAGGAGGAGGAGGAGGAGGAGGAGGATGGGGCTGGGGGGGCCGCCGCCGCCGCCCCCCAAAGGCGGCGGGGGGGGGCGGCTGGCGCTGCGGCCGCTGCGGCCCCCCGAGGAGGGGGGGATCCGCACCGTGTACCCCCCCCCGCCCCCGCCGCTGCCCCCCCCCGGCGTGCGGGGGTACCGGGGGGGGCAGGTGCCCCATGGAGGGGGCGGGGGGTCTTGATGGGGGAGGGGGCGGCCTCTTCCTGGGACCCCCCCCCGCCCGTTTTGGGGAGCCCTCCCGGGCCGTGGCGCTGAGCCCCGGCTCTGAGGACATTTCGGGGGAGCCTTTTAGGGGCTTTTCGGCTTTTTTAAGGTGGTTTTTTTTTTCGGCACCGCGGTTTTTTTTGGGGGGGGGGGGGAAAAACGGCAGATTTGGTGCAGGAATGGGATTTGGGGGGAGGGAGGGGGGTGGATGGACCCCGACACCCACGACCCCTCCCCTCTCTTGGGACCCCCCCCCCCCCCGCGAGGTGCCTTCACCCCTCCCCCCGCCCCTGCCGTTGGATTTGGGGAAAAAGGACCAAAATCAGGAAAAACCGACCCAAGAGGGCCGAGGGGGACACAAAATCCCCCCTCTGCGCCCCCCCCCCAATAAACCCAGCGGCTCCTTTTCCTGCCGGCGCCTCTTTCCCGTGGGACCGGGGGTGGAAAATTTGGGGCGGGGGGAGAGATGTGACATCGGGGGGATGGCACGGGAGGGGTGGGGGTGTCCCTGGGGGTCCCGGGGGGTGACACGGGGGACCCCTCGGAGCAGGACGAGAGAAGGGGGAGGGTTGGAGGGGGATGGGAGGGGTGGGGGTCACAGCAGGGCCCTGTCAAGGTCACACTTGTGTCACTCGACACCCCCAAGTCCCCAAAGGGACCCCCCTGGATTCACCTCCGTGCCCCTCCCCACGGGCCTCCGGTCCCCCGTGCAAGCCCCGCCCATTTAGTGCAAGCCACGCCCCTTTTAATGTAAACCACGCCTCCCCGGTTAAGCCACGCCCCCTCGCAGCTTTCCCAGCGAGACCTCCGCGCCGCCAGGGGGCGCTCCCCATCGCCACCGCTCCCTTCTTCCGCCCCGTCCTCTGTGATCAGCGCCGCTCGCAGCCAATGGGAGAAGCGGAAAATTCCAGAAGTCACGGTGGAGCCCAACCAATGGGCGCCCAGCGCCGGGAGATGCGGCCAATGGGAGCGCGCGGAGCCGGGCCCTGATGCCGGCTTCCGGCGGACGCGGGTCTGGAAGGGGGCGTGCCCCAATGCCCGCGATAGCCAATGGGAAGGCGGGAACGCGGATGGCAGCCAATAGGAGCGCGCGCGGGGGCGGGCGGGCGGGGCGCGCGGCCAATGGGGCGCGGGGGGCGTGGCCGAGGGGTTCTAGCAGCTTCCAGAGGGCGGCGCGGGAGCGGCGGGAGCGGAGCCGCGGCCATGGAGGAGGTGGCGGAGGGGGCGCCCGAGGGGTCCCGGGGGGGACACGGGGGAGCCCGGGGGGTCCCGGGGACAGGCAGAGGGGCTGGGGGGGCTCGCGGGGCGGGCGGCGGGGTTGGGACAGGAGCGGAGCGGGGTTTCTGCGGATCCTGAGGGGGATCGGGGGGTCCCTGCCGGGGTCGGGGGGCTCTGAGGGGACGGCGGGCCCTGAGGGGGCTCAGGGCGGTTTTGCGTTGTCTGGGGGTCCCTGAGGGGTCCTGGGGAGGTGGCGAGCGGGGCCTGGCGGAGCTGAGGGGGCCCCGGCGGGGTTCAGGGTCCTTGAGGACGCGGGAGGGCCTGGAGGAGTTTGGGCTCTCCGGTGAGCGGCTCCTTCCTCACCTTCTTCCTCTTCTTCTTCTTTTTTTTCCTCTTCGTTTTCCCTTCGTCTTCACCTCCCTCATCTTCATCCTTCCGGCCTTGCTCACGCCTCTTCTCCCTCGCCCCCTCTTGTTGCTCTCGCTCTTCTTCCTGCCGCTTGTCCTGCCGTGCTTCTTCATCCTCCTCGCACCTTCGTTATCCTCATCTTCCTCGCTCCTCCTTCCTCATCTTCCTCGCGCCTTCATCCTTCTCATCTTCCTCACGCCTTCATCCTCCTGGTCTTCCTGACACCTTCAAACTCCTGGCACTTTCGTCCTCCTCGTCTTCCTCTCGCTTTCATCCTCTTCATCTTCCTGGCACCTTCAATCTGCTGTCATCTTCATCCTCCTCATCTTCCTCGCTACTCCCGGCTTTTTGCCGTTCTCCCTCCTTTCCCTTCGTCCTTTTCCCACCGCCCTCCTCTCCCTCTTTCCTCCTCTCCTTCCTCCCCTCCTCCTCTTCCTCTCCGGCGGTTCCCCGCAGGCTCAGGAGCTGAAGGAGCGGGGGAACCGGGCGCTGGCGGCGGGGGACGTGGGGGCGGCCGTGGGGCACTACTCTGCCGCCATCGCCCGGGACCCCAACAACCACGTCCTGTTCAGCAACCGCTCGGCCGCTTACGCGCGGCTCGGGGACTACAGCCGGGCCCTGGCCGATGCCTGCCGCACGCTGGAGCTGCGCCCCGACTGGGCCAAGGTTTGGGGGGCACGGCCCTGGGGCTGCCCTGGGGGGCTGCGTGGCCTCTGGGGGGTCAGGGAGGGATGGGGGTGAGCTTGGGGGTCTGTGCAGCCCCCATAGGGTTAGGGAGGGATGGGGTTGGGGGTCTGTGCAGCCCCTGTGGGGTCAGGGAGGGATGGGGTTGGGGGTCTGTGCAGCCCCCATAGGGTTATGGACAGGGGTGAGGTTGGGGGTCTGTACAGCCCCTGTGGGGTCAGGGAGGGATGGGGGTGAGGTTTGGGGTCTGTACAGCCCCTGTGGGGTCAGGGAGGGATGGGGTTGGGGGTCTGTGCAGCCCCTGTGGGGTCAGGGAGGGATGGGGTTGGGGGTCTGTGCAGCCCCCATAGGGTCAGGGAGGGATGGGGGTGAGGTTGGGGGTCTGTACAGCCCCTGTGGGGTCAGGGAGGGATGGGGTTGGGGGTCTGTACAGCCCCCATAGGGTTATGGACAGGGGTGAGGTCGGGAGTCTGTACAGCCCCTGTGGGGTCAGGGAGAGATGGGGGTGAGGTTGGGGGTCTGTACAGCCCCCATAGGGTCAGAAAGAGGGGTGACCTTGGGGGTCAGCACAGCCCCCATGGGGTCACAGAGGGGATAGGATGTGGGGCTGATTTGGGGGTCTCCACAGCCCCCATGGGGTCACAGAGGGGATAGGATGTGGGGCTGATTTGGGGGTCTCCACAGCCCCCATGGGGTCACAGAGGGATGGGATATGGGGCTGATTTGGGGGTCTCCACAGCCCCCATGGGGTCACTTAGGGACAGTGTGGGGGTCCCAGGGTCCACACGAGCCCCCGAAGCCCCCGAGGGCAGGGTTGGGGGGTCTGAGCAGGGCTGTCCCCCAGGGGTACTCGCGGAAGGCGGCGGCTCTGGAGTTCCTGCAGCGCCTGGAGGAGGCCAAGGCCACCTACGAGGAGGGGCTGGCGCGGGACCCCGGCAATGAGCAGCTCCTGCAGGGCCTGCGCGGGGTGGAGACCAGGCTGGCGGGTACAGGGGGCTCTGAACAGCTTTTGGGGGGCTCTCAGGGGCTTTTGGGGGGCTTTCAGGGGCTTTTGGGGGGCTCTCAGGGGCTGTGGGGGGCTCTCAGGGGCTCTGGGGAGCAGCGGAATGGCTGGGGGGAGGTCCCTGGGACAGGTTTTAGGTGGCCTGGAGAGGTTTTGGGTGGCCTTAAAAAGTTTTGGGTGACCCTAAAAGCTTTTGAGTGGCCCAGAGAGGTTTTGAGTGATCTGGAGAGGTTTTGGGTGGCCCTAAAAAGTTTTGGGTGGCCCTAAAAAGTTATGAGTGGCCCAGAGAAGTTTTGGGTGCCGGGGAGGTGGCGAGGGGTGAGTTTGGGGTGTCGAGGACAGGGTTTGTGAATCCCTGAGAGGATTTTTGGGGTGTCTGACCCTTTCTGACCCCGTTTCAGAGCGGAAGCTGCTGAACCCCTTCAGTGCCCCCGACCTGCTGGCGCGGCTCGAGGCCGACCCCCGGACACGGGGGCTGCTGGGGGACCCCGAGTACCGGCGGCTGCTGGAGACGCTGCGCAGCGACCCCGGGCAGCTCGGGGCGTCAGTGCGGGGCTCTGGGGGGGTTGGAGGGGGTTTTGGGGGGGCTGGGAGTGGTTTGGAGGTCTGGGAGGGGTTTGAAAGCAGCTCTGAGGAGCTGGGAAGGAGTTTTGGGGGGCTGGGAACCCCCTTTTTGGGGGGCTGCGAGGGGGTTCTGGGGGGCTGGGAGGGATTTGAAAGGGGTTTGGGGGGACTGGGAAGGAGTTTTGGGGGTTGGGAACCCCCTTTTCAGGGAATTGGGAGGGGCTGGGAAAGGGTTTGAGAGTTCAGAGGGCTTTGGGGGAGGGTTGGAGGGGTTCAGGGCTGATTTGGGGGGTAGGAAAGGAGCAGGGTGCCAGGGGTGGGGGTTAGGGTGCAGATTTTGGGGTGCAACCTCCCCTCCTACCCCCCGGGGGAGTGTCCAGATTGGGAATTTTGGGGGGCAGAACCCTCAGGGGGGAATTTTATCACGGGGATTTTGGGGTGCAGAACCCTTGGGAATTTTATCATGAGGATTTTGGGGTGCAGAACCCTCAGGGGGGAATTTTATCACGAGGATTTTGGGGTGCAGCCCCCCCTGAAGAGCCTCCTTGCCCCCCCCCTGCCCAGGAAGCTGCAGGACCCGCGGGTGATGACGACACTGAGCGTGCTGCTGGGCGTGGAGCTGAGCGGGGCTGAGGAGGAGGAGGAAGCCCCTTCCCCACCCCCCCCACCCCCTCCACCCCCCTCTCAGCCCCCCCCAGCCGAGGAGCTCCCCCAAAACAAGAAGGAGGTGAGCGGGGGGGCTCCCCAAAATGGCTTCGGGGCACAGCCCTGCACACCCAAGGGGTTGGGGGGGAGTTCTGGGGGTGTTGAGGGGAATTCAGGGGGGCTGTAGGGCGGGTTTTGGGGTGCTGGAGGAGAAGTTGGGATTTGGGGAGGGGTCCCAGCCGGGTTTTGGGGTGAGGGGCCGGTTTTAGGGTGATCTGTTCCTGCTCAGGCACGGCGGGAGAAGGAGCCGGCTCACGGGGGGAGGATCTGGACAAGAAATTTGGGGGGGGGGTCTCAACCGATTTTGGGGGATCCCCCTGCACCAACCCCTGCAGAACAAGGAGCTGGGTCACGGGGGGGTTCAGAGGGTAGATTTGGGGGGGGTCCCAGCCCATTTTTTGGGGTTCCCCCCTCAGGCACAGAAGGAGAAGGAGCTGGGCAACGCCGCCTACAAGCGCAAGGAGTTCCCGGCGGCGCTGGAGCACTACACCCGCGCCGAGCAGCTGGACCCCACCAACATGACCTACGTCACCAACCAAGCAGGTCTGTCCCCCCAAAAAAAAAAAACCACCTCTCCCGAACCCCCCAAAGCCACCCCCCGTTTCTGAACCCCCTCCCCAAATTCCCGCCCCCCACCCTTGCCCAGCCGTGTACTTCGAGACGGGCGAGTACGAGCGGTGCCGGGCGCTGTGCGAGCGCGCCATCGAGGTGGGCCGGGAGAACCGCGAGGATTACAGGCAGATTGCCAAGTGAGTTTGGGGGCGGTTTTTTTGGGGGTTGAGGTGGGGGGCTCTGAAGTGTTTTCTGGGCCCCCCCAAAACCCTCCAGGTGCCCCCCAAAAACCCTCCCCGCTGCCCCCAGGGCGTACGCGCGGATCGGGAACTCGTATTTCCGCGAGGAGCGCTACAAGGACGCCGTGCACTTCTACAACAAATCCCTGGCCGAGCACCGCACGCCCGACGTGCTCAAGAAGTGTCAGCAGGTGACGTTGGGGGGCACGGGGACAACGGGGGGGGACCCCCAGAGCCCCTCCCCGAACCCCCGAATCGCTGCTGCTCCGCAGGCTGAGAAGATCCTGAAGGAGCAGGAGCGCTTGGCCTACATCGACCCCGACCTGGCGCTGGAGGAGAAGAACAAAGGCAACGAGTGCTTCCAGCGAGGTCTGGGGGGTGCTCTGAGGGGTTTTGGGGGTGGGGGGGGGGGGTCCTGAGGGGTTGGGGAACCCCTTGAGAGTGAGGAGGGGTCTGTTTTTTTTTAGGGGATTACCCCCAGGCCATGAAGCACTACAGCGAGGCCATCCGGCGCAACCCGCACGAGGCGCGGCTCTACAGCAACCGTGCTGCCTGCTACACCAAACTGCTCGAGTTCCCCCTCGCCCTCAAGGTCTGGGGCTGGGTTCGGGGGTGCTGGGGTGCTTTGAGGGGTGCAGGATGGTCCTGGGGTTTGTTTTAGGGGTCTGGGGGCTGGTTTTTTGAGGGTCCTGGAGCGGTTTGAGAGGTGTAAGAGGGTCCTGAGGGTTGGTTTAAGGGTTGGGGGTCAGTTTGAGGATGGGGTTTGGGAGAGATTTGGGGTTGCTGGGGTGCTTTGAGGGGTGTAAGAGGGTCCTGGGGCTGGATTTGGGGGGCTGGGGATGGATTTGAGGGTCTTGGAGCATTTTGAGGGGTGTAAGAGGGTCCTGGGGCTGGATTTGGGGGGCTGGGGATGGATTTGAGGGTCTTGGAGCATTTTGAGGGGTGTAAGATGGTCCTGAGGGTTGGTTTGGGGGGCTGGGGGTTGGTTTGGGGGGCGGGGATCAGTTTGGGGAAGGATTTGGGATTGGTCTGAGAGTCCTGGGGGGGTCCTGGAGAGTTTTGGGGGGGACACAGGGCCGGGGGGTGCTGGCTTTTGGGGACAAAGGGCACTTGGGGGCACAGAGGGGGCTCTTTGGGGCTCCTGGGACACTCCTGACCCCCCCGTTTTTGCCCAGGACTGTGAGGAGTGCATCCGGCTGGAGCCCACCTTCAGTGAGTGGGGGGCACGAGGGGACAGGAGGGGACAGGCCCTGCCCTTCCTCGGCTCTGCCCTCATCATCCTCATCCACCTCCTCCTGTGCCTGCGTGTCCCTTCCTGCTCTCCCTGTCCCCTCCTGTGTCCCCATGTCCCTCTGTCCCTGTGACCCCCCTGTCCCCACCTGTCCCAATGTCCCCCACCTGTACCTGAACACCTGTCCCTGTGTCCTCTCCTGTCCCTGTGTCCCCCCCGTCCTCGTGTGCCTCCTGTCCCCTCCCGTGTCCCCACGTCCCTGTGTCCCCATCTGTCCCAATGTCCTACCTGTCCCCACGACCCCTCCTGTCCTCTCCCGTCCCTGTGTCCCTCCACCTGTACCTGAACACCTGAACCTGTGTCCTCGTGTCCCTCTGCTTGTCCCCGTGTCCCCCCCCGTGTCCCCCCCATGTCCCCGTGTCCCCCCGTGTCCCCCCCCGTGTCCCCCCTGTGTCCCCGTGTCCCTCTGCTTGTCCCCGTGTCCCCCCCGGGTCCCCCCCCATGTCCCCCCCCGTGTCCCCCCCCGTGTCCCCGTGTCCCTCTCCTGTCCCCGTGTCCCCCCCGTGTCCCCCTGTGTCCCCCCCGTGTCCCCCCCGTGTCCCCCCCGTGTCCCCCTGTGTCCCCCCCGTGTCCCCCTGTGTCCCCCCCCGTGTCCCCCCCCGTGTCCCCCCCGTGTCCCCCCCCGTGTCCCCCCTGTGTCCCCCCTGTGTCCCCCCGTGTCCCCCCGTGTCCCCGTGTCCCCCCCGTGTCCCCCCCGTGTCCCCGTGTCCCTCTCCTGTCCCCATGTCCCCCCGTGTCCCCCCCGTGTCCCTCTGCCTGTCCCCGTGTCCCCCCGTGTCCCCCCCGTGTCCCCCCCGTGTCCCCCCCCGTGTCCCCCCTGTGTCCCCCCGTGTCCCCGTGTCCCCCCGTGTCCCCCCGTGTCCCTGTGTCCCCCTGTGTCCCCCCCGTGTCCCCAGTCAAGGGCTACACGCGGAAGGCAGCGGCGCTCGAGGCCATGCGCGATTACACCAAGGCCATGGAGGTTTATCAGCGCGCCCTGGACCTCGACCCCTCCTGCAAGGTGACCCTGGGACCCCCCCCCCGGGACCCCCCCGGGACCCCCCCGAGCCTCTGGGACCCTCCCGGGGGTGGGTGACCCCCTGTCACTGCCCCCTGTCCTCTGTCACCCTGCTGACCCCTGGGACCCCCCTCCTAAAACCCCCCTGGGACCCCCCCTTGAGCCTCTGCTGACCCCCCTGGGACCCCCCTTGATCTCTAGGACCCCTCCCGACCCCTCTGCCCCCCCTGGGACCCCCCCTGGGACCCCCCCTGACCCCTCTGCTCCTCTCTCTGACCCCCCCGACCCCTGGGACCCCCCCCCAAATCCCTGTACCCTTGTCTGAGCTCCTGTTCCCCCCTGTGAGCCCCCGACCCCTGTTCCCTCCATGACCCCCCATGACCCCCCCAGTGCCCCCCAGTGCCCCCCATGACCCCCCCAGTGCCCCCCTGACCCCCCGGTGCCCCCCAGGAGGCCGCAGAGGGGCAGCGGCGCTGCCTGCGGGGGCAGCAGCAGCGCTCGGAGCCCCCCGAGGAGCTGCGGCGCCGCGCCCTGGCCGACCCCGAGGTGCAGCAGATCATGGGGGACCCCGCCATGCGCCTCATCCTCGAGCAGATGCAGAAGGACCCCCAGGCCCTGAGCGAGTGAGTGCCCCAAAGTGTCCCCAGGGGGTGGCACTGTCACCACCAGCCCAGCCAGAGACACCCAGGGTGTGACAGGGTCACCCTGAGCCCACCCAGGGTGTCCCAAACTGTCCCCAAAGTGTCCCAGGGTGTGACAGGGTCACCCTGAGCCCACCCGGGGTGTCCCAAACTGTCCCCAAAGTGTCCCAAGGGGGTGGCACTGTCACCACCAGCCCAGACAGAGACACCCAGGGTGTGTCAGGGTCACCCTGAGCCCACCCAGGGTGTCCCAAACTGTCCCCAAAGTGTCCCAGGGTGTGACAGGGTCACCCTGAGCCCACCCAGGGTGTCCCAAACTGGCCCCAAAGTGTCCCAAGGGGGTGGCACTGTCACCACCAGCCCAGACAGAGACACCCAGGGTGTGTCAGGGTCACCCTGAGCCCACCCAGGGTGTCCCCAACTGTCCCTAAAGTGTCCCAAATTGTCCCAAGGTGTGGCAGGGTGATCCTGAGCTCACCCAGAGCCCCCCAGGGTGTCCCCAGCTGTCCCCAAAGCATCCCAGGGTGTGACACGGTGACCCTGAGCCCACCCAGTGTGTCCCCAGCTGTCCCTGAGGTGACCCCAGGGGTCACAGAGGTCCCCAACTGTCCCCAGAGTGTCCCAGGCAGCGCCCAAGGTGTGACAGGGTGACACTGAGCCTACCCAGAGCCCTCCAGGGTGTCCCCAGCTGTCCCTGAGGGTCCCCAGCTGTCCCCAAAGTGTCCCAAGGGGGTGGCACTGTCACCACGAAGCCCACCCAGAGCCCCCCAGGGTGTCCCCAACTGTCCCCAAAGTGTCCCAGGGTGTGACAGGGTGACACTGAGCCCACCCAGAGCCCCCCAGGGTGTCCCCAAAGTGTCCCAGGGTATTACAGGGTGACCCTGAGCCCACCCAGAGCCCCCCAGGGTGGGAGGGGCCGTGTCCCCACGGTGTCCCCGAGGTGTCACTGGGTGTCCCCAGCCCGCTGTCCCCCCGCTGACCCGTCCCCCCCCTCCCCAGGCACCTCAAGAACCCCCTGATCGCCCAGAAGATCCAGAAGCTGATGGACGTGGGGCTCATCGCCATCCGGTGACCCCCCCAAACCCCGGGGACCCCCCTGGGGCCCCCCCCGGGGACACCCCCACCCCTCAGGGGGGGGTCTGGGGGCGCTGCCCCTCCCCCCCCTCCACCTCCTGTCGGTTCTGGGGCGCTGCCCCCCCAATAAAGAGCGGAGCAGTGACCCCGGTTTTGGGGGGAAAAAGGGGGAAATTGGGGCTCTCTGGGAGGGGGGGGGGAAATGAGGGGGGGCAGGAGGAGAATCGGGGGCATTTTGGGGGTGGGGGGGATTTGGGGGTCGGGGGGAAAGGGGGTCCCACAGTGTG
Source organism: Cyanistes caeruleus (assembly GCF_971803275.1). Taxonomy (NCBI): domain Eukaryota; kingdom Metazoa; phylum Chordata; class Aves; order Passeriformes; family Paridae; genus Cyanistes; species Cyanistes caeruleus. Next base: position 1,125,981 of record NC_141735.1, read on the forward strand.
AGGACAGTGAGAGATGGGGGGACCCCCATGTATGGGGCTGGGGGGGCCCGAGCCCCTCCCACAGGGATTTGGGGGGGATCCAAGCCCCTCCCACAAGGATTTTGGGGGGCCCAAGCCCCTCCCACAGGGATTTGGGGGGTTCCAAACCCCTCCTACAAGAATTTTGGGGGGATCCAAGCCCCTCCCACAGGGATTTGGGGACTCCAAGCCCCTCCCACAAGGATTTGGGGGGGTCTGAGCCCCTCCCACAGGAATTTAGGGGGATCCAAGCCCCTCCCACAGGGATTTGGGGACTCCAAGCCCCTCCCACAAGGATTTGGGGGGATCCAAGCCCCTCCCACAAAGATTTGGGGGATCCAAGCCCCTCCCACAGGAATTTGGGGGATCCAAACCCCTCCCACAGGAATTTGGGGGGATCCAAACCCCTCCCACAGGAATTTGGGAGGATCCAAGCCCCTCCCACAAGGATTTGGGGGGGTCTGAGCCCCTCCCACAAGGATTGGGGGGATCCAAGCCCCTCCCACAGGGATTTGGGGGGCCCAAGCCCCTCCCACAAGGATTTTGGGGAGATCCAAGCCCCTCCCACAGGAATTTAGGGGGATCCAAGCTCCTCCCACAGGGATTTGGGGGGTTCAAACCCCCCCGCCCCCCCCAAACGCCGCAGTCCCTTTGAGCCACGATCGTGTTCAGCCTTGCGGGGGTGGGGGGTGACATTTGGGGTTGGGGGGGGGCTCAGGGGTCGTACCCCCCCTCCATGAGCCTCTGCAGCTCCCGGGGGTCCCGGGACCCCCCCGCCAGGGCCAGGTACCCCCCCAAAAACTGGTGCAGCATCCGGGGGGGGGCCGAGAGCACCTGGAGCCCCAGGGTGACGTCACCGCTCAGCCACAGCCGCACCTGGGGGGGGGCACAGAGGGGTGAGACCCCTCCCCAAAACCTCAGCGCGGCTTCCCAGTCCCGCCCAGTCCTTCCCAGTCACTCCCAGCCCATTCCCAGTGGCTTTGGGTGCCCCCCCAGCCCATTCCCAGCTCCCCCCAGCTCATTCCCAGTCCCCCCCAGCCCATTCCCAGTTCCCCCCAGTCCCCCCAGCCCATTCCCAGTTCCCCCCAGCCCATTCCCAGTCCCCCCAGCCCATTCCCAGTGCTCCCAGTTCCCCCCAACCCATTCCCAGTCCCCCCCAGCCCATTCCCAGTTCCCCCCAGTCCCCCCCAGCCCATTCCCAGTCCCCCCAGCCCATTCCCAGTCCCCCCAGCCCATTCCCAGTTCCCCCCAGTTCCCCCCAGCCCATTCCCAGTTCCCCCCAGCCCATTCCCAGTTCCCCCCAGTCCCCCCAGCCCATTCCCAGTCCCCCCAACCCATTCCCAGTCCCCCCAGCCCATTCCCAGTGCTCCCAGTTCCCCCCAGCCCATTCCCAGTCCCCCCAGCCCATTCCCAGTGCTCCCAGTTCCCCCCAGCCCATTCCCAGTCCCCCCAGCCCATTCCCAGTGCTCCCAGTTCCCCCCAGCCCATTCCCAGTTCCCCCCAGCCCATTCCCAGTTCCCCCCAGTTCCCCCCAGCTCATTCCCAGTTCCCCCCAGTCCCCCCAGCCCATTCCCAGTCCCTTCCAGTGTTCCCCCAGCCCATTCCCAGTTCCCCCCAGCCCATTCTCAGTTCCCCCCAATCCCCCCCACCCCATTCCCAGTGCTCCCAGTCCCCCCCCAGCCCATTCCCAGTCCCTTCCAGTTCCCCCCAGCTCATTCCCAGTGCTCCCAGTCCCCCCCAGCCCTTTCCCAATTTCCTCCGGCCCATTCCCAGTTCCCCCCAGTTCCCCCCAGTTCCCCCCAGTCCCCCCAGCCCATTCCCAGTCCCTTCCAGTCCGCCCCAGCCCATTCCCAGTCCCCCCCAGCCCATTCCCAGTCCCCCCCAGCCCGTTCCCAGTGCTCCCAGTGCTCCCAGTTGACCTGCTGGCTGTCCCAGTTCACGTCCCACTGGTGCAGGTCGCTGTAGCTCCAGCTCCGGGTGACGGCGCCGGAGCCGAGCTCGATCCGGAGCAGCCGCGAGGGCCCCACGGCCAAAACCTCCTGGTGCGCTGCACCCCGAAACCTGCGGGACCCCAAAAACCCCCGAAAATACAGCTGGGAACCCCAGAAATACAGCTGGGAGCCCCAAAAACACCGCTGGGAACCCCGAAAATACAGCTGGGACACCCGAAAATACAGCTGGGAACCCCAAAAACACCGCTGGGAACCCCAAAAACACCGCTGGGACACCCGAAAATACAGCTGGGAACCCCAAAATACAGCTGGGAACCCCAAAAACACCGCTGGGAGCCCCAAAAACACCGCTGGGAACCCCAAAAACACAGCTGGGACACCCGAAAATACAGCTGGGACACCCGAAAATACAGCTGGGAACCCCAAAATACAGCTGGGAACCCCAAAAACACAGCTGGGAACCCCAAAAACATCTCTGGGAACCCCAAAAACACCGCTGGGAACCCCAAAAACACCGCTGGGAACCCCCAAAACACAGCTGGGAACCCCAAAAACACAGCTGGGAACCCCAAAAACATCTCTGGGAACCCCAAAAACATCTCTGGGAACCCCAAAAACACCGCTGGGAACCCCAAAAACACCGCTGGGACACCCGAAAATACAATTGGAAACCCCAAAACACAGCTGGGAACCCCAAAAACATCTCTGGGAACACCGAAAATACAATTGGAAACCCAAAAATACAGCTGGGAACCCCAAAAACACAGCTGGGACACCCGAAAATACAGCTGGGAAGCCCCCGGAACCTGCGGGACCCCCAAAAACGCGGCTCGGACCCCCCCAGAACACCTGGGACCTTCCTCCCAGTCCTTCCCAGTGCCCCCCAGTCCTTCCCAGTGCCCCCCAGTGCCCCTCCAGTCCCCCCCAGTTCCCTCCCAGTCCCTCCCAGTCCCCCTCCAGTCCCTCCCAGTGCCCCCCAGTTCCCTCCCAGTCCCTCCCAATCCCCCCCCAGTCGCTCCCAGTGCCCCCCAGTTCCCTCCCAGTGCCCCCCAGTTCCCTCCCAGTCCCTCCAGTCCCTCCCAGTCCCTCCCAGTTCCCTCCCAGTGCCCCCCAGTCGCTCCCAGTGCTCCCAGTACCTGACCACGAAGTGTCCCAGTCCGAAGCCGGGCAGAGCCCTCCAGGTCTCCACGAAGCGCAGCCGGGCCTGGGGGGGGCTCAGGGGCCCCACCCGGTGCAAAACCTCCAGGAGGCGCTGGGTGAACTGGGGAGGGGGCTCGGAGGTGAGGGGGGGGGTTTAAAATATGAGGAGGGGGCTGTGGGGGGGTGGGGAGGGGTCCCGGTACCTGCTTGCCTTTGAGCCGGCGGTGGAAGCGGGGGGGCAGCAGCCGCCGGGGGTCCGGGGGGGGCCGGGTGGGGGTCCCGGGGGGGTCCGGCTGCACCCCCAGGACCCCCAGGACCCCCCGGATTTGGGCCCGGAGCTCTGAGGCCGGTGGGGACCCCCCCCCCGAGGCCACGCGGCACCCGCAGAGCCAGCGGGCGAATTGGGGGGGCTGGGGGGGGGGGCACAATGGGAACCCCAAAATTTCCGATTTCAACCCCGGATCCTCCCTGCCCCCCCAGAACTTTGTGAAATCCCCAAAATTTCCCAGGAATTCTCGAGCTCCCTGAGACCCCCCCCCCGCAAAAAAAATCCTCCAGAAAACCACGGGATCCTTCAAATTCCCTGAAATTCCCCAAAATTCCCTCCCAGCTCCTCCCGGACCCCTCCGAATTCCTGAAACCCCAAAATTCCCCCCCCGGAATTCCCCCAGGAACCCTCGAGCTCCTTCAAGCCCCTCCCCCAGCTGCTCCCAGGACCCCCAAACTCTCCCCAGACCCCCCAAAATCCCCGAGAACGCAAAAAAAAACCAAAAAAACCTCCCCAGGAGCCCCCCAGGACGCTCAAATCCCTTTGGGACCCCCACCCCAATTCCTATTTCCCCTCCCCAGAACCCCCCGGGACCCCCTGGGACCCTCCCCAGACCCCCTGGGACCCCCAGCGATCCCCCTGAGACCCCCAGAAATCCCACAAAATTCCACCAGGATCCTCCCAGGACCCCCCAGGACCCCCCGGGACCCCCCCGGGACCCCCCAGGATCCCCCCAGGACCCCCCGGGACCCCCCGGGACCCTCCAGGACCCCCCCGGGACCCCTCAGGATCCCCCCAGGACCCCCCCGGGACCCCCCAGGACCCCCCAGGATCCCCCCAGGACCCCCCGGGACCCCCCCGGGACCCCCCAGGACCCCCCCAGGTCCCCCCAGGACCCCCAGGACCCCCACCCACATCACGGCACCGCAGCAGGGTCTCCCTTGTCCCCCCCGGTGTCGGAACCCGGATTTTGATGCCGAATTTCTGCGCCCCCAAATCCACCTCGGGGGTCACCTCACAGCCTGGGGGCGGAAAAAGGGGGGTCAGGGTGGTCCCAGGGGGGATTTGGGGGCTCTGGGGTGGTCCCGGGAGGATTTGGGGTGTCCCGGGGGGATTTGGGGGCTCTGGGGTGGTCCCGGGGGGCTCTGGGGTGGTCCCGGGGGGATTTGGGGTGTCCCGGGGGGATTTGGGGGCTCTGGGGTGGTCCCGGGGGGATTTGGGGGCTCTGGGGTGGTCCCAGGGGGGATTTGGGGTGTCCCGGGGGGATTTGGGGGCTCTGGGGTGGTCCCGGGGGGCTCTGGGGTGGTCCCGGGGAGGATTTGGGGTGTCCCGGGGGGATCTGGAAGAGATCTGGGAACCCTGGGAGGGGTCGCAGGAGAGTTTGGGGGGGGGGGGGTCCCAAGGGATTTGGGGGTGCTGGGGCGGGTCTCAGGCTGATTTGGGGGAGGGTCCGAGGGGTTTTTGGGGGGGTCTCACCGCGGAGGTTCAGCTGCTCTCGGGTGCCCCCCGAGCCTGGGGGGGTCCAGAGCGACAGCGACGACCCCGAGAGCAGAGCCCGGGTGGGGCGGGACCCCCGGAACGGCCACGGCGAGGGCCTGGGGGGAGGGGGAGACCCCAAATTTGGGGAGGGGGGAGGTCAAAGGAGACCCCAAAACGGCCGCAGGGAGGGGCCTGGGAGAGACCCCGAAATTGGGGGGAGGGGGTTTGGGGGGTACCTGTGAATCTCCAGCTCCTCCTCCAGCTCAGGGGGGGCTCCGAGCTCCTCCTGGGGACCCCCCCGGACCCCTCAGTGCCCCCCAGTCCTCCCAGTGCCCCCCAGTGCCCCCCAGTCCTCCCGGTACGGCCAAAGGAGGCTCCCAGTGCCCCCCCCGAACCCCCAATCCCCTCCCAGTGCCCCCCAATCCCCCTCCCAGTGCCCCCCTGTGCCCCCCAGTGCCCCCCAATCCCCTCCCAGTGCCCCCCAATCCCCTCCCAGTGCCCCCCAATCCCCTCCCAGTGCCCCCCTGTGCCTCCCAATGCCTCCCAGTGCCCCAAATCCCCCTCCCAGTGCCCCCCAGTGCCCCCCAATCCCCCTCCCAGTGCCCCCCAGTGCCCCCCAATCCCCCTCCCAGTGCCCCCCAGTGCCCCCCAATCCCCCTCCCAGTGCCCCCCAATCCCCTCCCAGTGCCCCCCTGTGCCTCCCAGTGCCTCCCAGTGCCCCCCAATCCCCCTCCCAGTGCCCCCCAGTGTCCCCTCAGAGCCCCCAATCCCCTCCCAGTGCCCCCCAGTGCCCCCCAGTGCCCCCCAGTGCCCCCCAGTCTCACCGCTGCCCCGGGGGTCCCGCTGCCCCCCAGGCTCAGCTCCAGTTTCTCCAGGGCCGTGTCCAGGTCCTGGGGCTCGGGGGGGTCCCGGGGGTCCCCCCCATCCCCCCACTCCGGCCCCTCTATCTGGTACTGGGGGGGGTCGAGAGGGGTCAGGGGGGGTTTGGGGTGGTCCCAGGGGGATTTTGGGGGGTCCCGGGGGATCCAGAGAGGGTTTTTAGGGAGGTTTTGGGGTATGGGGGGATTTTGGGGTGGTCCCAGGTGATGATTTTGGGAGATTTTTGGCTACAGAGGGATTTTGGGGAGGTCCCAGGGTGGGTTTTTAGGAGATTTTTGGCTACAGAGGGATTTTGGGGAGGTCCCAGGGTGGGTTTTTAGGAGGTTTTTGGCTACAGAGGGATTTTGGGGAAGTCCTGGGTGATGATTTTAGGAAATTTTTGGGTACAGAGGGATTTTGGGGAGGTCCCAGGGTGGGTTTTTAGGAGGTTTTTGGGTACGGGGGGATTTTGGGGAGGTCCCAGGTGATGATTTTGGGAGATTTTTGTCTACAGAGGGATTTTGGGGAGGTCCCAGGGTGGGTTTTTAGGAGATTTTCGGGTACGGGGGGATTTTGGGGAGGTCTCAGGTGATGATTTTAGGAGATTTTTGGGTACGGGGGGATTTTGGGGAGGTCCCAGGAAAGGATTTTAGGGAGATTTTTGGGTACAGGAAGATTTTGGGGGGTCCGAGGTGATTCAGGGAGGGATTTTAGGAGATTTTTTTGAGTACAGGAAGATTTTGGGGAGGTCCCAGGGTGGGTTTTAAGGAGATTTTTGGATACAGGTCCATTCTGGGGGGTTCCCAGGTGACCCGGAGCAGGTTTTGGGGTGCCCCAGGGTGGTTTTGGGGTACCTGGAGGGCAGCAAAGAGCATCCCCTGCTCCTCGGTGCAGTCGATGTCCTCGGCCAGGAGAGCCCGCAGCGCCTGCTCCTGCAGCAGCTCCAGCCGCAGCCCCTCCTGGGGGGCCCGGGGGGCGTCTGGGGGCAGCTGCGACCCCCGGGGGACCCCCAAACCCCTCCCAGACACCCCCAAAACCCCTCCCAGACACCCCCAAAACCCCTCCCAGACACCCCCAAAACCCCTCCCGGGCGGGCACCTCAAGGGTTTGGGAGTTCTTGGGGTGTTTGGGGAGCACCAGGGGGGATTTGGGGATACCTGGGGGGATTTGGGGATACCTGGGGGGGTTCTGGGGATACCTGGGGAGATTTTGGGGATACCTGGGGGGATTTGGGGATACCTGGGAGGGTTTGGGGATACCTGGGGAGATTTTGGGGCACCTGGGGGGGTTCTGGGGACACCTGGGCTGGATTTTGGGGTACCTGTGTTTTGGGGTACCTGGGCTGGATTTTGGGGTACCTGGGTGGGTTTTGGGGTACCTGGGCTGGATTTTGGGGTACCTGTGGGTGTTTTGGGGTACCTGGGCTGGATTTTGGGGTACCTGTGGGTGGATTTTGGGGTACCTGTGGGTGTTTTGGGGTACCTGGGTGGATTTTGGGGTACCTGGGTGGATTTTGGGGTACCTGTGAGTGTTTTGGGGTACCTGGGTGGATTTTGGGGTACCTGTGGGTGTTTTGGGGTACCTGGGCTGGATTTTGGGGTACCTGGGGTGGGTTTTGGGGTACCTGGGCTGGATTTTGGGGTACCTGTGGGTCCAGCCCCATGGCGCAGGGGTATTTGAAGAGCAGCAGCAGCTCCTCATCCTCGGCCACGCCCTGTTCCATCAGCGACCGCCCCACATCCAACCACCTGCGGGGGGCGGGGCCTGAGCGCGACCACGCCCCCGACCACACCCAAACGCCACCAAACCACGCCCACAACCCCCACCCTGCAAAGCCCCGCCCACCCGGAACCCACTTAAACAAGCCCCCCCCACTCGGACCACACCCCGGTTAAGCCCCGCCCACTCGGACCACACCCGGTTAAGCCCCGCCCACTCTGACCACACCCGGTTAAGCCCCGCCCCTCACCGCGCGTGCAGCCGCGCCCGCCGGGCCAGGGCGTTCCCGGGGGGGCTCCGGGAGGGTCCCGGGGGGTCCCGAGCCCCAAATTTGGGGACCCTCAAGGGCTGGAGCAGCTCGGGGGGCAGCGCGGGGGGAGGGGCTTCGTCTGCAGGGGGAGACAGGAGGGGTTTGGGGGGAGGGGGAGGGGCACTGGGGGGGGGGGGTCCGGCGCCCCCTCCCCTCCCCCCGCTCACCTGCCCGGGGTCTCAGGTGCGTCAGGTCCAGGTCGGGGGGGGCCTGGGGGGGGTCGCGGCCCCTCGGCCCCTCCCCCCGCTCCGGCCACAGCAGCGAGAGCTCCTCGGGGTGGGGGATCCCTGTGGGACCCCCGCAGCCCCCAGACCCACATCAGCCCCCAGTGACCCCCCCAGTGACCCCCCCTGATCCCTCAGTGACCCCCAGTGACCCCCCCAGTGACCTCCCAGACCCCCATCAGCCCCCAGAGCCCCCCTGTGACCCCCCAGTGACGCCCCCAGACCCACTGAGCAGCCCACAGACCCATGGAGCAGCCCCCAGACCCACCGAGCAGCCCCCAGACCCACACAATGACTCCCAGACCCACACAATGACCCCCAGACCCACACAATGACACCCCCAGACCCACACAATGACACCCCCAGACCCACCGAGCATCCCCCAGACCCACCGAGCAGCCCCCAGACCCACCGAGCAGCCCCCAGACCCACCGAGCAGCCCGCAGACCCTCACAATGACCCCCAGACCCACCGAGCAGCCCCCAGACCCACCGAGCAGCCCGCAGACCCTCGCCACCGCCCGCCCGGGGGTCCCGGCGAAGTTGAGCCGCAGCCTCAGGACCCCCCCGGCCGGGAGGCGCAGCCGCAGCGGGCGGTGCCGGGGGGTGAAGCGGAGCCGGGACCCCCCCCCGACCCCCAGCGCGTCCAGGGTGGGGCCGGGGGTCAGCAGCCACCGCCGCTGCTGCTCCCACCACAGAGCGTGGTCCGACCAGTCCCGGGGGTCCCCTGCGGGCAGGGGGGGCTTGGGAGGGGCTGGAGTGGGGTATGGGGGGGCTCTGGGGGTCCTTTAATGGGGTTGTGGGGAGTTGTGGGAGGGCTCTGGGGGGCTGGGGGTCGTTTAATGGGGTTCTGGGGGGGCTCTGGGGGTCCTTTAATGGGGTTGTGGGGAGTTGTGGGAGGGCTCTGGGGGGCTGGGGGATGCCGCAGTGGGTCTGGGGGGTCTAAACTGGGGTGAGGGGGCTCGTGGGGGGCTTCGAGGGCCGCAGGGGTCACCCCGCACCCCCAAACCACAGCCGGGGGGGGCTCGGGGGGACCGCGAATGACGGGGGGGGGGAGGGGGAGGGGCGCTCCCTGAGCTATTTATAGACCGCGGGTCCCTTATCAGCCCGGCCAGGGGAATCCGGGGGGGGGTCGGGAAGTGGGGGGACCCCCTGATAACAGCTGCCCCTCCCCCCCCTCCCCGCCCCCCACCACGGCCGAGTGAGCGGCGCGAGAGCCCCGGGGGGAGGGGAATGGGGGGGGGGGGGAGCCGGGGGTCGTTCCTTGGTGGGGAGGGGTCGGGGCTGTGGGTCTGGCTATGGGGCAGGGCTGTGGGGCAGGGCAATGGGGCAGGGCTGTGGGGCAGGGCTATGGGGCAGGGCTGTGGGGCAGGGAGGTGCTGTGTGTCATGCTATGGGTCCGGCTATGGGGCAGGGCTATGGGGCAGGGCTATGGGGCAGGGCTGTGGGGCAGGGCTGTGGGGCAGGGAGGTGCTGTGGGTCATGCTGTGGGTCCGGCTATGGGGCAGGGCTATGGGGCAGGGAGGTGCTGTGGGTCCAGCTATGGGTCCGGCTATGGGGCAGAGCTGTGGGGCAGGGCTATGGGGCAGGGCTGTGGGTCCGGCTATGGGGCAGAGCTGTGGGGCAGGGAGGTACCGTGGGTCCGGCTATGGGGCAGGGCTGTGGGGCAGGGCTATGGGGCAGGGAGGTGCTGTGGGTCCGGCTATGGGGCAGGGCTGTGGGTCCGGCTATGGGGCAGGGCTATGGGGCAGGGCTATGGGGCAGGGAGGTGCTGTGTGTCATGCTATGGGTCCGGCTATGGGGCAGGGCTGTGGGGCAGGGAGGTGCTGTGGGTCCGGCTATGGGGCAGGGAGGTGCTGTGGGTCCAGCTATGGGTCCGGCTATGGGGCAGGGCTGTGGGGCAGGGAGGTGCCGTGGGTCCGGCTATGGGGCAGGGCTGTGGGTCCGGCTATGGGGCAGGGAGGTGCTGTGTGTCATGCTATGGGTCCGGCTATGGGGCAGGGCTGTGGGGCAGGGCTATGGGGCAGGGCTATGGGGCAGGGAGGTGCTGTGTGTCATGCTATGGGTCCGGCTATGGGGCAGGGCTGTGGGGCAGGGCTATGGGGCAGGGCTATGGGGCAGGGAGGTGCTGTGTGTCATGCTATGGGGCAGGGCTGTGGGGCAGGGCTATGGGGCAGGGCTATGGGGCAGGGAGGTGCTGTGTGTCATGCTATGGGTCCGGCTATGGGGCAGGGCTATGGGGCAGGGCTGTGGGGCAGGGAGGTGCCGTGGGTCACTCACCGAAGGTCTCCGCGATGCGACGCGTGAGGGCCCCGATGTGCAGCTCCCCGGTGACGCAGAGGGTGAGGACGTGGGGCTGCCCCACGGCACCTCCCTGCCCCACAGAACCTCCCTGCCCCACGGCACCTCCCTGCCCCACAGAACCTCCCTGCCCCACGGCACCTCCCTGCCCCACGGCACCTCCCTGCCCCACGGCCTCTCCCTGCCCCACAGAACCTCCCTGCCCCACGGCACCTCCCTGCCCCACGGCACCTCCCTGCCCCACGGCCTCTCCCTGCCCCACAGAACCTCCCTGCCCCACGGCACCTCCCTGCCCCACGGCACCTCCCTGCCCCACGGCCTCTCCCTGCCCCACATCCTCGCCTTCCTCCACCTCCACCCGCAGCTCGAAGGAGCCGTCGATCTCCTCCCCGCTCGCCGTTTTCAGCCCCGCCATGGCCCCGCCGCTGCCCCGGTGTCCCTGTGCTGTGTCCCCCGATGTCCCCGAGCCACCCCCGGTGTCACCGAGCCACCCCCGGTGTCCCTGTGCTGTGTCCCCCGATGTCCCCGAGCCACCCCCGGTGTCCCCGAGCCACCCCCGGTGTCACCGAGCCACCCCCGATGTCCCTGTCCTGTGTCCCCCGATGTCCCCGAGCCACCCCCGATGTCCCCGAGCCACTCCCCGATGTCACCGCACCACCCCCGCTGTCACCGTCCTGTGTCCCCCGGTGTCACCGAGCCACCCTCGAGGCCCCCGAGCCACCCCCCGATGTCACCGCACCACCCGCGGTGTCACCGAGCCACCTCCGAGGTTCCCGAGCCACCCCCGATGTCCCTGCCCTGTGTCCCCCGGTGTCCCCGAGCCACCCCCGGTGTCCCTGTGCTGTGTCCCCCGGTGTCCCCGAGCCACCCCCGGTGTCCCCCGTGGGGCGGAGCCAGCAGAGCTCCGGGGGAGGGGGGATGGGGGGATCGGGGGGGGCTCGGAATTGCGGGGTCCCCCCGGGAAAATCCCATTCCCGCATCCCGCAGCTGCGATGGGAGCGGGGAACCCCCCCGAGGGACCCCCCCAGGACATTCCCGAGGGATTCGGGGCCGGCTCTTCCCGGGGTCAGTCCGGAACTTGATGGAATCTCCGTGGGGTGGGAATGGGGCTGGGAATGGGGCTGGGGACATCGGGAATGGGGCTGGGAATAGGACAGGAACACCGGGAATGGGGCTGGAACACCGGGAATGGGACAGGAACACCGGGAATGGGCTGGGAATGGGGCTGGAACACCGGGAATGGGACAGGAACACCGGGAATGGGCTGGGAATGGGGCTGGAACACCGGGAATGGGACAGGAACACCGGGAATGGGGCTGGGGACATCGGGAATGGGGCTGGGAATAGGACAGGAACACCGGGAATGGGGCAGGAACACCGGGAATGGGGCTGGGGACGTCGGGAATGGGGCTGGGAATGGGGCTGGAACACCGGGAATGGGGCTGGGAATGGGGCTGGGGACATCGGGAATGGGGCTGGGGACATCGGGAATTGAGCTGGGAACACCGGGAATGGGGAGGGGAACACCGGGAACGGGGCTGGGAACACCGGGAACGGGGCTGGGAATGGGACTGGAACACCGGGAATGGGACAGGAACACCGGGAATGGGGCTGGAACACCGGGAATGGGGCTGGGGACACCGGGAACGGGGCTGGGAACACCGGGAATGTTTGAGGGACCCTTTGAGGGATGTTGGGGGGGATTTGGGGCGTCACCGTTTAAAAAAAAACCGCTTTAAACCGGCGGGACTGGAGAGACTGGGGGGGACTGGGGGGGACTGGGGGGGACTGGGGGGGACTCTGGGATGTACTGGGATGTACTGGGGGGCACTGGGATGTACTGGGATGTACTGGGATGGACTGGGATGTACTGGGATGGACTGGGATGTACTGGGATGGACTGGGGGGCACTGGGATGTAGTGGGATGTACTGGGATGTACTGGGATGGACTGGGATGTACTGGGATGGACTGGGATGTACTGGGATGTACTGGGGGGCACTGGGATGTACTGGGGGGCACTGGGATGTACTGGGATGTACTGGGATGTACTGGGATGGACTGGGATGTACTGGGGGCACTGGGATGTACTGGGATGTACTGGGAGGAGCCCAAATCACAGGCGGGACCGCCGAGGCCGAAGGGTTTTTATTGTTGGGAGGGGTCGGGGGTGGGGGTCCAGTGTCACCTGCGGGGAGGGGGGGGGGGGACACACGGGGGGGGGGCAATGCCACACGGGGGGTCCCGGTGTCACACGGGGGGGGGGACAAGAGGGGGTCCAGTGTCACACGGGGGGTCCCACTGTCACTCGGGGGGGGACATCGGGGGCTTCCAGTGTCATTCGAGGGGGTCCCGGTGTCACTCGGGGGGGGGGGGGGGGACACACACGGGGGGTGTCCCGGTGTCACTCGGGGCGGGGGGGACACACACGGGGGGTGTCCCGGTGTCACTCGGGGGGGTCCCAGTGTCACTCAAGGGTGGGGGGGACACACGGGGGGTGTCACAGTTTCAGTTTCACAGTTAGTGGGGGGCACACGGGGTGGGGGGGGCTGCGAGAGCGCAAAGTGGGGGGGGGGGGGGGGCGTGCCCACCTGGGGGGGTCCCCGAGTCCTGCGGGGGTCCCACAGCTCGCGGGGGCTTCGGGGGGAACCCCCGGGGGTCCCCTGGGAGGTCGGGGCGGGTCCCCAAGGGGGAGGTCAGGGGGTCCCCGGGAGGTTTCAGGGGGTCCCGGGGGGGTTTCAGGGGGTCCCGGGGGGGTCTCAGGGGGTCCTGGGGGTCTCAGGGGCTCTCGGGGGTCCCCGGGGGTCGCAGCAGCCTCGTGACGCGGCTCAGCCGCTCCTTGGCCTCGTCCTGGCCCTGCTGCAGCCGCCGGGCGCTGCGGCGGAGCCCGCGCAGCTCTGCCTGGAGCCGCTGCTGGGCCTCCTGCCCCTGCCCCATGGAGACCCACACATCACCCCATGGCACCCCACATCACCCCATAGAGACCCACACATCACCCCATGGAGACCCGCACATCACCCCATGGCACCCACACATCACCCCATGGCACCCACACATCACCCCATAGAGACCCACACATCACCCCATGGCACCCACACATCACCCCATGGCACCCCACACATCACCCCATGGCACCCCACATCACCCCATAGAGACCCACACATCACCCCATAGAGACCCACACATCACCCCATAGAGACCCAACATCACCCCACAGAGACCCGCACATCACCCCATAGACACCCCACACATCACCCCATGGAGACCCACACATCACCCCATAGACACCCACACATCACCCCATGGCACCCACACATCACCCCATAGGGACCCACACATCACCCCATGGCACCCACACATCACCCCATAGGGACCCACACATCACCCCATGGAGACCCACACATCACCCCATGGAGACCCACACATCACCCCACAGAGACCCAACATCACCCCATGGCACCCACACATCACCCCATGGCACCCACACATCACCCCATAGGGACCCACACATCACCCCATGGCACCCCACATCAGCCCCATGGCACCCCACATCACCCCATAGAGACCCACATCACCCCATAGACACCCCACATCACCCCATAGAGACCCACACATCACCCCATGGCACCCCACATCAACCCCATAGAGACCCACATCACCCCATAGAGACCCAACATCACCCCATAGAGACCCACATCAACCCCATAGAGACCCAACATCACCCCATAGAGACCCGCACATCAACCCCATAGAGACCCACACATCACCCCATAGACACCCCACATCAACCCCATAGAGACCCACATCACCCCATAGAGACCCACATCACCCCATAGAGACCCCACATCAACCCCATAGAGACCCACATCACCCCATAGAGACCCACATCACCCCATAGAGACCCCACATCACCCCATAGAGACCCACATCACCCCATGGCACCCCACATCAACCCCATAGACACCCCACACATCACCCCATAGACACCCCACATCAACCCCATAGAGACCCGCACATCACCCCATAGAGACCCCACATCACCCCATGGCACCCCACGTCAGCCCCATAGAGACCCCACATCACCCCATAGACACCCCACATCACCCCATGGCACCCCACATCACCCCATAGAGACCCACACATCACCCCATAGAGACCCCACATCACCCCATAGACACCCCACATCACCCCATAGACACCCCACATCACCCCATGGCACCCCACATCGGCCCCACAGCGACCCCAGTGCCCCCCAGTTCCTCCCAGTCCCTCCCGGATTCCCCCCAGTGCCCCCCAATGCCCCCCAGTGCCCCCCCCAGTGCCACCCAATGCCCCCCAATGCCCCCCAGTCCCTCCCGGATTCCCCCCAGTCCTCTCTAGTCCCTCCCAGCGCACCCAATCCCCCTCCCAGTTCCTCCCCAGTGCCCCCCAGTGCCCCCCAATGCCCCCCAGTGCCCCCCAATGCCCCCCAGTGCCCCCCAGTGCCCCCCACCTCCTGCAGATCGTCCTGCAGCCGCTTCAGCGCCGCCTCCAACTGCGCCACCTTCTCCGAGAGGCTCTGGGACCTGGGGGGGCGACGGGACCCCCATGGGGACCCTCCTGACCCCCCCAGTGCCCCCCATGGGGACCCTCCTGACCCTCCCAGTGCCCCCCATGGGGCCCCCCCAGTGCCCCCCATGGGACCCTCCTGACCACCCCAGTGCCCCCCATGGGACCCTCCTGACCCCCCCTCCATGGGGACCCTCCTGACCCCCCCAGTGCCCCCCATGGGGACCCCCCCAGTGCCCCCCATGGGGACCCTCCTGACCCCCCCAATGCCCCCCATGGGGACCCTCCTGACCCCCCCAGTGCCCCCCATGGGGACCCCCCCAGTGCCCCCCATGGGGACCCTCCTGACCCCCCCAATGTCCCCCATGGGGACCCTCCTGACCCCCCCAGTGCCCCCCATGGGGCCCCCCCAGTGCCCCCCATGGGACCCTCCTGACCCCCCCAGTGCCCCCCATGGGACCCTCCTGACCCCCCCTCCATGGGGACCCTTCTGACCCCCCCAGTGCCCCCCATGGGGCCCCCCCAGTGCCCCCCATGGGACCCTCCTGACCCCCCCTCCATGGGGACCCTCCTGACCCCCCCAGTGCCCCCCATGGGACCCTCCTGACCCCCCCCGTGCCCCCCAAACTCCCCCCCCCCAATCCATACTCATCCTCGGGGGTCGCCGGGCTCTGCTGGACCCCCACATTGGGGAGCTCCCGGAGTTGATGCCCTGGGGTGGGGAGGGGGGGGGGATTTGGGGATGTGAGACCCCAAATTGGGGGGGTCCTGAAACCCTCCCCATTCCCACGAGCCCCCAGCCCCTGCCCCCCAACTCCTCCAACTGCCCCCAGACCCAAAAAATCCCTTCATCCCCTTCGATCCCCAACTGCCCCCACCCCAAATCCCTCAGAACCCCCCCAGTGATGGCATCCAGGACCCCCCAAATCCCCCCAAATCCCCCAGTGATGGTCTCCAGGACCCCCCAATCCCCCCAAATCCCCCAGTGATGGCATCCAGGACCCCCCAAACCCCCCCAAATCCCCCAGTGATGGCATCCAGGACCCCCAAATCCCCCCAAATCCCCCAGTGATGGCATCCAGGACCCCCCAAATCCCCCCAAATCCCCCAGTGATGGTCTCCAGGACCCCCCAAACATCTAGGACCCCCAAAAGACCCCAAATCCTCCAGAACCCCCCAGTGATGGCATCCAGGACCCCCCAAAGCCCCCCAAATAGCCAAGTGATGATCTCCAGGACCCCCCAAACCCCTCAGTGATGATCTCCAGGACCCCCCAAAAGCCCCCAAATCCTCCAGAACCCCTCAGTGATGGTGTCCAGGACCCCCCCAACCCCACCCAAATCCCCCTCAGCCCCCCAAATCCCCCCCGGGCCCCCTCACCCCCCCGGGCGATGGCCTCCAGGACCCCGCTGCAGGCCGTGGCCAGGCAGGCGATGACGTCCCACTCGTCCTCTTGGGGGTCCCCAGACCCCGACAGCACTGGGGGGGGGTTGGGGGGGTGGGGACAGCAGTGGGGGACCCCTCCAGCAGCGGTGGGACACCCCCAGGGGACACGGGAGAGGGACACCCCCCATGGGAGACCCCCGTAGGGGAGAGTTCTGTGGGCAGGGGACACCCCGGGGGGGTTTGGGGACATCCCGGGGGGGTTTGGGGACATCCCGGGGGGGTTTGGGGACACCCCGGGGGGACTTGGGGATACCAGGGGGGATTTGGGGACACCTCGAGGGGGTTTGGGGACATCCCGAGGGGGTTTGGGGACATCCCGAGGGGGTTTGGGGACATCCCGGGGGGATTTGGGGACATCCCGGGGGGACTTGGGGATACCAGGGGGGATTTGGGGACATCCCGGGGGGGTTTGGGGACATCCTGGGGGGATCTGGGGACATCCCGAGGGGGTTTGGGGACATCCCGGGGGGGTTTGGCGACATCCCGGGGGGACTTGGGGATACCAGGGGGGATTTGGGGACACCCCGGGGGGGTTTGGGGACATCCCGGGGGGGTTTGGGGATAACAGGGGGGGTTTGGGGACATCCCGAGGGGGTTTGGGATGGAGGGGGGGACACAGAAGGGTCCCGGGGGGACACGGGGGGGACACGGGGGGGTCCGAGCCACTCACGCCTGCCCAGGGAATGTCGCAGCGAGGGGCCCAGGGCGGGGCTGGGCTCGGGGGCGGCCGCGGGACCACCGGAAACTGGGGGGGGTCCCTGGGGACACCGGGGGGGTCAGTGGGGACACGGGGGGACACGGGGGGGGACACAGGGGGACACAGAGGGACACGGGGGGGACACGAGGGGACACGGGGGTCGCGGGGGTGACACGAGGGGACACGGGGAGGACACGGGGGTGACACGAGGGGACACGGGGGGGACACGGGGGTGACACGGGGGTCGCGGGGGTGACACGGGGGTCGCGGGGGTGACACGGGGGGACACGGGGGTGACACGGGGGACACGGGAGGACACGGGGGTGACACGAGGGGACACGGGGGGGACACGGGGGTGACACGGGGGTGGCGGGGGTGACACGGGGGGGACACGAGGGGGACACGAGGGGACACGGGGGTGACACGGGGGTGACACGGGGGTGACACGGGGGGACACGGGGGTGACACGGGGGGACACGGGGGTGACACGGGGGTGGCGGGGGTGACACGGGGGTCGCCGGGACTCACCGGGTCGGCAGCCGGGGGGGGGCTGTGGTGCGGCAGCAGCAGGTCAGGAGTGGGGTCAGCCAGGGGGGGCCTGGGGGGGGGGGGTGTGACAGTTATGGGGGTTCCCGGGGGATTTTGGGGGTTCCCCGGGGGTCGGGGGGGGTTTCCCCGTGCCCGGGGGTCACTCACGGGCTGGGGGCGCGGCCGCTCGGCTCCTTGGGGGTCTCCGGGCTGGGGGGGCCGGGGGGGAAGGGGGTGCTCTCCTCATCCAGCGCCAGCGCCTGCAGCAGCCTCAGGGTGTCGGGGGACAGCCCCCCCGGACCCCCCCCGGCCTCCCCCGCGTCGCTGTCGCCCCCCGAGTCGCTGTCGGTGTCGCCGATGTCACCGCCGGGGTCCCCAGGGCCGGGGTCCCCCCCCGAACCCCGGCCCTGCTCCAGAGAGCGGGCGTAGAGCTCCGAGAAACTCCTGGGGGGACACCGGGGTGACGGGGGGGACACGGGGGGGGACACGGGGGGGGGACACGGGGGGGGGCACCGGGGTGACACCGGGGTGACGGGGGGGACACGGGGGGGGACATCGGGGTGACGGGGGGGACACGGGGGGGACACCGGGGTGACGGGGGGGACACGGGGGGGGACATCGGGGTGACGGGGGGGTGACACCGGGGGGTGACACCGGGAGGGCACGGGGGGTGACACCGGGGACACCGGGGGGGGACATCGGGAGGGCACGGGGGGTGACACCGGGGACACGCGGGGGGTGGCCCGGCCCCCTTTGTCCCCCCCGTTCCCCGCCCCATTTCCTCCTCCCATTCCCCTATAAACACAACCCCCCCAAACCCCCCCAAATCCCCCCCTCATTGCCCCAAATCCCCCCCCCCCCAAACCCCCCCACGCCCCCCGCCCAGCCCCGCACTCACCGCCGGGGCCGCCCGTCGCGGTCGGGGGGCAGCAGGGTCAGGGGTCCCGAGGGTCGCCGGAGCAGCGCCCGCAGCCTCCGGGGGTCCCCCCGGGGGAGGGGGCAGCGCCCCACCCGCAGCAGCCGCGCCCCCGGCCGCAGCCCCGCGGTCTCGGCGAACGAGAAGCGGGTCACGGCCGTCACCACCCCCGAGGGGTCCACGCGGAACCCCCGGCGACCCCCGGCCCCCCGGGGCAGCGCCAGCTCCTGAGCCTCGCACCCCCGTGTCACCGCCTGGGGGGGGGGGGACAGGGGTCAGGGACACGGGGACCCCCAAAAGAGACCCCCAAAGAGACCCCCGCCCCCCCCGTGTCACCGCCTGGGGGGGGGACAGGGGTCAGGGACACGGGGACCCCCAAAAGAGACCCCAAAGAGACCCCCGTGTCACCGCCTGGGAGGGGGGACAGGGGTCAGGGACACGGGGACCCCCAAAAGAGATCCCAAAGAGACCCCCAAAGAGACCCCACAGAGCCCCCCGTGTCACCGCCTGGGGGGGGGGACAGGGGTCAGGGACACGGGGGACCCCCAAAAGAGACCCCAAAGAGACCCCCAAAGAGACCCTCACAGAGCCCCCCGCCCCCCGTGTCACCGCCTGGGGGGGGACAAGGGTCAGGGACACGGGGACCCCCAAAAGAGACCCCAAAGAGACCCCACAGAGCCCCCCGCCCCCCCCGTGTCACCGCCTGGGGGGGGGACAGGGGTCAGGGACACGGGGACCCCCAAAAGAGACCCCACAGAGCCCCCCGCCCGCCGTGTCACCGCCTGCAGGGGAGGGGGAAGAGTCAGGGACACGGAGACCCCCAAAGACCCCCCCAAAAGAGCCCCCCCTGTCACCGCCTGGGGAGGGGGGACACGGCTCAGGGGATCCCCGTCCCCCCCAGGTCACCGCGACAGAGACCCCCGGGGGTGTCCCCATGGGTCACTGCCCTGTCCGAGCCCCCCAGGACCCTCCCCAAACCCCCCCCAGGACCCTCCCCAAGCCCCCCCAGCCTCTCACCTGCAGCCTGGCCACCACCTGTGGGGCAGCGCCGTGGGGCAGCCGCAGCCCGAGCCACTCGCCCGCCCCATGGAAAATCTCCAGGCGCCCCTCGGAGAAGCCCCAGCCCAGCACGTCCCGGCAGGCGCAGCTGAACAGGGTCCCGGGGGGGGCGACCACCGACCCCTCTTGAGGGGCGACTTCCCCCGGAGGGGTGGCGACCGTGTCCGGCTCTCGGGGGGGCTCCCCCGGCCGCCCCCCGGCCTTTGGGGGGATCTCTCCCCTCCCCCGGTTCTGTTTGGCCGAGTTGGGGGCGACCCCCCCGCAGCGATTGGCGACCGCCCCGGGGGGCGCGGCGACCACCACGAGCCTCTCGGCGGCCACCCCGAGCAGACACGGCAGCTCGACCCCCCCGGGACCCCCCTCCGCCCGCGCCCCCCAAACCAACGCCCCCGCCACCACCGCCGCCCCTCCCCCGCCGCCAGAACCTCCCGAACCTCCCGAAGCGGAACCGCCCCGGCGGAGCCCCCCGAGCGTGGGGAGCCCCCGGGGGGGCGCGGGGAGCGGGGTCCCCCCGCCGTGGGCTCGCAGCAGCTCCTGCAGGTACTGGCGGCGGGTCCGGGCTGCCATGGCCCCCAGGCGACCCCCCCGGGCCGCGGCGTTCTCGCCGTTGATGGCTTTGGCCAGCAGGAAGGGGCGCAGCCCCGAGCCCCCCAAAAATCGCTGCCCCGCCTCCAGAGCCGGCCCGAACGGGGGGGTCTCCTCCGGCCGCACCACGGCCACGCTGAGGGAGGGGGGTGGAAAAAAGGGGAGGGGGTCTTGAGGGTCTTAAAATCCGTGGGAAGCTCACGGGAAGCAGCAGAGACCCCTCCCCAACAGGGATTTGGGGGGACCCTCCCAGGAATTCTGAGACCCCCAAAGAGCCCGGACCCCCCCAGCCCCAGACCCCCCCAGGCGAACCCCGGGGTTGCCGCAAGCCCCCCCAAGCCGAGGGTCGGGTGTCACCCCAAAAATCCAGGAGAGACCCCGGAGAGCCACAGAGACACCCGGAGCCCCCCCCAAACCTCCAGGAGATCGTGGGGACCCCCGGATGAGCCCCCTCCAGACCTCCAGGACCCCTTGGGGACCCCCCAGCCCCCCTGTCCAAAACCCCCGACCCCTGTTTGAGACCCTGAGAGATCTCCAGACCCTCCTGAGGACCCCTGGGACCCCCCAAATGAGCCCCCCGACCCCTGTCTGAGCCTCTTGGGGACCCCCCATCCCTTCAGGAGCCATGGGGGACCCCCGGAACCCCTCGTGTGATCCCCCCGACCCCTGTTTGAGACCCTCGGGCACATCCAGACCCCCCTGAGGACCCCTGGGACCCCCCAAATGGGCCCCCCGACCCCTGTCTGAGCCTCTTGGGGACCCCCCATCCCTTCAGGAGCCATGGGGGACCCCCGGCCCCACCTGTAGGAGGTTTTTGGGGTGCAGGGCTCGTGCACCCGCACCACGAGGAAAACGTGCTGGAAGTGGCTGCGGAGGGCGCGGGGGGAGAAGGGGAGCGCCCCCGGCTCCTGGAACACGATTGTCACGATATCGTTCCCGATATGGCGCTTCCGCAGCAGCTGCGGGGGAGGAGAGGGGGTCCGGAGCCCCCCAAAACTGTCACGGGGGGGATCGGAGCCCCCCAAAACTGTCACGGGGGGGGATCCGAGTGGGATCACAGCCCCCGAAAGTGTCACGGGGGAGTCCAGAGGGGGATCGGAGCCCCCAAAAGTGTCATTGGGGGGTCCAGAGCCCCCAGAACTGTCACGGGGAGGTTCAGAGGGGGATCAGAGCCCCCAAATCTGTCACGGGGGGGTCTCCAGAAGGACCCCCCCCAGCTCCCACGACCCCAGGGACCTCCCCGAGCTGCCGGTACCTGCCGGGGGTGAAGAGCAGCACTGGGGGTGGGGACCCCAAACCCTACGGACCCCCGTGACCCCTCTGCGACCCTCCCCACGAGCCTGGGACCCCCCTGAGGACCCCCCCCGGTACCTGCTGAGGGTTGCGGGGGGTGAAGGGCAGCATGGTGCTGACGTGGAACATCACCTCGTAGCCGTGGTACGTGGTGTACAGCGAGTGCGTCCCCGTGGAGTCGGCTGAGGGGGCACGGCCTGAGCCCCCACCCCTCCGGGGACCCCCATCCCTCCAGGGACCCCCACCCCGACCGGGGAACCCCCACCCCGACCGGGGAACCCCCGCCCCGTGGCTCTGTGTCCCCTCTGTCCCACATCCCCCTGTTCCTCCCTCCCTCTCCTCGCTCTGTCCCCATCCCAGTGCCCCCCAGTCCCGTGTCCCCCCCTGTCCCCCGTGTCCCCTCCATGTCCCCCCAAGCCCCACATCCCCTCGTGTCCCCCCCCCCCCGGCCCAATGACCCCCCAAGACCCCGTGTTCCCCCCTTTTCTGTATCCCGCAAACCCCCCAAGCCCCCCCGTGTCCCCTCCATGTCCAACCAGACGCACATCCCAGCGTCCCTCTGTGTCCCCCCACATCCCCCCGTGTCCCCCCGTGTCCCCAATGCCACCCGTGTCCCCTCCATGTCCCACCAGCCGCACATCCCAGTGTCCCCCTGTGTCCCCCCACATCCCCCCGTGTCCCCCCGTGTCCCCAATGCCACCCGTGTCCCCCATGTCCCCCCGTGTCCCCCATGCCACCCGTGTCCCCCGTGTCCCCCCGTGTCCCCCCGTGTCCCCCCGTGTCCCCCGTGTCCCCCATGCCACCCGTGTCCCCCGTGTCCCCCCGTGTCCCCCCGTGTCCCCCGTGTCCCCCCGTGTCCCCCCGTGTCCCCCATGCCACCCGTGTCCCCCGTGTCCCCCCGTGTCCCCCATGCCACCCGTGTCCCCCATGTCCCCCCGTGTCCCCCGTGTCCCCCCGTGTCCCCGGCTCACTGCGGGTGTCCAGCTGTGCCCGGTAGCCACCGAAGCCCCGCAGCCTCACGCGGGTGCCCAGCAGGGTCAGGAACTGCTCGAAGGCGGCTCCGGGCTCCTCGTTGTTGTACATCTCCTCCTCCGAGCCCTGCCCCGCCCGGCAGTACAGCACCCCCACCTTGCGCTGCCGGCTCACCTGGGGGGCCGGGGGGGAGGGCACGGACCTCGCACGGGGGTCCCTGTCCCGTCGGATCCCACGGATCCCATCCCCATGGATCCCACGGATCCCATCCCATGGATCCCATGGATCCCATCCCATCCCCATGGATCCCAACCCATCCCCATGGATCCCACGGATCCCATCCCATGGATCCCATGGATCCCATCCCATGGATCCCAACCCATCCCCATGGATCCCATCCCATCCCCATGGATCCCATTCCATCCCATGGATCCCATTCCATCCCATGGATCCCACAGATCCCATCCCATCCCCACGGATCCCATCCCATGGATCCCATGGATCCCATCCCATGGATCCCATCCCATCCCCATGGATCCCATGGATCCCATCCCACCCCCATGGATCCCATGGATCCCATCCCATGGATCCCATCCCATGGATCCCAACTCATCCCATCCCCATGGATCCCATGGATCCCATCCCATGGATCCCATGGATCCCATCCCATGGATCCCATCCCATGGATCCCATCCCATCCCCTGGATCCCATCCCATCCCCATGGATCCCATGGATCCCATCCCACCCCCATGGATCCCATGGATCCCATCCCATCCCATGGATCCCATCCCATGGATCCCAACCCATCCCCATGGATCCCACGGATCCTATCCCCTGGATCCCATCCCATCCCAATGATTCCATCCCATCCCAATCTCTGGGGGTGTCCCCCATCCCTTGGGGGTGTCCCCTGTCCCCTGAGGGTGTCCCCGACCCCTTGGGTTGTCCCCAGACCCCTGGGGGTGTCCCCCGACCCCTGGGGGTGTCCCCCATCCCTTGGGGGTGTCCCCCATCCCCTGGGGATGTCCCCCATCCCTTGGGGGTGTCCCCCGACCCCTGGGGGTGTCCCCCATCCCCTGGGGGTGTCCCCCGACCCCTGGGGGTGTCCCCCGACCCCTGGGGGTGTTTCCCATCCCATCCTCCTCCCACCCCCCCCGTCCCATGGGGGGTGACGCGCAGAGACCCCCGAGCCCCCCACCCCGGCTTGGTGCGAGACCCCTCCCCACGCCCCCCTCACCCCCTGCTCGTCCAGCTTGAGGAGGGTCTCCTGCACGGCGGGGGAGGGGGCGAGGCGCAGCCCCCCCACCGCCAGCCCCGGCAGCAGCAGCTCCAGAAGCTTCCGCGGGGGGACCCCCCGTGCCCCGGGGGGGCGGCAGCCGGGGGGCAGCGCCTCCTCCAGCACCGACCCCCGCAACGTCCGCAGCTGGGGAGGGGGGCACGGAGGGGTCACTTTGGGGGGGGGAAGCACCCCCAGAATCCCCCCCCCCCCCCACGCTGGGGGTGCTTCCCTGTAGAGCTTTTGGGGACCCTCAGGTGCCCCCACCCCATTGATTTCGCTCATCCTTAACCCCCAGCGACCCCTGAGCCTCACGCCGGCCCCTCTGGGACCCCCAAACCCCTGATTCCCACCCCCCCCCGCGGTTCCCCCTGCGCCCCCCGCCTCACCTGGCAGGTGCGCAGGATGATCCTGTGCAGCACCTGGGGCCGGGCTCCCTCCTTCTCCTCCCGCCGCAGGGACACGGCCACGGGCCCCAGCCGGGGGTCCTCACCCAGCAGGTTGTGGTGCTCTAGGGGGGGTCGGAGGGGGTCGGGATCCCCAAAACCGCCCCCCAGCCCCCCTACAGCTCCCCCCGGGGGTCTGGGGGCTCTCACCCGGCAGGTTCTGCCGCTCTGGGGGGGGGGTCAGGTGGGGACAGGACCCTCACAGCCCCCCAAACACCACTCCCCCGCCCCCTCCCCACCTGTCCCTCGCTGTACCAGTTGTATCCCCCCTCTCCCGCGCCCCCCCGACCCCCATTTCTTCCCCCCCTCGCCCCCAGACTCACCTTTCCCATAGAAATATTTGCGGTAATACTCCGCGCCCTCATCGCTGTGCTCGATGGGGTGCGGGGGTCGCGCCCCCGCCGGGGGCTCCTCCAGCACCGCCACCGCCGCATTCGGGAGCTGTCCGGGCCCGGGGGGGCCCCGGCGGGACCCCAGCCCCGGCTCCTGCTCCCCCCCGGTCTCGCAGCAGAAGCGGGGGCAGCTCAGCACCAGCGCCTCGGGGCCGGGGGCGGCGCGGGGGGGCCCGGGGGTCTCCTCGGGCTCCAGGTGAGCGGCAGAAGCCCCCGAGATGAGGCCGGGAGGGCCCGGGGGGGGCTCGGTGGGATCGAAGAGGATGCTCTGAACATCGTAATGGGCGAGGAGGGGGCTCCAGGGTGGGCGGGGGAAGAAATCGGGGTCCCCCCCGCCCGCCGCCAGCCCCAGCAGCAGCAGAGGGTCGCGGAAGCGGGGGGACGTGGGGCTGCCCCCCCCCGCAGCCTCCTCGTGGCTTTGGGTGCGGCTGCGGGGGGAGACCCCCGCCGGGGACCCCCCCTCCTCCGGGGACCTCCCCAGGGCCGCCTCGCTGCTGCTGCGCTGCCGGGGGGCTGCTCCCCCCGGGGAGGGGGGCGGAGAGGGGACCCCCCCAGCCGCCACGGGGAGGGCGGGGGACGGGGGCGGCCGGGCCAAGGGGCCCCGCATTTTGCGGAGGAAGAGGTCGTCGGACTGCATGGCACCCCCGAGACCCCCCCCTGAAAATCACTAGGACCCCTCAATTACCGCCCCCCGGGACCCCCAGGGACTCCCCAGGACCCCTCCGAGACACTTCGGGACCCCCAGGGACTCCCTAGGACCCCCCCGAGACCTCCGGGATCCTCAGGGAACCCCAAGAGACCCTCAGGGACTCCTTCGGGCCTCCCGGGGGTCTCCTGGACCTCCCCGCCCTCCGGAACCCCCCCGGTTGTAGCGGGGATCCCGCACCCAGCGTTTTGTCAATGGGAACGTGGGAACGGGCCCCGCGCCCCGATTGGCTGCCCGCGGATTCCCGCCTGCGGGAGGCCCCGCCCCTTTTCCCACGCGCCCCTCTCCGGGTCGGATCAATGGGGGTCGGACCCGGTTTGGGGAGGGGGCTCCGGCCGCGGCGATCGCTGGGGCGGGGGGCGACGGTGACACCTGGGGAGGGACACGGGGGTCAGCGGGGGGGGGCTCCTCATCCCTCCCCCCACCTCCGTGTCCCTCTGTCGCTCCGTGTCTGTCCCTCCAGCCCCAGACACCCCCAGACCCCCTTTACCCCCCCCCTTCCCCCGCTGCAGGGACCCCAAAACGGTGCTGGGGGGGTGGGGAGGAGGCACCTGGGACCCCCCCCCTGGACAGCGGGGTCCTTCCTCGGCCTGGCTCCTGGCTGTGCCCCCAGCCGCCCCTCGACTCCGGGGGGTTCCGGGGGGGGGTCTGGGGGGTTTTGGGGGGGGTCTGGGGGAAGTTGTGGCACCGGGGGATGTTTGGGGGGGGGCCCGGACGTGCCGCCGCCAGCGGTTTCCTGCCATCCAGGAAGTGTCGGCTGCCGACGGCCCCCAAAATGCTGCCCCCCAACAGCTCCCCCCACCCCCCCGCGCTCACCCCCAGCACCCGGGGGTCCCCCTCGTCTGCAGCCCCCCACCCCCAGCACCCCCCCGGCACGCCGAGCCCCCGCTCCTGACCTTGCCCCCGGCGTGAACTCGGGCGTCCGGCCCCCCCCAACTTCCCTTCTCCAGCTGCAGGACCCGGCGTCCGGCCCCCCCCGCCCCCCACCGAAGGAAGCGGCGTCCGGGCCCCCCCCCCGAATCCCCCCGGCCCCTCCTCGACCACCCCCCATCTGTTAAAGCCACCTTAATCTGGGGGGGGGACAGGATGGGTGACCCCCCCCTCCTCCTCCAGGTACAGGTGTCTCAGGGCGGGGACTCGCGGGGGGGAACCCCAAATCTCCTGGGACCCCTCCCCAAATTAGAAGTCGGGGCTCTGGGGAAAGGCCTCGGACGAGGGTCGGGGGTCGGGTCGGGGGGGGTCACACGGAGTGGGGGGGTGGGGGGGGCTGGGCACGAGGTTTTGGGGTTTGGGGACACCCCGTGCCAAGAGACCCTCGTGTGACCCCCCCCGCCCCCGAGACCCTTCCCCTGGGCACGACCCTCATGGACCCCCCCCCCAAATACCCCCCCCCCCCCTCATTCCTACCTCATTCCACCCCTCCTGTCACTGTCACCGTCCTGAGATGGGGGTGTGGGGGGGGTCACCCCTGCGGGGGGGGGTCCCGGGTATCGGGGGGGGGGTCCCAGCCGTGCCGGACCCCCCGTTCCGAGCGGCTGCAGCGGCTCAAGGGGCCCCGGCGGCCGCGCTCCCCCCCCCGGCCCCCGCCCTTCCCTTCTGCCGCTTCCTCCCACCGCCCCGGGGGGGTGGGGGGGCTCACAGGGCCCCTCCTGACCCCCCCCTCACCCCATTTGAGGGGTTCAAATGTCCGGCTGTCCCCCCCCAGCACCCCCCTCCCCAAATTATCGCCCCCCCCCCCCCCCCCCCGCGCTCAGAGCGTGGCGGGAAAACCACAAAAAAAAAACCACAACAAAAAACGCGATTTTGGGAACCGTTATGAGTTTTATTTATTGATTTCTCTTTATCAGCCCCAACAGTGCCGGGACTCCCCCCAAAAACGGCCGAAACGCACGAGGGAAAGGGGCTGATTAGAGATGGGGGCCCCCCCAAAGTCACCGTGGGGCTGCACCCCCCCCAAAACCCCCCCGGGTATAGGGCAGGACCCCCCCCGCCCCCCCATTGTCCGGCTGGGACCCCCAAAATATCCCAGTCCCAGCACTGGACCCCCCCTTTTTGGGGTTGGACCCCCCCCCCAGACCCCTCCCCTGTTTTGGGGTCACCCCCCCCGCCCCCCCCTCACGTCCCACCGGGGGTCTCACCTGGCTCACCCCCAGAGCCCCCCCAGCCTTCAAGGGGGGGGGTCCTGGGGGTCCGCGGGGGGGCGGGGGGTGGAGCAGGCGCTGCTGGGACCCCCACCCTCGGGGGGCGATGGGGGGGGGCTGCCAGGCGGGACCCCCAGCCCTGCAGGGCAGCTCCCTGGGGCTGCCGGGGGGGGGAGGAGGAGGAGGGTCAGGGGGGTCCTGGCATCGCCCCCAGCCCCATCGGGGACCCCTCCCGTGGCCCCCCCGCCCACCGAGCGCAGCCGGTCCCGGTCAGCGGCCGTGAGGATGCCCCGGAGCTCTGGGGGGGACACGAGAGGGGGATTTGGGGAGGGGGGACACGAGAGGGGGATTTGGGGAGGGGGGACACACACACACACAAACCGGGGGGGGGGTCCCGGTGTCGCTCACCCCCGGCCCCGGTGTCCAGGTGTGGCAGCAGCTCCTGGGGACAGGTGACGCTCAGGGGGGGGGGGTTATGGGGGGGACACGGTGGGGGGGGGGTCCCCGCTCCCCCCCCCCCTCCCCCACTCACCGAGAGCTGGTTGAAGCCGCAGAGCTGGGGAGGGGTCGCGCTCGGCCAGCGCAGCACCGAGAGCTCCAGACCCCCCCCGGGGGGGCTGTGTGGGGGTCACGAGGTGAGGGGGACACGAGGTGACCCCCAGATCCCCAAAAATACCCCCAGACCCCTCCCCATACCTCAAACCCACCCTCCCCTCCAACCCCCCCGGACTCACCCGGGGGTCCCGTCCCGCTCCTCAGGGCTGCGGGGGGGCAGCAGCGCGGCCGCCCCCCCCTCGGGGTCCCCCTCGGGGTCCCCCCGGTCCAGGCGCGCGTGCAGCCGGAAGGTGACGGCCTTGAGGGTCCCGAAGAAGGCGGCCACGAGCCCGCAGTACAGAGCGGCCACGGCGGGGCTGGGGGGCAGCGCCTGGCCAGGGGAGGGGGCGTCAGCACCCCCCCTGCACACCCCCACAACCCCCGGGGGAACCCCCAAAACCGCCCCCCCCGCTCTCCCGGTGCACCGAGTAGAGGCCGAGCGGGAGCCCCAGCAGGAACAGCCACACGTAGAGCCGCACGCAGTTGGCGAAGGCGCCCAGCTGAGGGTCCAGGAAGCAGCCGCCCGTCAGCGAGGCCCAAACGCCCTGGCGGAGCACCTGCAGCACCGCCGCCCCCGCCATGGCGGCGCCGGGACCCCCGAACCCAGCCCGGGACCCCCAAATCCGCCCCCCGCCCCCACCAAGACCCCCGCGCCCGTCGCCGCTTCCGGGTAGGCGCGCGAATGACGTCACGAGCGGCGGGGAAAAACACGCCCCCTGCACGACACGCCCTCACATTGGCCCCGCCCACACTGTTGGATAAGCCACGCCCCTTTCCGGGTGTGGGCGGGGCCAGTCCCGCCGTGCCCCCGCGGAGAGGGCGCCCCCCAGCGGCGCCGCGGGTGGGTCCGGGGGGACCCCGCGCTAAGGACGGGGGCGGGGGGGGGGTCTCACCGGACCCCTCCCCACCCCGTTATCCCCGTCCGGACCCTCCCCACGCCGGCCCCGTGAACCCTCCGGGCTCCGCTCACGGTGTCCCCTGGGGCCGCCGGGGCAGCAGCGCCTCCCCGCAGCCCGGTGCGGGGGTCCCGGGGGGCGCCGGGCTCAGCGCCGCGCCCCCTCCCCGCGCCGGCCTCTCGTCCGGTCCCGTCCCCCCCCCCCACCCACGGCGTCCGGTGCCCCCGGCCCGCCCCGTCCGGCGCTGGTTCCTTTTCCTTTGTCCCGGTGACAATGTCCCGGCTCCGCCTTCCCGGGGCCGCCTCAGCCAGCGCGGGGAACCGCCGGACCCCCGGGAGCCCAGAGCGGCCGGGCCGCCCCCTGCCCCCCCCCCGGGAACGCCGCCGGACGCCGCTTCCTCCCCCCTCCGGGCCGCGGGGGCTCCGGCGGGACCAGGCGGGGACGGGACGGGGCGCGGGGGGCCCCGGGGACGGGACGGGGCCGAGGGGATCGAGGACGGGGAGGGAGGGGACCGGGGCGGGGGTCGGAGGGACTCTGGGAGCCGCAGGGGGTTGTGGCGGCTGGGGAGGGGGCGTAGGGACCCCCGGGGACCTGCAGGGACCCATCGGAGCCGCTGGGATCCTCGGGATCCCCGGGGACCTGCAGAGGCTCTGAGGAGCCGCAGGAGCAACAGGGACCATAGGCACCCCCAGGAGCCACTGGGACCCCCAGGGACCCCCAAGAGCCGTCGGGACCCCCAAGGATCCATAGGGACCCCCCAGAATCTTTCAGGTGCTGTAAGAACCCGCAGGGACCCCTGGCAGCTAAAGGGACCAATAAGGGACCTATAGGAGCTATAAGGGACCATAGGGACTGACGTGAGGTGTGGGGACCCCCCAGGAGCCATAGGGACCCCCAGGGACCCATAACCCCTCCCCCTGCCCCTCGGGGGGGCTGCACTGGGACCCCCAGAGCTGTCAGACCTTACAGGCAGCGCCTGGAGGGCTCAGGTGACCCCAGTGACCCCCGGGACAGAAAGGGACCCCATGGAGTCCCCCGGGCACCCATAGACCCCCCCCCCTTCCCGGGCACCCATCGGGCCTCCCTAAGCACCAAGGAAACCCCCCCGGACCCCCCCAGCCCCCCCCCAGGACCCCCAAACCCCCCCAGCGCCATCGCTGGGGCTGGGGGGGGGAAGCACCCCATGGAGTGGGGCCGAGCATCCCCCTCCCCATCCCCCCCGGCGGGGTCCCACTCCCCCTCACCCCCTCTTTCCCCGTCACCCCCCCTGTCCCCCCTCTTCCCAGAGGGGTCTCGCTCCCCTTTCCCCCCCTCCCCGAGGGGGTCCCGCTCCCCTTCTCCATCCCCGGCGGGCTCCCGTTCCCCGTCCCCCCCATCCCCGGGGGGGTCCCGCTCTCCCTCCCCTCCATCCCCGGGGGGCTCCCGCTCCCCATCCCCTCCGGGGGGCTGGGAACCGGCCCGGGCGGCTTTCGGGGAGCTGCGGCTGGAGGAGGTGATCGGGGCCGGGGGCTTCGGGCGGGTTTTCCGCGGGACGTGGCGGGGCCAGGTGGTGGCGGTGAAGGCGGCTCGGGGGGACGCGGGGGCTGCGGGGGCTGCCAGCCTCAGGAGGGAGGCGAGGCTCTACGCCCGCCTGCGACACCCCAACGTGGTGGCCCTGCGAGCCGTGTGCCTGGAGCCCCCCCACCTGTGCCTGGTGATGGAATTCGCGGCCGGGGGGCCTCTGTCCAGGGCTCTGGCCGGCCGCAGGGTCCCCCCCGCCGTCCTGCTGGACTGGGCGCGCCAGGTGGCGCGGGGGATGCGGTACCTGCACTCCGGGACCCCCGTGCCCCTCATCCACCGGGACCTCAAATCCAGCAATGGTGAGATGGGAGGGGGCGTCTGGGATGGGGCAGGGTGGGGGGGGGGTCCGGAACGGTGAGGTTCTGGAGGTGTGGGGGTCGCAGAGGTTGGGGGGTCTCAGGGTGGGGTGTCTGTCCCAAAGGTCTCCAAGGGTGGGGGATTCCAGACATTGGGGTCCCCAGGGTGGGGGATCTCAGGAATTGGGGTCCCCAGGGTGGGGGATCACAGACATTGGGGTCCCCAGGGTGGGGGATCACAGACATTGGGGTCCCCAAGGTGGGGGATCTCAGGAATTGGGGTCCCCAGAGTGGGGGATCTCAGGAATTGGGGTCCCCAGGGTGGGGGATCACAGACATTGGGGTCCCCAGGGTGGGGGATCTCAGGAATTGGGGTCCCCAGGGTGGGGGATCACAGACATTGGGGTCCCCAGGGTGGTGTCCAAGGGTCCCCAGGGTGGGGGCTCCAAGTTATTGGGATGCCCTGGATGATGAATCCCAAACACTGAGGTCCCCACGGTGGGGGGGTCCCAGAGGTTGGGGGTCCCAGACATTGGGGTCCCCAGTGATGTGGAGGCCAAGGGACCCCAAATGGGTGTCCTGGATTGGGATCCCCACCCTGGGATGTCGCTGCTGTCCCCAGGGCGGGGGTCCTGGCTGTCCCCAGCGGGGTGGGGGGGGAGGCGGAGGCCGAGGTTTCCTGGGGGGGAGGAGACCCCAGGTGTTGTTTGGGGGGTCCCTGACCCCGTGGCCCCGCAGTGCTGCTGGCACAGCCCGTTGTGGGGGACGATGTGAGTGGGAAAACGCTGAAAATCACCGATTTCGGCCTGGCCCGGGAGTGGCAGCGAACGACCAAGATGAGCGCGGCCGGGACCTATGCCTGGATGGCCCCCGAGGTCATCCGGGCATCCACCTTCTCCAAGGGCAGCGACGTCTGGAGGTGGGGAAGGGTCCTGGGGGTCCCGGCGGGGAGGAATCTCCGGGCTGGGCTGGAGTTTGGGGTGCCCGAACCCCTTGGGTGGGGGATTTGGGGTTACCTGGACTTTGTGGGGTCACGGAGCTGCGGGTTTGGGAGGTGTCCGGGTGCCTCACGGGGTACCTGGATGTTTGTGGGGTGGTTTTGGGGGGATCTGAGGGGGTCTGACCCCCTCGTCCTGCCCCCCAAAGTTACGGGGTGCTGCTGTGGGAGCTGCTGACCGGGGAGGTGCCGTACCGGGGCATCGACGGCCTGGCCGTGGCCTACGGGGTGGCCGTGAACAAACTGACCCTGCCCATCCCGTCCACCTGCCCCCCGCCCTTCGCCCAGCTCATGGCAGGTACGGGGGGGCTGGGGGGGTCTGGGGGGGTCTGGGGGTCAAGGGGGCTCGGAGGGGTTGGGGAGTTCTGGATCTTTGGCGTCCTCAGGGGTTTGGGGGTGCTGAGGAGGGGGATTGGGGGGTACCTGGGGGATGTTGGGGTCCCCCAGGAGCCCCCCCAGACCCCCGGTTCCCCCCTCAGCCTGCTGGGAGCAGGACCCCCACCGGCGGCCGGGCTTCGGGACCATCCTGCGGCGCCTGGGGGGGCTGGAGCCGGGGGGGCTGGGGCCCCCCGAGTCCTTCCACTCCCTGCAGGAATCCTGGCGCCGCGAGATCCAGGGGCTCTTCGATGAGCTGAGGGCGCGGGAGAAGGTGGGACAGCACCCTCCCTTCCCCCCCAAACACCTGGGACACCCCCAAACACCCGGGACCCCTCCTCAACACCTGGGACCCCTCCCCAAAACCTGGGACACCCCCAACTCTTGAGTTTCACCCTAAAACCTGGGACATTCCCCAACACTTGTGACCACCCCCAAAACCTGGGACCACCCCAGCCCCCCCAGCGACACCCCCAGACCCCCTCCAACAACAGCGGGAACCATCCCAGGACACCCCAAACCCCCCCGGGACCCCCCAAACTCCTCACCAGCTCCCCTGCCCTGCCATCACTCAGGGCTGCACCTTCTCCCCCGGGACCCCCGGGACCCCCGGGACCCCTTTAACCCCTTGGAGCCCGAGCTGCCCCCCAGCCCCGGTGTCCCCCCAGGAGCTGCGCAGCCGGGAGGAGGCCGTGGCCAGAGCCTCGCGGGCCCAGCGCTCCCAGGCCGAGGCTCTGCGGCAGCGAGAAGCCGCCGTGGCCCGCAGGGAGCTGGAGGTGCTGGAGCGGGAGCTCAGCCTCATGCTCAGGGGACCCCCCCGGCCGACCCCGGCCCCAAAACGACGCCGACCCCCCTTTCGGAGGCCACGGAAACCCGCGGACCTCATTGGAATGCCCCAGGGTGGGGAATGGGGTTTTGGGGGGGGGGGCGATGGGGAGGTTTGGATGGGGCTGGGGTTTTGGGGGGCTGTTTTAGGTTCTGGGGGGATGGGGGGGTTTAAGAAGAGTGGGGGGTTTTGGGGGTTTTGGGGGGTCCAGGGGATTTGGGGGGGTCGTGAGGGAGCCAGGGGGTTGGGAGAGTTTTGGGGGTCTGTGGATTTTTGGGGGGGCTGGAGGTGCTCATTGGGGGTTTCGGGAGGTTTTTGGAGCTCTCCTGACCCCGGCGCTCCCCTTCCCCGACCCCTCCCCAGATTTCAAGCACCGCCTGACGGTCCAGGCGTCACCCGGGGGAGACCCCCGGAGCCACGACCCCGAGGATGGGCCGGGGGAATCCCCGCCCTTCCCCCGCCTGCGCGCCATCCAGCGTGAGTGACGTCACTCGGGGGGGGCGGTGACATCACCGGGGACACCCCGGGTGACACCGAGCCCCCCCCCCCACCCGCTCTGTGTCCCCAGTGGAGCCCGAGGAGGAGGAGGAGGCACCGCGGGGCCGCGGGGGCCGGGGCAGCGCCCCCCCCAACGGCAGGTGTGTCCCACCCCCCTCGCGGGGGTCCTGGGGGGGCTCGGGGACATCCCAGCCCCCCCTCCCCGGACACCGGAGCCCCCCTGGACACTCGGGTGTCCCCCGCAGGCGGCGGCTGCGCCCGGACGACACCACCTGGTACCTGGACACGGACGAGCTCAGCCCGGGGGACGCCTCCCCCAACGGTGGGTCAGGGTGGGCGCAGGGTTCGGTGGGGAGGGGTCCCATCCCGCTGTCCCCCTCCCCACGCTGACCCCGTGGTGTCCCGCAGGCGAGGCCGGGCCCCCGGAGGCCGAGGAGGGTCGGGGGTCTCGGGGTGGGACCCCCCGGCTGCTGCGGCGGGCGCTGATGAAGGGCTCGGCCCTGTTGGCGTCCCTGGGGCTGGGCCGGGACCTGGCACCCCCCGAGTCCCCCCGCAGCCCCCCGCCCTCCCCCGGCCTCCTGCGCCTCTCCCCGCGCCGCTGGGAGCGGACCCTGGGGTCCCCAGAGTCACCCGGGACCCCCGAGATGGGTCGTGCCTGGAGCCCCGGGACCCCTGAGCCGAGCCAAGCCCGGAGCCTCGGATCCCCCGATCCCAGCGGAGCCCGGACCCCCGGGACCCCCAGGACCCCTGAGCCGAGCCATGCCCGGAGCCCCGGATCCTCCGATCCCGGCGGAGCCCGGACCCCCGGAACCCCCGGGACCCCCGAACCGGGGCGAGCCCGGAGCCCCGGATCCCCCGATCCCGGCGGAGCCCGGACCCCCGGAACCCCCGGGACCCCCGAGCAGGGGCGAGCCCAGATCCCCGGGTCCCCAGATCCGAGTGGAACCCGGAGCCCCGGGACCCCCAGGATCCCCGGGACCCCCGAGCAGGGGCGAGTCCGGACCCCCAGGACCCTGGAGCTGAACTGGTCCTGGACCCCCGAGCAAGGGGGAGCCAGGACCCCCGGGACCCCCGGGACCCCCGAGCAGGGCCGTGCCCGGACCCCCGGGACCCTGGAGCTGGGTCAGCCCCGGACCCCGGGGACCCCTGAGCCACGCCGTGCCCGGACCCCCGGGACCCCCGAGCTGGGGCTGCAGCCGTCACCCCGGGGGGCGCGGAGACCCCGAGAGCTGAGCCCAGCTGGGACCCCCGAGTGGGGTAAGTGGCGCTGGGGGTGAGGGGTGGCTTGGGGGTCTGGGGGGGAGGGGTTGGGACAGCCATGGGGGGGCAGCTCTGGGCTCTGTGGGGCAGGAGCAGGGGGTCGTTTGAGGGGGTGGTCTCGGGGTGGCTGTGGGGCATTTTTGGGGGGGTCTGGGGGCAGCTCTGGGGGGTCATGGGGTAGTTCTGGGGGTCTTGGGGCAGTTCTGGGGGGTCTGGGGGGCACTTCTGGGGCTCGGGGCGGGGGTCGCACCGCCCCCCCAGCCCCGCCCTTCCCCGCAGGCCCCGCCCGGCCCCGCCCCTCCCCGCTCCGCCCCCGCATCGACCCCTGGAGCTTCGTGTCCGCGGGGCCGCGCCGGGCCCCGCCCCCCGCCGAGCCCCGCCCCCGAGACCCCTTC
Source organism: Cyanistes caeruleus (assembly GCF_971803275.1). Lineage (NCBI taxonomy): Eukaryota > Metazoa > Chordata > Aves > Passeriformes > Paridae > Cyanistes > Cyanistes caeruleus. The sequence continues at coordinate 1,160,951 of NC_141735.1, forward strand.
ACCGACCAATGAGAGCGCCCGCCGCGGTTTGGACCCGCCCCCACCACCCTCCGGGGCACAATGAGCGGCCAGGAAGGACGGATCGACAGCAGAAAGCTCCGCCTCTCGAACAGGCCACGCCCCCGTCGGGCCGTGACTGACAGCTGCGGTGGCGGAAGCCCCGCCCACGCGGGCGCGCCATTGGTCAAAGCAAAGGGCATTACATAAGCCCCGCCCCCTCTTGGGCGGGGCCCCACGGCAGGAAACCACGCCCCTCACCCTGGGGCAAACCAGGAAGCTCCGCCCTGATTGGTGGGCGCGCGTAGTCCCCGCCCCCACGGCGGAAGCCCCGCCCCCGGGCGGTCCCGACACTGGACGGGGGTCCCGGGAGGTTTGGGGGGCGACTGTGACCAAATAAAACTCCCGAGACCCCAAAACTGCCTGAGACGCCTCGTCCTGCCTTGGGGGGGGCTGGCAGTGGGGGGGGGGCGCGTGTTTGGGGGTCCCACCCCCCCTCGGAGGGGAAATCTGGGGGTTGTGGGGGGGGTCCCATTCGCCCCCACACCCATCATGGGGGGTCCCAGCGCTTTCGGGGGGTCCCGTCCACCTTGGGGGGTCCCACCGTTTGGGGGATCCCGTCTCCATCCTCACGCTCTGCGGGGTTTTTGGCCTTTGGGGGGATTCAGGGGTTTGGGGGGGCTCCACCTCCCCATGGCGGGGTCCCAGGATTTTGGGGGATCCCCGTTTCCCTGTGGGGGGGGGCGGTCTCAGGAGTTCTAGGGGTCCGCAGCCTCCCACGGGTGGTCCCAGAAGTTTTTGGGGGGTGGCCCCAGCACCCCCGTACCCCATCCTGGGGGTGTCTCCAGGGAATTCCCATCCCTTCCACGGGACAAACCCCAAAAGTTTTTGGGGTCCCGCCCCTCCCGTCCCACCGCCCCCCCACCCCCGCCGTGCCCGGCGCTGGAACCGGCCCGGCCATCCGGGCTCCTCCCCTCCCCCACACCCCCCAACACCCCCCCACCCCCAATTCCTGGAGCGGACCCAGGGCCCGGCCCCCGCCCCCCGCCCCCCTCCCCCGCCCGGGCCCCCCCTTCGCTCCCCCCCATTCCAGCGCCATCCATCCCAGGCGGCCGCGGGAACTCGGGAGCCCGGCGGGATCCCCCCGCCCCCGTGCCCAGGACACCCCCCCGAGGGGAGCCCGAGCCCGCCGAGGGGACCCCGGAGCCCGGGACACCCCTGGGGGGGGACCCCAACACCCGCCAGGGGGGCTCCGGCCTCTGGGACACCTCCCCCGAGGGGACCCCGCGCCCGGCGGGGGGACCCCGGAGCCCGGGGAGCCCCAAAAGGGACCCTCGGCCTCTGGGCCGGGCGTCGCTCTCGGGGGGAGCCTCTTGGGAGGGCACAGACAGCCGGGACCCCCCCCCGGGAGGGGACCCCCGGCCTCCGGGACCCTCCCGAGGCTCCCAGGCCGCTGCGAGCCCCCACGAGGGCCCCCAGTGTCCGGGACCCCCCCCCAAAAGGGGTCCCCAGCGGCCGGGCCGGAGCTCTCGCCCTCGGCGGGGTCGGGGCCGGGGGTCCCGGGGTTGGGGGGCACCATGTGGCGCTGGGGGGGGCTGTGGGCGGCGCTGGCGGCGCTGGCGGCGCTGGGGGGACACGGGGGGGGCGCGGCCGTGGCCCGGGAGCGATTCAAGGTGGTCTTCGCCCCCCTGATCTGCCGGAGGACGTGTCTGAAGGGGCTGTGCCGGGACTCGTGTCAGCCCGGATCCAACATGACCCTGATCGGGGAGAACGGACACGCGGCCGATACCCTGACGGGATCCGGCTTCCGAGTGGGTGAGTGACACCGGGACACCGGCATGGGGACATGGGGACACCGGGACACCCTGACGGGATCCGGCTTCCGAGTGGGTGAGTGACACCGGGACACCGGGACACGGGGGTGGGGACACGGGGACACCGGGACACCCTGACGGGATCCGGCTTCCGAGTGGGTGAGTGACACCGGGACACCGGCTGGGGACACCGGGACACCGGGACACGGGGGTGGGGACATGGGGACACCGGGACACCGGGATGGGGACACCGGGACACCGGGACACCGGGACACCGGGACACCGGGTGGGGACATGGGGACACCGGGTGGGGACATGGGGACACCGGGACACCGGGACACCGGGATGGGGACACCGGGACACCGGGACACGGGGGTGGGGACATGGGGACACCGGGACACCCTGACGGGATCCGGCTTCCGAGTGGGTGAGTGACACCGGGACACCGGGTGGGGACACCGGGATGGGGACACCGGGACACCGGGACACCGGGACACCGGCTGGGGACACCGGGACACGGGGACACCGGGTGGGGACACCGGGACACCGGGATGGGGACACCGGCTGGGGACACGGGGACACCGGGATGGGGACACCGGGACACCGGCTGGGGACACGGGGACACCGGGATGGGGACACCGGGATGGGGACATGGGGACACCGGGACACCCTGACGGGATCCGGCTTCCGAGTGGGTGAGTGACACCGGGGACATGTGGGCACCGGGATGGGGACATGGGGACACTGGGATACCCTGACGTGCTCCAGCTTCCAAAAGGGTGAGTGACACGGGGACACCGGGATGGGGACATGGGGACATGGGGACATGGGGACAGGGATGGGGACATGGGACACCCTGACCGGCTCCAGCTTCCGAGTGGGTGAGTGACACCGGGACACCGGGACAGGGGTGGGGACACCGGGGACAGGGATGGGGACAGGATGGGGACACCGGGGACAGGGATGGCTCAGGTGTGGGGACACTGATGAGGATGGGACAGGGATGGGGACAGGATGGGGACACTGGGACAGGGATGGGGACAGGGTGAGGACACCGGGACAGGGATGGGGACAGAATGGGGACACCGGGACAGGGATGGGGACACCGGGACAGGGATGGGGACATCGGGACAGGGATGGGGACAGGGCCAAGCTGGGGACAGGGCCAGGATGGGACGAGATGGAAACGGGGACACCGGGGAGGGACGGGGTGGCACCGGGAGCGCGCTGGGACAAAGGGGACAGAAGGATCAGGGGGGGTTCTCGGGGGAATTTGGGGGCGCTCCGGGGGTCTCAGGGGGTCTCTCTCCCCACAGTGGTGTGTCCCCTGCCCTGCATGAACGGGGGGCAGTGCAGCTCCCGTTCCCACTGCCTGTGCCCCCCCAACTTCACCGGCCGCTTCTGCCAGGTCCCCGCGGGCGGGGGGCGAGCAGGGGGACCCCCCCCTCCGCCTCCCCCCGCGCCCCCCGACGCCCCCCCTGACCCCGCCCCGGGCTCCAAGGTCGCCGTTTACGCCGTCCAGGTCATCGCCGATGGCCCCGGGGGGGCGGCGGCCCCCCCCGAGCCCCCCCCCGGGGCAGCCCATGGTGGGGGGCACGGGGGGGCGCACGGGGGGGCGCACGGGGGGGGACACGTCAGCCACGCCACCTTCGTCGTGCCCCTGGGCCCGGGGCACCACTCGGCTGAAGGTACCGGGGGGGTCTGGGGGTGCTCGGGGGGGCTCGGGGGTATGGGGGGTGGGGGGGGCAGAGAGTTCTGGGGGTCCCATGTCCATATGGGGGGGGTCCCGTGGGGTCCCACTGGGGTTGGGGGGGTCCCACGTGTCCGTGCTGTGTTTGGGGGGGGGTCCCAAGTGCCGGGTTTGGGGTTTTGGGGGGTCTCAGGTGCCGGGTTCGGGGTTTTGGGGGTCTCAGGTGCCGGGTTCGGAGGTTCGGGGGGGTCCCAAGTGCCGGGTTTGGGGTTTTGGGGGATCCCAGGTGCCGGGTTCGGGGTTTTGGGGGTCCCAGGTGCCGGGTTCGGAGGTTTTGGGGGATCCCAGGTGCCGGGTTCGGGGTTTTGGGGGATCCCAGGTGCCGGGTTCGGGGTTTTGGGGGATCCCAGGTGCCGGGTTTGGGGTTTTGGGGGGTCTCAGATGCCGGGTTTGGGTTTTGGGGGATCCCAGGTGCCGGGTTTGGGTTTTGGAGGTCTCAGGTGCCGGGTTCGGAGGTTTTGGGGGGTCTCAGGTGCCAGGTTTGGGGTTTTGGGGGGTCCCAGGTGCCGGGTTCGGGGTTTTGGGGGTCCCAGATGCCGGGTTTGGGTTTTGGGGGGTCCCAGGTGCCGGGTTCGGAGGTTCGGGGGTCCCAGGTGCCGGGTTCGGGGTTTTGGGGGGGTCTCAGGTGCCGGGTTCGGAGGTTCGGGGGGTCCCAGGTGCCGGGTTTGGGGTTTTGGGGGTCCCAGATGCCGGGTTTGGGTTTTGGGGGGTCCCAGGTGCCGGGTTCGGAGGTTAGGGGGGTCCCAGATGCCGGGTTCGGGGTTTTGGGGGGTCCCAGATGCCGGGTTTGGGGTTTTGGGGGGTCCCAGATGCCGGGTTTGGGGTTTTGGGGGGTCTCAGGTGCCGGGTTTGGGGTTTTGGGGGATCCCAGGTGCCGGGTTCGGAGGTTTTGGGGGGTCCCAGGTGCCGGGTTCGGGGTTTTGGGGGTCTCAGGTGCCAGGTTTGGGGTTTTGGGGGGTCCCAGGTGCCGGGTTTGGGGTTTTGGGGGGTCTCAGGTGCCGGGTTCGGGGTTTTGGGGGATCCCAGGTGCCGGGTTCGGAGGTTCGGGGGGTCCCAGGTGCCGGGTTCGGAGGTTCGGGGGGTCCCAGGTGCCAGGTTCGGGGTTTTGGGGGGTCCCAGGTGCAGGGTTCGGGGTTTTGGGGGTCCCAGGTGCCGGGTTCGGAGGTTAGGGGGGTCCCAGATGCCGGGTTTGGGTTTTGGGGGGTCCCAGGTGCCGGGTTCGGAGGTTCGGGGGGTCCCAGGTGCCGCTGCCCCCAGCGCAGGTGCCCCCTCCCCTGGTGAACGTTCGGGTCCATCACCCCCCCGAGGCCTCGGTCCAGGTCCATCGAATCGAACCGCGACCCCCCGAGGGGGCTCCCCGGGGCGGGGGGGGGCTCCTGGCGCACCCCGCGCAGCCCCCCGCGGGCAGCAAGCCCCCCGCGCCCCCCCGGCCCCACACCCACAAACCCCTGGGCCGCTGCTTCCAGGAGACCCTGCCCAAACACTCGGTGAGGGGGGGGCGCGCGGGGGGGGGAGGAAATTTGGGGGTCCAGAGGATCTTTAGGGGCCCGGGGGGGGGAGGGGATGGGAGTTTTGGGGGGTGTTTTAGGGGTTCGGGGGGTGTTTAGGGGGTCTGACCCCCCCCTTAATGCTGCAGCACCCCCTCCCCGGGCTCACCGAGCTCCGGCACCGCTGCCGGGGGTCGCTGGGGGGTTCGGGGTGGGATTTGGGGGTCTCGGGGGGTGTTTTGGGGTGCTGACCCCCCCCGGCCCCCCCCCAGTGTGGCAGTAACCCCCTCCCCGGGCTCACCAAGCTGGAGGATTGCTGCGGCAGCATCGGCAGCGCCTGGGGACAGAGCAAGTGCCACAAGTGTCCCCACGCGCAGGGTGAGCGGGACCCCCCCCGGACCCCCCCAACGGCCGGGGACCACCCCCACCCCAGAAAAGACCCCCCGAGCCAGTGGAGCCTCCCTCACCTCAACCTGCGGGGGACCCAGACCCCCAGAACCCCCCCCAGAACCTCCCCAGAACCCCCCGGGACCCTCCCATGACCCACAGAACCCCCCAGGAACCCCCCAGAACCTCCCCAGAACCCACCGGGACCCTCCCAGGACCCCCAGAACCCCCCAGGAACCCCCAGAACCTCCCAAAACAACCCCTGGACCCCCCAGAACGCCCCCAGAATACGCCCAGGACCCCCAGAACCCCCCCTGGCCCATTCCTTCCCCCCGGTGCCCCCCCCGTGCCCCCCCGGTGCCCCCCCGACTCTGGGGGTGACGGGGGGGGTCTCTTTGCAGGGTCGGGGTCCCCAAAAGCGGCGCGGGGGGAGCGAGGGGGGGACTGTCCCCAGGGCTACAAACGCCTCAACAGCTCCCACTGCCAGGGTAGGGGGCTCGGGGGGCTCAGGGGGGGCTCGGGGGGGCGTGGAGGGGAGGGGGGGCTCGGGGGGCTCGGGGGGGCTCGGGGGGCTCGGGGGGGCGTGGAGGGGTCGGGGGGCTCGGGGGGGGGCTCGGGGGGCTCGGGGGGCTCGGGGGGAGCTCGGGGGGGCTCGGGGGGGGCTCGGGGGGCTCGGGGGGCTCGGGGGGGGGCTCGGGGGGGCTCAAGGGGGGGCTGGGGGGCGTGGAGGGGAGGGGGGGCTCGGGGGGCTCGGGGAGCTCGGGGGGCTCGGGGGGGGCGTGGAGGGGTCGGGGGGCTCGGGGGGGGCTCGGGGGGGCTCGGGGGGCTCGGGGGGAGCTCGGGGGGGGCTCGGGGGGGGCTCGGGGGGCTCGGGGGGCTCGGGGGGGGCTCAGGGGGGGCTCAGGGGGGGCTCGGGGGGGCTCAGCGGGGGCTCGGGGGGGCTGGGGGGGCTCGGGGGGCTCATGGGGGGGCTCGGGGGGCACTGGGGGGAGGTGGGAGTGTGGGGGGACAGGTGTGTGAGAGGCGTGCGAGGGGCTGGCACACACGGCCAGGTGTGTGGGGGGGTTGGGTCAGGTGCGTTCTACCTGTGACACACCCGGGTCACACCCGGGTCACACCCGGGTCACACCTGGGTCACACCTGGGTCACACCTGGACACACCTGTGACACACCCGGGTCACACCTGGGTCACGTCTGGGTCACACCCGGGTCACACCTGGGTCACACCCGGGTCACATCTGGGTCACACCTGGGTCACACCTGGGTCACACCCGGGTCACACCTGGAGCACACCCGGGTCACACCTGGAGCACACCTGGGTCACACCTGGAGCACACCTGGGTCACACCTGGGTCACACTCGGGTCACACCTGGAGCACACCTGGGTCACATCTGGGTCACACTCGGGTCACACCTGGAGCACACCTGGGTCACATCTGGGTCACACCTGGAGCACACCTGGGTCACGTCTGGGTCACACTCGGGTCACGTCTGGGTCACACCTGGGTCACATCTGGGTCACACCTGGGTCACACCTGTGACACACCCGGGTCAGGTGTATTCTACCTGTGCAACAGCTGTATCACACCCCTATCAGCTGTGCCAGGTGTGCTTTACCTGTGTCACACCAGTGTCACACCTGCCTCACACCTGTGACACACCTGGGTCACACCTGTGTCACCTGTGCCAGGTGTGTTCTACCTGTGCCACACCCATCTCATACCTGTATCACACCCATGTCACACCCGGCTCAGGTGTGTCACAGCCGGCTCAGGTGTGTCACACACAGCTCAGGTGTGTCACACACGGCTCAGGTGTGTCACAGCCAGCTCAGGTGTGTCACACACAGCTCAGGTGTGTCACACACAGCTCAGGTGTGTCACACACCAGCTCAGGTGTGTCACAGCCAGCTCAGGTGTGTCACACACATCTCAGGTGTGTCACAGCCAGCTCAGGTGTGTCACACACAGCTCAGGTGTGTCACACCAGCTCAGGTGTGTCACACCCCGCTCAGGTGTGTCACACCCGGCTCAGGTGTGTCACACCCAGCTCAGGTGTGTCACACCCCGCTCAGGTGTGTCACACACGGCTCAGGTGTGTCACACCAGCTCAGGTGTGTCACACACGGCTCAGGTGTGTCACACCCAGCTCAGGTGTGTCACACACGGCTCAGGTGTGCTGTACCCAGCTCAGGTGTGTCACACACGGCTCAGGTGTGTCACGCCCAGCTCAGGTGTGTCACACACATCTCAGGTGTGTCACACACAGCTCAGGTGTGTCACAGCCAGCTCAGGTGTGTCACACCCAGCTCAGGTGTGTCACACCCGGCTCAGGTGTGTCACACCCGGCTCAGGTGTGTCACACAGCTCAGGTGTGTCTCACACGGCTCAGGTGTGTCACAGCCAGCTCAGGTGTGTCACACCCGGCTCAGGTGTGTCACGCACGGCTCAGGTGTGTCACGCACGGCTCAGGTGTGTCACACCCGGCTCAGGTGTGTCACACACAGCTCAGGTGTGTCACACCCAGCTCAGGTGTGTCACACACAGCTCAGGTGTGTCACACACGTCTCAGGTGTGTCACACCCAGCTCAGGTGTGTCACACCCAGCTCAGGTGTGCCCTACCTGTCACAGACATTAACGAGTGTGCCCTGCCCGGGGTGTGCCAGCCCGGCGAGTGCCGCAACACCCAGGGGAGCTTCCGCTGCTCCTGCTCGGCCGGACACGTGCTGGGACCCTCCCGGAGCCAGTGCCTGCGTACGGGGGGTCCTGGGGGGTCCTGGGGGGTCCTGAGGGGGTCCCGGGACCCTCCCGGAGCCAGTGCCTGCATACGGGGGGTCCTGGGGGGTCCTGAGGGGTCCTGGGGGGTCCTGAGAGGGTCCTGGGGGGATCCTGGGGTGTCCTGAGAGGGTCCTGGGGGGTCCTGAGAGGGTCCTGGGGGTCCTGGGACCCTCCCGGAGCCAGTGCCTGTGTACAGCGGAGGGGGGGCCGGGGGGCATCTTAAAAATCCTGGGGGTCCTCGGGCCCCCCCCCCCAAGTCAGTGCGCACACATGGGGATGGCTGAAGGTGGGGGAGAGGCTCTGGGGTTTTGGGGGTCACTGGGGAGGGGTCTCTGAGGGTCCTGAGCCCCTCTGCCCCCCGGAGAGGAGGGTTTGGGGGGGTTCTGCGGGGTTTTTGGGGGGTTCTGCGGGGTTTTTGGGGGTGTCTGGGGAGTTTCCTGGCGTTTTGGGGAGGGGGGCGGGTGGTGTCCGGGAAGGTCCTCTGGAGTTTTGGGGGGTTTTGGGGAGGGGTCTCTGAGGGTTCCGTGTGTCCCCCCCCCCCACCCTCAGCGGAGCCGGGCGAGGAGCGGGGTCTCTGTTTCCGGCTGGTTTCGGGGTCCCAGCAGTGCCAGCACCCCCTCCCCACCCGCCTGACCCGCCGGACCTGCTGCTGCAGCGTGGGCAAGGCCTGGGGGGGCCGCTGCCAGCGCTGCCCCCCCGACGGCACCGGTACGGGGGTCTGGGGGCGTCCGGGGGGGGTTTGGGGGCGTCCGGGGGGGGCTTTGGGGGGTTTTGGGGGGTCTTCTCCCAGCGCTGCCCCCCCGACGGCACCGATACTGGGGTCTGGGGGCGCCCGGGGGGGGCTTTGGGGGCGTCTGGGGGGGCTTTGGGGGGCTTTGGGGGTGTTCTCCCAGCGCCGCCCCCCTGACGGCACCGGCACGGGGGGGATGTTGGGGGGTCGCTGGCACCTCCCAGCGCAGGTTTGGGGGTTTGGGGGTCCGAGGGGGGTTTCGGGGGGTCGCTACCGCCCTGACAGCGCATATTGGGGGGGGCGGGGCTAATTTGAGACCCCCCCCCCAAATCCCCCCGGTGTGGGAGGGGTCTCCGGACCCTCCCCAGCCAGGGAGAGCCGCGGCCGGGGGGGGAGCTGGGGGTGTCCCAGCTCGGTTTGGGGGTGTCCCCCTCCCCACAGCCGGGGGGGTTGTCGCCCCCTCCCCACCCCGCTGACCCCCCCCCGTGCCCCCCCAGCCGCGTTCAAGGCCATCTGTCCGGCGGGGAAGGGCTACCACGTGCTCACGTCCCACCAGACCCTGACGATCCAGGGCGAGAGCGACTTCACCCTGCACATCCACCCCGACGGGACCCCCGAGAGACCCCCCCGGCCCCCCCCGCCCGCCCCCAGCCCCGCGCCGCCCGACGCCCCCCCGCCACCAGGTCGGGCACAGCCCTCCCCTCCCCTCCCCCCCCCCGCCACCTTCCCCGTGTCCCCCCCCCCTCCCCTCCCCCTCCTCACCCTGTGCTTGGCCGTGTCCCTGTGCCCCCCCCCTCCCCGGTCTTCCCTGGGGGGCTCCTGTGTCCCCTTGGTCCCTCCTTGTGACCCCCCCAATGTCCCCTGTGACCCCCCCCATGTCCCCTGGGGTCCCCCCATGTCCCCTGTGACCCCCCCCATGTCCCCTGTGACCCCCCCATGTCACTGTGATCCCCCCCATGTCCCCTGGGGTTCCCCCCATGTCCCCTGTGACCCCCCCCATGTCCCCTGTGACCCCCCCAATGTCCCCTGGGATACCCCCATGTCCCCTGTGACCCCCCCCCATATCCCCTGTGACCCCCCCCATGTCCCCTGTGAGCCCCCCCATGTCCCCTGGGGTCCCCCCCCCATGTCCCCTGTGACCCCCCCATGTCCCCTGTGACCCCCCCCCAATGTCCCCTGTGACCCCCCCCATGTCACTGTGACCCCCCCCCAATGTCCCCTGTGACCCCCCCCAATGTCCGCTGTGACCCCCCCATGTCCCCTGTGACCCCCCCCATGTCACCTGGGGTCCCCCCCCATATCCCCTGTGACCCCCCCATATCCCCTGTGAGCCCCCCCGTGTCCCCTGTGACCCCCCCCATATCCCCTGTGACCCCCCCCATGTCCCCTGTGACCCCCCCCATATCCCCTGTGACCCCCCCATGTCACTGTGACCCCCCCATGTCCCCTGTGACCCCCCCATATCCCCTGTGACCCCCCCCATGTCCCTTGGGGTCCCCCCCCATGTCCCCGTGACACCCCCAGGTCCCCATTTCCCCTCTGTGCCCCCCCCATGCCCCTCACCCCCCCCCCCAGTGCCCCCCCAATGTCCCATCCCCCCCCTCCCATGTCCCCGGACCCCCCCGTGACCCCCCTGTTTTGTGTCCCCCCCCCGCCCCACGGTGGGGGGGTCAGTTTGGGGTCTCAGCGCCCCCTCCCCCCGCAGCTGTGACCCCCCCGGCCATGGTGAGTGTGGGGGAGGGGAGGGGACATGGTGGGGGAGGGGGACATGGGGGGGGGGAGGGAGGAGCATGATGGGGAGGGGGTTGGGGGGGCTGGGGGGGGTTTGGGGGTGTCACGGGGGGTCTTGAGGGGGTCTGGGGGCGCGGAGGGGACAGAGGGGACATGGGGGGGGGAGGGAGGAGCATGATGGGGAGGGGCTGGGGGGGGTCTCAGGGGTCTGGGGGGGGTCTCAGGGGTCTGGGGGTGTCACGGGGGGGATGGGGGTGCTGGGGGGGGTCTCAGGGGTCTGGGGGGGGTCTCAGGGGTCTGGGGGGGTCTCAGGGGTCTGGGGGGGGTCTCAGGGGTCTGGGGGGGTCTCAGGGGTCTGGGGGGGTCTCAGGGGTCTGGGGGGGTCCCGGGGGGGGTCTGGGGGGGTCTCAGGGGTCTGGGGGTGTCCCGGGGGGGGTCTGGGGGCGCGGAGGGGACAGAGGGGACACGGCTGCCCCCCCCCCCCAGCTGCCGGCCTTCGGGAGCCCCTCGGAGGAGCAGGGGCTGGAGCCCCCCGGGAGCAGCGACCCCCCCCGGTACCCCGGTAAGGGGGGGGGGACACCGGAGGGGACAGCGGGGACGGGCGGTGGGGACATGTCGGGGATGGGGCAGCGACAGCTCGGGGTGTCGGGACATGTCGGGGACAGCGGGGGGTGTTGGGGACATGTCGGGATGTCGGGACATGTCGGGGACAGCTCGGGATGTCGGGACATGTCGGGGACAGTTCGGGATGTCGGGACATGTCGGGGACAGCGGGGGTGTTGGGGACATGTCGGGATGTCGGGGACAGTTCGGGGACAGTTCTGGATGTCGGGGACAGTTCTGGATGCTGGGGACATGTCGGGATGTTGGGACATGTCGGGATGTCGGGGATATGTCGGGATGCCGGGGACAGTTTGGGATGTCGGGACATGCCGGGGACAGTGTGGGGACATGTCGGGATGTCGGGGACGGTTTGGGGACAGTTCTGGATGTCGGGACATGTCGGGGACAGTTTGGGGACATGTCGGGATGTCGGGACATGTCGGGGACAGTTTAGGATGCCGGGGACATGTCCGGATGTCGGGACATGTCGGGATGTCGGGGACAGTTTGGGATGTCGGGACATGTCGGGGACAGTTTGGGGACATGTCGGGATGTCGGGACATGTCGGGATGCCGGGACATGTCGGGATGTCGGGGATATGTCGGGGACAGTTCTGGATGTCGGGGACAGTTCTGGATGTCGGGGACAGTTTGGGATGCCGGGGACAGTTTGGGGACAGTTTGGGGACATGTCGGGATGTTGGGACATGTCGGGATGTCGGGGATATGTCGGGATGCCGGGGACAGTTTGGGATGTCGGGACATGCCGGGGACAGTGTGGGGACATGTCGGGATGTCGAGGACGGTTTGGGGACAGTTCTGGATGTCGGGACATGTCGGGGACAGTTTGGGGACATGTCGGGATGTCGGGACATGTCGGGATGTCGGGACATGTCGGGGACAGTTTGGGGACATGTCGGGATGCCGGGGACACTTTGGGGACAGTTTGGGGACATGTCGGGATGTCGGGACATGTCGGGATGCCGGGGACACTTTGGGGACACGCGGCGGGATGAAGAGGGGGCGGGGCCATGGCGGGCCCCGGGGTTTGGGGACAGTCTGGGGACAGTCTGGGGAGCGCGGGTGGGGGCGGGGCGGGGTGGCGGTGTCCGTGTCACACTCGCTGTCCCCAGCTCTGGTGGCCCGGCCCACGCCGGCCCCGCTCTGGCGGCTGCCCCCGGAGCAGCTGACCCGCAGCGCCGCCGAGATCGCGCCCACCCAGGTCACCGGTGAGCGACCCCCGCGACCCCGCGACCCCCGGGACCCTCCTGACACCCCCCGGGACCCCCGGGACCCTCCTGACACCCCCCGGGACCCCCGGGACCCTCCTGAGACCCCCGGGACCCTCCTGAGACCCCCCGGGACCCACCTGAGACCCCCCGGGACCCTCCTGACACCCCCCGGGACCCTCCTGAGACCCCCCGGGACCCACCTGAGACCCCCCCGGGACCCACCTGAGACCCCCCGGGACCCCCGGGACCCTCCTGAGACCCCCCGGGACCCACCTGAGACCCCCCCGGGACCCTCCTGACACCCCCCGGGACCCTCCTGAGACCCCCCGGGACCCTCCTGATACCCCCCGGGACCCTCCTGAGACCCCCGGGACCCTCCTGATACCCCCCGGGACCCCCGGGACCCTCCTGACACCCCCCGGGACCCTCCTGAGACCCCCCGGGACCCTCCTGACACCCCCCGGGACCCCCGGGACCCTCCTGAGACCCCCCGGAACCCCCCAGAGATCCCCCCGAGACCCCCGGAACCCCCCAGAGATCCCCCCGAGACCCCCGGAACCCCCCAGAGATCCCCCCGGGACCCTCCTGAGAGCCCCCCGGGACCCCTGGAACCCCCCCACCACCCCCCGTACACCAAACACCCCCCGGGACCCTCCTGAGATCCCCCTGGAACCCCCAACTCTCCCCCCAGCACCCCCAAAACTCCCCGAGGCTCCCCTTGGGATCCCCCAAATGTCCCCAGGACCTCCAGATTCCCTCAGGACCCTGAGACCCCCCGAGATGCTCCGGAACCCCCACAAAGCCCCCTGGGATCTCCCCTTGTACCCCCAGGATCGCCCTGGGACCCCCTCCAACACCCCCAAACCCCCGTGGGACCCCTCGGGACCACCCAGTACCCCTGGGGTCACCCCCAAACCCCCGTGGGACCCCTCGGGACCACCCAGTACCCCTGGGGTCACCCCCAAACCCCTCTGGGACCCCTCAATGATCCTGGGGTCACCCCCAAACCCCTCTGGGACCCCTCAATGATGCTGGGGTCACCCCCAAACCCCTCTGGGACCCCTCAATGATCCTGGGGTCACCCCCAAACCCCTCTGGGACCCCTCAATGATGCTGGGGTCACCCCCAAACCCCTCTGGGACCCCTCAATGATCCTGGGGTCACCCCCAAACCCCCGTGGGACCCCTCAATGATCCTGGGGTCACCCCCAAACCCCTCTGGGACCCCTCAATGATGCTGGGGTCACCCCCAAACCCCTCTGGGACCCCTCAATGATCCTGGGGTCACCCCCAAACCCCTCTGGGACCCCTCAGTGATCCTGGGGTCACCCCCAAACCCCTCTGGGACCCCTCAATGATCCTGGGGTCACCCCCAAACCCCCGTGGGACCCCTCAATGATGCTGGGGTCACCCCCAAACCCCTCTGAGACCCCTCAATGATGCTGGGGTCACCCCCAAACCCCCGTGGGACCCCTCGGGACCCCCCCGTGCCCCCCAGAGACGGACGAGTGCAAACTGAACCGGAACATCTGCGGTCCCGGCGAGTGCGTGATGGGCCCGGGCGGGTACAGCTGCCTCTGCTTCCCGGGGTACCGCTGGCACCCCCAGCGCCGCCACTGCACCGGTACCGGAACCGGGACAGACACAGGGGACAGCCACAGGGGACAGGGACAGGGGACAGGGACAGGGGACAGGGACAGGGGACAGGGACAGGGGACAGCGGGACACCAGGACAGCGGGACAGCGGGACAGGGGACAGCAGGACACCGGGACAGCGGGACAGGGGACAGCAGGACAGCGGGACAGCGGGACAGGGGACACTGGGACACCGGGACACCGGGACAGCGGAACAGGGGACACCGGGACAGGGGTCACCGGGACACTGGGACAGCGGAACAGGGGACACCGGGACACCAGGACAGTGGGACACCAGGACACCGGGACACCGGGACAGCGGGACAGCAGGACAGGGGACAGCAGGACACCGGGACAGCGGGACAGGGACACCGGGACAGCAGGACAGGGACAGGGGACAGCGGGACACCAGGACAGCAGGACACTGGGACAGTGGGACAGCGGGACAGGGGTCACCGGGACACCGGGACAGCGGGACAGCGGGACAGGGGACAGCAGGACACCGGGACAGCGGGACAGCGGGACAGGGGACAGCAGGACACCGGGACAGGGACAGGGACACCGGGACAGCGGGACAGCGGGACAGCAGGACAGGGAGAGGGAGAGGGGACACCGGGACAGGGGACAGCGGGACAGGGGACACCGGGACACCGGGACACCGGGACAGCGGGACAGGGGACAGCAGGACACCGGGACACCAGGACAGCGGGACAGGGGACAGGGACAGTGGGGCAGGGACAGGGGACATGGGGAGAGGGATGGGGGAGAGGGACACAGGGACAGCGGGATGGGGACAGTGGGACAAGGGGACACTGGGACAGGGACACCAGGACACCAGAACAGGGACAGGGAGAGGGGACACCGGGACAGGGGACAGGGACACGGGGACATGAGGGGGCACGGGGAGGGGACAGGGGATACTGGGGGTGACAGGCAGGACAGGGGACATTGGGGACACGGGGGGGACAGGGGGATGTGAGGTGGCACAGGGAGCGTCACACACCTGTGACACACCTGGTGACACACTTGTGACACACCTGGTGACACACCTGTAACACACCTGTAACACACCTGTGCCACACCTGGTGCCACACCTGGTGCCACACCTGGTGCCACACCTGGTGCCACACCTGGTGACACACCTGTAACACACCTGTAACACACCTGTGACACACCTGTGCCACACCTGGTGACACACCTGTAACACACCTGTGACACACCTGGTGACACACCTGTGCCACACCTGGTGACACACCTGTGACACACCTGTGACACACCTGTGCCACACCTGGTGCCACACCTGGTGACACACCTGGTGACACACC
Organism: Cyanistes caeruleus; assembly: GCF_971803275.1. Taxonomy (NCBI): domain Eukaryota; kingdom Metazoa; phylum Chordata; class Aves; order Passeriformes; family Paridae; genus Cyanistes; species Cyanistes caeruleus. Next base: position 1,176,418 of record NC_141735.1, read on the forward strand.
TGTGACACACCTGTGACACACCTGTGCCACACCTGGTGACACACCTGTGACACACCTGTAACACACCTGGTGACACACCTGGTGCCACACCTGGTGCCACACCTGGTGACACACCTGTGCCACACCTGTCCAGATGTGAACGAGTGCGAGGCGGAGCCGTGCGGGGCGGGCCGCGGTGTCTGCATGAACACGGGTGGCTCCTACACCTGTCATTGTCACCGCGGCTTCCAGCTGCGCCTGCACAAGGGGCTGCGCACCTGCACAGGTACGGGGGGGACACGGGGGGACACGGGGGGGACACGGGGGGGACACGGCGGGGACACGGGGGGGACACGGGGGGGACACGGGGGGGATGGGGGGGACACACGGAGCACGGCAAAGGGGGAGGGGACACGGAACAGGAGGTTGGGACAGTGGTGGGGTTGGGGACATCAGGGTTGGGGACGGGGTTGGGGACATTGCCCAGGGTTGGGGACAGGGCTGGGGACACTGCCCGGGGTTGGGGACATTGCCCAGGGTTGGGGACAGGGTTGGGGACACTGCCCGGGGTTGGGGACAGGGGACAGGGCTGGGGACACTACCCGGGGTTGGGGACACTGCCCGGGGCTGGGGACAGGGCTGGGGACACTACCCGGGGTTGGGGACACTGCCCGGGGTTGGGGACACTGCCCGGGGTTGGGGACACTGCTCGGGGTTGGGGACAGGGGATGGGGTTGGGGACACTGCCCGGGGTTGGGGACACTGCCCGGGGTTGGGGACAGGGCTGGGGACACAGGACAAGGTTGGGGACACTGCCCGGGGTTGGGGACAGGGGACAGGGCTGGGGACACTACCCGGGGTTGGGGACACTGCCCGGGGTTGGGGACAGGGCTGGGGACACTGCCCGGGGCTGGGGACAGTGCCCGGGGCTGGGGACACTGCCCGGGGTTGGGGACAGGGCTGGGGACACTGCCCGGGGTTGGGGACACTGCCCGGGGCTGGGGACAGGGCTGGGGACACTGCCCGGGGTTGGGGACAGGGGACAGGGCTGGGGACACTGCCCGGGGTTGGGGACACTGCCCGGGGTTGGGGACAGGGCTGGGGACACTGCCCGGGGTTGGGGACAGGGGACAGGGCTGGGGACACTGCCCGGGGCTGGGGACAGGGTTGGGGACACTGCCCGGGGTTGGGGACAGGGGACAGGGCTGGGGACACTGCCCGGGGCTGGGGACAGGGTTGGGGACACTGCCCGGGGTTGGGGACACTGCCCGGGGCTGGGGACAGGGGATGGGGTTGGGGACACTGCCCAGGGTTGGGGACAGGGGACAGGGCTGGGGACACTGCCCGGGGCTGGGGACACTGCCCGGGGTTGGGGACAGGGGATGAGGTTGGGGACACGGGACAGGGTTGGGGACAGGGGACAGGGCTGGGGACACTGCCCGGGGTTGGGGACAGGGCTGGGGACACTGCCCGGGGTTGGGGACACTGCCCGGGGCTGGGGACAGCAGCAGCGACCCCCGCGTGTCCCCGCAGACATCGATGAGTGCGCCAAGGGTGACGTGTGCGGGGACGGTGGCAGCTGCTCCAACGTCCCCGGCCACTTCAAGTGCGAGTGTCACCCGGGCTACCGGCGCAAGGGCTCGCGGCCACCGCTCTGCGAAGGTGACACCGCGGGCGGGGGGACACCCGGGGGGCCGAGCCCCCGCTCCGGGATGCTCTGGGGTCTCCCCCCGTGTCCCCCCGATGTCCCCAATGTCCCCCTGCCGCCCCCTCCCCAGACATCAACGAGTGTCTGGATGCGGGGACGTGCCCCGACTCCAAGTGTGAGAATCAGCCCGGGGGCTTCGTGTGCACCCCCTGCCCCCCCGGCTTCCGCGGCCTCAACGGCGCCTGCCTCGGTCAGCACCCCGCGACCCCCCCGCGACCCCCCCGGGACCCCCCCGGGACCCCCAAAACCGCTGGGACCCCCTCCGGGAACCCCCCGGGACCCCCAAAACCCCTGGGACCCCCTCGGGACCCCCCAAAAACCCCTGGGACCCCCTCTGGGAACCCCAAAACCCCCGGGACCCCCCCCAAAATCCCCCCGGGACCGCCCCGGGACCCCCAAAACCGCTGGGACCTCCCCGGGACCCCCCCGGGACCCCCAAAACCGCTGGGACCTCCTCGGGACCCCCCAAAAACCCTGGGACCCCCTCCGGGAACCCCCCGGGACCCCCAAAACCGCTGGGACCGCCCCTGGGACACCCCTGGGACCCCCCAAAACCGCTGGGACCGCCCCGGGACCCCCCCAAAAACCCCTGGGACCCCCCAAAAACCGCTGGGACCCCCTCCGGGAACCCCCAAAACCCCCGACACCGCCCCTGGGACACCCCCGGGACCCCCCAAAAACCGCTGGGACCCCCTCCGGGAACCCCAAAACCCCCGGGACCCCCCCCAAAATCCCCCCGGGACCGCCCCGGGACCCCCCAAAACCCCTGGGATCCCCCCAAAACCCCTGGGACTCACCGCCAGACTCCCCAAAACCCCTGGGACCCCCCTGGAAACCCCCCAAAACCCCTGGAACCCCCCCAAAAGCCCCCCGGGACTCCCCCACACCCCTGGGACCCTCCCAAACTCCTCCGAGACTCTCTAAAACCCCCGGGACCCCCCAAAACCCCCCCGGGACTCCCCCAAAACCCTTGGGACCCCCCCCGGGACCCCCCAAAACCCCCCCGGGATCCTTCTGGGATGACACAGGACCCCCCCCAAACCCTCTCGGGACCCCCTGGAGACCCCTTTATCTGCGACCCCCCCCCTTGGGAACTCCTTTCGAACCCCCTCCCCAATATCCACCCCCCCCCCCTCCCCCAAACCCCCCAAAACTCCCACCCAGCCCCCCCTTGGGACCCCCACCCGGGGTTGGGGGGCTGACAGGGGTCCCCCAGATGTGAACGAGTGCGAGGCTGGGGGGCTCTGCCCCGGGGGGAGCTGCGTCAACACCCCCGGCTCCTACAAGTGCCAGTGCCCCCCCGGGCTGCAGCCGGCGCGGGACCCCCCCCGCTGCCAAGGTACCCCCAAATTGGGGGGTCTGGGGGGGCTCCGGGGGTTTGGGGGAGGGTCTGTACATGGGGGGAGTCAGTGGGGTTTTGGGGGGGCTCTGGAGGGTTTGGGGGGGTCAGTGGGGTCTGGGGGGCTCGGGGGGGTTTGGGGGGGTCAGTGGGGTCTGGGGGGGCTCGGGGGGTTTGGGGGGGTCAGTGGGGTCTGGGGGGCTCTGGGGGTGGATCTGGGGGGGTCAGTGGGGTCTGGGGGGTTTGGGGGTGGATCTGGGGGGGTCAGTGGGGTCTGGGGGGGCTCGGGGGGGTTTGGGGGGGTCAGTGGGGTCTGGGGGGGCTCTGGGGGTGGTTTGGGGGGGTTTGTGGGGGTCAGTGGGGTTTGGGGGGGCTCTGGAGGGTTTGGGGGGGGTCAGTGGGGTCTGGGGGGGCTCTGGAGGTGGATCTGGGGGGTCAGTGGGGTCTGGGGGGGCTCTGGAGGGTTTGGGGGGGTCAGTGGGGTTTTGGGGGGGCTCTGGGGGTGGATCTGGGGGGGTCAGTGGGGTTTGGGGGGGTTTGGGGGGGGTTTGGGGGGGTCAGTGGGGTTTGGGGGGGTTTGGGGGGGGTTTGGGGGGGGGGTCAGTGGGGTCTGGGGGGGCTCTGGGGGTGGATCTGGGGGGGTCAGTGGGGTCTGGGGGGGCTCCGGGGGTGGATCTGGGGGGGTCAGTGGGGTCTGGGGGGGCTCTGGAGGGTTTGGGGGGGTCAGTGGGGTTTTGGGGGGGTTTGGGGGGGTCAGTGGGGTCTGGGGGGGCTCTGGGGGTGGATCTGGGGGGGTTGTCGGGGTTTGGGGGTGGGTCCCCCACACGGGGGTCTCGTTTTTTTGCCCCCTCCCCACCACCGCAGACATCGACGAGTGCGAGTTCGCGGCCGCCTGTGTGGGGGGGGGCTGCGTGAACACGGCGGGGTCGTACCGGTGCCTGTGCCCCCCCGGGTACGCGCTGCTGCACGGCCGCCGCTGCCAGGGTGAGCCCGGGACCCCCGGGACCCCCCCCCAAAACAACCTCCCCACCCTACTGCTGCCAGGGTGAGCCCGGGACCCCCGGGACCCCCCCCCAAAACAACCTCACCCCCCCAAAACCCACCCTACTGCTGCCCGGGACCCCCCCCCAAAACAACCTCACCCCATAACCCACCCCACTGCTGCCAGGGTGAGCCCGGGGACCCCCCCCAAAACAACCTCACCCCCCATAACCCACCCCACTGCTGCCAGGGTGAGCCCGGGACCCCCGGGACCCCCCCCCAAAACAACCTCACCCCCCCAAACCCACCCCACTGCTGCCCGGGACCCCCCCCAAAACAACCTCACCCCCCAAAACCCCCCCCCACTGCTGCCAGGGTGAGCCCGGGGACCCCCGGGACCCCCCCCAAAATAACCTCACCCCCAAACCCACCCTACTGCTGCCAGGGTGAGCCCGGGACCCCCGGGACCCCCCCCAAAACAACCTCCCCACCCTACTGCTGCCAGGGTGAGCCCCGGGACCCCCGGGACCCCCCCAAAATAACCTCACCCCCAAACCCACCCCACTGCTGCCAGGGGACCCCCCCCCAAAATAACCTCACCCCCAAAACCCACCCCACTGCTGCCAGGGTGGGGCTGGGGACCCCCGTGACCCCCCCCCAAAACAACCTCCCCACCCTACTGCTGCCAGGGTGAGCCCCGGGACCCCCGGGACCCCCCCAAAATAACCTCACCCCCAAACCCACCCCACTGCTGCCAGGGGACCCCCCCCCAAAATAACCTCACCCCCCCAAACCCCACCCCACTGCTGCCAGGGTGGGGCTGGGGACCCCCCCCAAAACAACCTCACCCCCCAAACCCCACCCCACTGCTGCCCGGGGACCCCCCCCAAAACAACCTCACCCCCAAACCCACCCCACTGCTGCCAGGGTGAGCCCCGGGACCCCCGGGACCCCCCCAAAATAACCTCACCCCCAAACCCACCCCACTGCTGCCCGGGACCCCCCCAAAACAACCTCACCCCCCCAAACCCCACCCCACTGCTGCCAGGGTGGGGCTGGGGACCCCCAAACCCCCCCCCAAAACAACCTCACCCCCCCAAACCCACCCTACTGCTGCCAGGGTGGGGCTGGGGACCCCCGGGACCCCCCCCAAACAACCTCCCCCCCAAACCCACCCCACTGCTGCCAGGGTGGGTCTGGGGACCCCCGGGACCCCCCCCAAAACAGCCCTCCCACTCGAGACCCCTCACCCCGCTTCCAGGGTGAGTGTGGAGTCGCCCCCTCCCCAAATAAACCCCCAACCCCCCCCAATCCAGCCCCCCACTCGCGCTGCCAGAGCGAGTGCACAGAGACCCCTCCCCAAAATACCCCCCCAGAACAGCCCCCAGACCCCCCCCAACCCCCCCAGGATGAGCCACCAGGGTGGGCGCGGGGAGACCCCCCCCACATAGTGCGAGGGAGAGATCGGGGGAGTCTCTGGGGGGGTCTCTGGGGGGGTCTCGGGGGGGTCTCTGGGGGGTCTCACGAGCTCACCCCCCCCTCCCCAAATCCCCCCGCCCCCCCCAGACATCGATGAGTGCGCGCTGGACCCGGGGCTGTGCCCCCCCCCCGGCACCTGCACCAACCTCGAGGGCTCCTTCAGCTGCCGCTGCCCCCCCGGATACGCCCCCAGCCCCGACGGGCGCCGCTGCCTCCGTGAGAGGGGCCGGGGGCTCCGGGGGGGGCACGGGGGGGGTCCCCATGGGAACCTGGGGGGGCCTTTGGGGGGGTGCTGGGGTATCCCGGGGGTTTTGGGGGGTTTGGGGGGGTTCTGGGGTATCCCCGGGGGTTTTGGGGGGTTTTGGGGGGGGTTCTGGGGTATCCCCGGGGGTTTTGGGGGGTTTTGGGGGGGGTTCTGGGGTATCCCCGGGGGTTTTGGGGGGGTTTTGGGGCATCCCGGGGGTTTTGGGGGGGGTCCCTGTGGGTCTGGGGGATCCCAAGGAGATTTTGGGGGGAGTTCTGGGGTATTCCCGGCGGTTTTGGGGGGGTTCTGGGGTATCCCCGGGGGTTTTGGGGGGGTTCTGGGGTATCCCGGGGGTTTTGGGGAGGTCCCTGTGGGTCTGGGGTATCCCGGGGCTCTTGGGGGGAGTTCTGGGGTATCCCCGGGGGTTTTGGGGGGTTTTGGGGGGGTTTTGGGGGGGTTCTGGGGCACCCCGGGGGTTTTGGGGAGGTCCCTGTGGGTCTGGGGGATCCCAAGGTGATCGGGGAGTGGCGATTTTAGGGGACAAGAGCTTTTTATGGGTGCCGGGGTATCCCTGGAGGTCGGGGAGGGGTTCCTGAGGGTCCCAGGCAGGTCTGGGGGTCCCCGGGACACCCCTGGATCTCGGGGGGTGGGGGGGCTGGGACGGTTCTAGAAGAATCTTCGTGTCTCTGGCACGGGGGTCCCTGAAACTTTGCGGGGTCCTCGGGTCTCAGGGGGATCCCTGAGGCTCTAAGGGCTCTTGGGGGGCTCTGAGGGGGTCTCTGGGGGGATTCTGATCCTCCCTCCGCGCAGCTCGGGAGCCCCCCGCCCCCCGGAAGGAATGTTACCTGAGCCTGGAGCTGCCCGTCTTCTGCGACGCCGTTTTGGGGACAAACGTCACCCGGGGCGAGTGCTGCTGCTCGGTGGGGGCGGGCTGGGGGGACCTGTGCGAGGTGTACCCCTGCCCCCTCCCCTCCTCGGGTACGGGGGGGCTCCGCCAGGGGGGTCTGGGTGTCCCCAACCGGGTGCGACCCCAATTGCACCCCGTTTTTGGGGGGTCTGGGTTTCCCCAGCCAGGTGTGACCCCAATTCCACCCCGTTTTTGGGGGGTTTGGGTGTCCCCAGTCGAGTGTGACCCCATTTTTGGGGGGTCTGGGTGTCCCCAACCGGGTGTGACCCCAATTCCACCCCGTTTTTGGGGGGTTTGGGTGTCCCCAGTCGGGTGCGACCCCAGTTTTGGGGTCTGGGTGTCCCCAACCGGGTGTGACCCCATTTCCACCCCGTTTTCGGGGGGCCTGGGTGTCCCCAGCAAGGTGTGACCCCAATTCCACCCCGTTTTTGGGGGGTCTGGGTTTCCCCAGCCAGGTGTGACCCCAGTTTTGGGGGGTTTGGGTGTCCCCAGTCGGGTGTGACCCCAGTTTTGGGGTCTGGGTGTCCCCAACCGGGTGTGACCCCGTTTTTGGGGGTCTGGGTGTCCCCAACCGGGTGTGACCCCAGTTTTGGGGAGTTTGAGTGTCCCCAACCGGGTGTGACCCCATTTCCACCCCGTTTTCGGGGGGCCTGGGTGTCCCAAACAAGGTGTGACCCCAATTCCACCCCATCTTTGGGGGGTCTGGGTGTCCCCAACCGGGTGCGACCCCGTTTTTGGGGGGTCTGGGTGTCCCCAGCCAGGTGTGACCCCAGTTTTGGGGGGTTTGGGTGTCCCCAACCGAGTGTGACCCCAATTCCACCCCGTTTTTGGGGGGTTTGGGTGTCCCCAGTCGAGTGTGACCCCAGTTTTGGGGGGTCTGGGTGTCCCCAACCGGGTGTGACCCCATTTCCACCCCGTTTTCGGGGGGCCTGGGTGTCCCCAACAAGGTGTGACCCCAATTCCACCCCATCTTTGGGGGGTCTGGGTGTCCCCAACCAGGTGTGACCCCAGTTTTGGGGGGTCTGGGTGTCCTCAGCTGGGTGTGACCCCAGTTTTGGGGGGTCTGGGTGTCCCCAACCGGGTGTGACCCGATTTCCACCCCGTTTTTGGGGGGTCTGGGTGTCCCCAGCCAGGTGTGACCCCATTTTAGGGGGTCTGGGTGTCCCCAGTCGGGTGTGACCCCAGTTTTGGGGGGTCTGGGTGTCCTCAGCCGGGTGTGACCCCGTTTTTGGGGAGTTTGAGTGTCCCCAACCGCGTGTGACCCCAGTTTTGGGGGGTCTGGGTGTCCCCAACCGGGTGTGACCCCATTTCCACCCCATCTTTGGGAGGTCTGGGTTTCCCCAGCCAGGTGTGACCCCAGTTTTGGGGGGTTTGGGTGTCCCCAGTCGGGTGTGACCCCAGTTTTGGGGTCTGGGTGTCCCCAACCGGGTGTGACCCCATTTCCACCCCGTTTTCGGGGGGCCTGGGTGTCCCCAACAAGGTGTGACCCCAATTCCACCCCGTTTTTGGGGGGGTCTGGGTGTCCCCAGCCAGGTGTGACCCCATTTTAGGGGGTCTGGGTGTCCTCAGCCGGGTGTGACCCCATTTTTGGGGAGTTTGAGTGTCCCCAACCGGGTGTGACCCCAATTCCACCCCGTTTTTGGGGGGTCTGGGTGTCCCGAGACATTTCCACCCCGTTTTTGGGGGGTCTGGGTGTCCCGAGACATTTCCACCCCGTTTTTGGGGGGTTTGGGGTGGTCTGGGGGGGCGCTTGACTCTCACTCCCCTCCCAGGAGAGCTCGTGGCTGATAAAAGGGGAGTCCCGGGGGGGGGTTTGGGGACACCGGGGGTGGTTTGGGGACACCGGGGGGGCGGTTTGGGGACACCGGGGGGGCGGTTTGGGGACACCGGGGGGGGGTTTGGGGACACCGGGGGGGTTTGGGGACACCGGGGGGGGGGAGGGTTTGGGGACACCGGGGGCGGTTTGGGGACACCGGGGGGGGGGGTTTGGGGACACCGGGGGGGTTTGGGGACACCGGGGGGGAGTTTGGGGACACCGGGGGGGTTTGGGGACACCGGGGGGGAGTTTGGGGACACCGGGGGGGGGTTTGAGGACACCGGGGGGGCGGTTTGGGGACACCGGGGGCGGTTTGGGTACACCTGGGGACGGTTTGGGGACACCGGGGGGGGATTTGGGGACACCGGGGGGGGGGTTTGGGGACACCGGGGGGGGCGGTTTGGGGACACCGGGGGGGGTTTGGGGACACCGGGGGGTTTCCTCGGGGATGGTTTGGGGGTCCCCAGGGTGGTCTGGGGGTTCAGGACCCCTCCCCACGAGGTTTTTTTTCCACCCCCCTCCCCAGCCGAGTTCGTGGCGCTCTGTCCCGACGGGAGGGGCTTCATCCAGGACGACAACGGCCTCGATTACGGGGTCCCCGCACACCGGGGTGAGACCCCCGATCGTGTCCCCCCCCTGTCCCCCCATCCCCGGGGGGGGGTGGGGGGGGGGGTTCTGTCCCCTCCCGCCCCTCCCCCATCCCGAGGATCCCCGTTTTTCCCTTGTCCCCGTTCCGGGGGGGGGGTTCCCCGTCCCTGGGGGGGTTCCCGGGGTGATGCCCCCGACCCTGAGCCCCCCCCGGGGGTGCCCCCCACCCCCGCAGACATCGATGAGTGCGGCCTGTTCGGGGACGAGATCTGCAAGGGGGGGAAATGCGTGAACACCCAGCCGGGCTACGAGTGCTACTGCAAGGCGGGATTCGACTACGACAGCGCCCTGCGGCAGTGCCTGGGTGAGGGGGGGTCCCCGGGGGTCCCCTGGGGGGGTTGGGGGTCGTGGGGGGTCGTGGGGGGCAAGCAGCGGGGTCCCGAAGCAACCTGGAGTCTTTGGGGGGTACTGGAGGGTTCTGGGGAACGCCGGCGATTCTGGGGTGTTTGGGGGTCTCTGGGGTGTTTGGGGGTCTCTGGGGAGTTTGGGGGTCCCTGGGGTGTTTGGGGGTCTCTGGGGTGCTGGGGCGGGTCCCTGTGTGTGCTTGGGGGTCTCTGTGTGTGTCTGGGGGTCTCCAGGGTTCTGGGGGGGGTCTCTGGGGTGTTTGGGGGGGGATCTCTGTGTGTGTTTGGGGGTCTCTGTGTGTGTCTGGGGGTCTCCAGGGTTCTGGGGGGGGTCTCTGGGGTGTTTGGGGGGGGGTCTCTGTGTGTGTTTAGGGGTCTCCGGGGTGTTTAGGGGTCCCTGGGGTGCTGGGGAGGGTCCCTGTGTGTGTTTGGGGGTCCCTGTGTGTGTTTGGGGGTCCCTTTGTGTGTGTTTAGGGGTCCCTGTGTGTGTTTGGGGGTCTCTGGGGTGTTTGGGGGTCTCTGGGGTGTTTGGGGGTCCCTGTGTGTGTTTAGGGGTCCCTGTGTGTGTTTGGGGGTCTCTGGGGTGTTTGGGGGTCCCTGTGTGTGTTTAGGGGTCCCTGTGTGTGTTTGGGGGTCTCTGGGGTGTTTGGGGGTCCCTGTGTGTGTTTAGGGGTCCCTGTGTGTGTTTGGGGGTCTCTGGGGTGTTTGGGGGTCCCTGTGTGTGTGTTTGGGGGTCTCTGGGGTGTTTGGGGGTCCCTGTGTGTGTTTGGGGGTCTCTGGGGTGTTTGGGGGTCCCTGTGTGTGTTTGGGGGTCCCTGTGTGTGTTTGGGGGTCCCTGTGTGTGTTTAGGGGTCCCTGTGTGTGTTTGGGGGTCTCTGGGGTGTTTGGGGGTCCCTTTGTGTGTGTTTGGGGGTCCCTGTGTGTGTTTGGGGGTCCCTGTGTGTGTTTAGGGGTCCCTGTGTGTGTTTGGGGGTCCCTGTGTGTGTTTGGGGATCCCTGTGTGTGTTTGGGGGTCCCTGTGGTGTTTGGGGGTCTCCGGGGTGCTGGGGATTCCTGCAGGTCCTGGCGGTTTTGGGGCGGGGGTCTCTGGGGATCCCGGCGTTGCTGAGTGTCCCGGGTATTTTGGGGGTCCTTGGGAGGGAGTTCCCTGCGGGGGGGAGACCCCAGGAACGCCCCCCTCGCCCCCTCCCCAGACGTGGACGAGTGTCTGGACGAGTCCAACTGCGTGGACGGGGCGTGCGAGAACACGCGCGGCTCCTTCCGCTGCACCTGCGGGCCGGGGGCGCGGTACCACCCGGGGCTGCGGCGCTGCCTCCCCCTCCCCGAGCACGGTGAGAGCCCCCCCGGGCCACGGGGAGACCCCCGGGGGAGCGGGGAGACCCCTCCCCGGTGGGTGAAACCCACCATGAGACCCCCCCCCCGCCCTGGGGGAGGGGGTAGGGGGGGTGCGAGTGGCAGGGACCACCCGGGGGTGCGGCTCTGCCCCCTCCCCGCAAGGTGAGACCCCCCCCGGGCACACTGAGCCCCCCCCATAAGGTGAGACCCCTCCCCACACGGTGAGACCCCTCCCCACAGGGTGAGACCCCCCCCCACAAGGTGAGACCCCCCCCGCAAGGTGAGACCCCCTTCCCACAAGGTGAGACCCCTCCGCACAAGGTGAGACCCCTCCCCACAGGGTGAGACCCCCCCCCCACAAGGTGAGACCCCCTCCCCACAAGGTGAGACCTCCCCCGGGCACACTGAGCCCCCCCCACAAGGTGAGACCCCCCCCCACAAGGTGAGACCCCTCCCCCCAAGGTGAGACCCCCCCCCCCCGGGCACGCTGAGCCCCCCCACAAGGTGAGACCCCTCCCCACAATGTGAGGACCCCCCCCCGCGGCGGGGCCGGAGGTGTGTGAGGGGTGGGGGATGGGGGGGGGGTGTGCACATCCAGGGGACCCCCCTCCCCCCGCGCCCCCCCCCCAAAATCGATGGTTGCCGGGATTTCTTGAGGGGGGCCGAGAGAGGTTTGGGGGTTCTATGGGGAGGGGTCTGAAGGGTCCTGACCCCTCCCCCCGCTCCCACAGAACGCCCCCCCCCTCCGGAGCGCCCCCCACCCCCCCCCGAGCGGCGGGACGTGTGCTGGCAGCGGCGGGGGGACGAGGGGGTCTGTGGGGCGCCCCTCGGGGGGGGACCCCTGACTCTGGACGAGTGCTGCTGCCGGGGGGGCGCCGGCTGGGGACCCCACTGCCGACCCTGCCCCCCCCGACCCCCAGGTGACTGCGGGGAGTCTGGGGGAGGGGCGTCTGCAGGGATTCGGGGGTGTCTGGAGGGGATTTGGGGATGTCTGAAGAGGATTTGGGGGTGTCTGCAGGGATTTGGGGGTGTCTGAAGGGATTCGGGGGTGTCTGGAGGGGATTTGGGGGTGTCTGAAGGGATTCGGGGGTGTCAGGAGGGGATTTGGGGGTGTCTGAAGGGATTCGGGGGTGTCAGGAGGGGATTTGGGGGCGTCTGAAGGGGATTTGGGGGTGTCTGGAGGGATTCGGGGGTGTCTGGAGGGGATTTGGGGGTGTCTGGAGGGGATTTGGGGGCGTCTGAAGGGGATTTGGGGGTGTCTGAAGGGGATTTGGGGTTATCTGAAGGGGATTTGGGGGTGTCAGGAGGGGATTTGGGGGCGTCTGGAGGGGATTTGGGGGTGTCTGAAGGGGATTTGGGGTTATCTGAAGGGGATTTGGGGGTGTCAGGAGGGGATTTGGGGGTGTCTGGAAGGTGTTTGGGGGTGTCTGCAGGGATTTGGGGGTGTCTGGAGGGGATTCGGGGGTGTCAGGAGGGGATTTGGGGGTGTCTGAAGGGGATTTGGGGTCCTAGGGGAGGGATTTGGGGTTTCTGGGGGGGATGGGGGGGATTTGGGTGGGTCCCTGTGGGATCTGGGGGGGTCTCTGGGATCTGGAGAAGCTGCTGAGGGTCCCGGGGCTGACATGGGGGTCCCCCCGGGGCTGACATGGGGGTCCCCCCGGGGCTGACATGGGGGTCCCCCCAGGCCTGCCGTGCCCCCCCTTGCAGAGCGAGAGCAATTCCTTCTGGGACGTCAGCCCCCTCGGCCTGGGGGGGCCCCGCAGAGGTGGGACCCCAAAACCCGCACCCTCAACCCCTCCCCAGGACTCCCAAACCCCCTCGGATCCCACCCCGAGACCCCCCCAAATTCAGAACCGAGACCCCAAACCATCACCTTGTGCCCCTCCAACCCTTGGTGTCCCCCCCCCACTTTAGGACCCCAAACCTGACCCTAAACCCCCTCAAACCGGGTCCCCGTGCCCCCCTTGGAGCTGGGACCCCCCGTGCCCCCCTCCGAGGGTCCCCCCAGCCCCCCCGTGTCCCCCCCCAGGTGATGACAGCTCCGAGGAAGACTCTGCCGAGTGTCCCTGTCCCGGGGGGGTCCCCGGCCGCTGCCTCCGCTCCCCCCGGGGGGGCTGCGAGTGCCCCCCCGGCTTCCAACCGGACCCCACCCGCACCCGCTGCCTCGGTGAGACCCCTCCCCTAGAAAATGGGGACCCCCCCGAGTGACCCCCCAAACCCCCCTGGCACCCAGCGGTGGGAGGTGGGGAGGGGGTCAGGGCCCCCCCTTTTCTCCTGAGTCTCCTAAATATTGTGGGGGGGGGGGGTCTGGGGGGGTCCCCGATGCCCGCATCGGTGGATGCCCCCCCCGTGGGTGCCGGGGCTTTGTGGGTGGGGGGTTTGGGGGTCCCAGAGGACATTTTTGGGGGTTCCATCGGGGGAATGTTGGGGTTATTTTGGGGGTCTCTGAGCTGTGTCCCCCCCCCCCCCCCCACCCCAGATATCGACGAGTGTCGCGACCCCCGGGGGGGTCCCCGCTGCCTCCGCGAGCGCTGCATCAACACGAGCGGCTCCTTCCGCTGCGCCTGCAAAGCCGGGACCAGCCGGGCTCGGCCTGGGGGGCTCTGCCTGCCCCAGCGCCGCTGAACCGCCCCTCCCGGGACCCCCCGGGACCCCCCGGGACCCCCCGGGACCCCCCCCGGGATCCCCCCCGGGATCCCCCCGAACCCCAAATAAAGGATGTGGGGGAACGGCCCCAGCGCCGCTGCCTGGATGGTGGGGGCTGGAGGGGATTTTGGGGTGGGATTTTGGAGATTTGGGCACTTGGGAGGATTTGGGGGGGATAGGGAGGGGGTTTGGGGGGAACTTGAGGGGTGAGAGGGGGGTTTGGGGCAGGATTCGGGGTACCTGGGGCAGGATTCGGGGGGACGTGGGGAGATTCGGGGTGAAATCGAGGGGATTTGGGAGTGAAATCGGGGGAAACTTGGGGGGTGAAATCGAGGGGCATGTGGGGGTGAAGTCAGGGGGCATTTTGGGGTGAAATCGAGAGACATTTTGGGGTGAAATCGGGGGGATTTTGGGGTGAAACCGAGGGGATTCGGGAGGAACTCGGGACCACGCCCACCGCACAAGCCCCGCCCCCTCATTACCACGCCCACAGCGACCACGCCCATCGAGCTACACCCTCACGTCTCGCCCAATCGCGGCCGGCGGCGCGCGCAGGCCCCGCCCACTCCCGTCGTGCCCCGCGCTGCCCGCGCCGGCGGCGGCTGCGGTGAGGGGCGGGCGGGGGTCCCGAGACCGGGAGCGCTTTGGAGGGGTCAGGGCCGGGTCTGAGGGAGGGTCTGGGGGTCCTGGGCGGGCCCCGGCACGGCGGGGTTTTGGGAGGAGGGTCTCGGGTGGTCCCTGAGCGTTTCCGCGGCTTTTGGGGGTTCCGGGAAGGGGCGGGTCCGTCCCGGCCGCCTCAGCCGCGGGGCTTCCCCCCAATCCCCCTCACAGCCCCGCAGGCCTTGAGCCCCTCTCTGTCCCTGTAGCGCCCCCGGCCCCACACCCGCCCCTGCTCCTGTGCCCCCCCGGGGCCCCCAAATCCTCATTTGCCCCCAGTTCCCCCCATGGGTTTGGGCCCCGCCAGACGCTGCCGTTCCCCCCTCGCTCTGTGGCGCTCCGGGACCCCCCTCTTTAACCCCCATTTTTCCCCTGTGAATCCCCCCTATAACCCCCTCCCCATTTCCCCTTGGGACCCCCACCACTATTCCTCCCCGTTTCCCCACGGTGGGGCTGAAACCCTGGCAGAAAACGCTGCTCTCTGTGGGCAGCTCTTCCATCCCCCGAGCCCCCCATAACTCCCTTAACCCCCCCTGACCCCCGGCTCCCCCCCAGGCCCCACCATGGGGCTGAAGCCCTGGCAGAAGGCGCTGTTCCCGCTCCGCTCCGTGGCCGCCGTGGTGCGGCTCTTCGAGGCCGAGCTGCGGCAGCCCGAGCCCGACCTGGTGCTGCTCTCGCTGGTGCTGGGCTTTGTGGAACATTTCCTGGCCGTCAACCGTGTCCTCCCCACCAACGTCCCCGGGCTCACCTTCGAGTCGCGGCCCGGGCCAGACCCCCAGACCCGGCTGTACTTCCCGGTGGCCGAGCTGTCCATCGTGGCCGCGCTCTACGCCCGTTTCACGGCGCAGATCCGGGGGGCCGTGGATCTGTCCCTGTACCCCCGGCCCGACGGCTGCTCCTCCCGGGAGCTGGTCCGGAAAGTGTCTGATGTCATCTGGAACAGCCTCAGCCGCTCCTACTTCAAGGACCGGGCTCACATCCAGTCCCTCTTCAGCTTCATCACGGGTGAGGAGGGGTCCTGAGGGAAGGGGGTTGGTGGGGCTGGGGTCCCACCTGGAGCAGCCTCAGCTGCTCCTGTTTCGAGGGTCTGGTGGGTGTTGTGTCCTCCTTCAGCTTTGTCACTCTTGGGGGGTCTCATTTCTGTGTCCCTTTGCTTGGGGACAGTTTGGGGGGGGGCGGGTCTGTGCGTCCCTGACCCCCCCTGTGTCCCCCCAGGTACGAAGCTGGACAGCTCAGGTGTGGCCTTTGCCGTGGTGGGGGCCTGCCAGGTGCTGGGGCTGCCGGACGTGCACCTGGCCCTGAGCGAGGACCACGCCTGGGTGGCCTTTGGGGCCGGGGGGTCCCAGACTGCCGAGGTCACCTGGCACGGGAAGGGCAACGAGGACAGGAGGGGACAGCCCGTGCAGGCCGGGGTGGCCGAGAGGGTATGGGGGACATGGGGGTTGGGGGGGTCAGAGGGACAGTGGGGACATGGGAGGGGTCATGGGGATGGTGGGGACACAGGGGGGGCTGAGAGGATGCAGGGGATGGGGGTACAAGGACAGGGGGTCCCCACAAGGACAAGAATGGGGGACAGGGGGGTTCCAGGGGGTGCTGGGCAGATGGGGATACGGGTGGACCTGTCCCCATGTCACCTGTGTCACCTGTCCCCAGAGCTGTACCTGGGCAGGGGGCACAGATGGATACATCCCCATGTCACCTGTGTCACCTGTCCCCAGAGCTGGCTGTACCTGAAGGGCTCGTACCTGCGCTGCACACGGCACATGGAGGTGGCCTTCATGGTGTGCGCCATCAACCCGTCCATCGATGGCCACACCGACAGCCTGGAGCTGCTGCAGCTGCAGCAGGTGTGGGGCAGGTGTGGGGCGGGGCTGTGCCAGGTGTGGGGCGGGGCTGTGCCAGGTGTGGGGCAGGTGAGGGCCACCCCCACATCTCTCCTTCCTCTTCTCCCCAGCGCCTGCTGTGGCTGCTCTACGACATGGGGCACCTGGACAGGTGAGAGGGACCCCCGACCCACCATGGGGCTGCCCCCCAAGCTGCTCTGGGGCCCCCCCAACCCGCCGTGGGGCCGCCCCCCACCTGCCCCACAGGTACCCCATGGCGCTGGGGAACCTGGCCGACCTGGAGGAGCTGGAGCCCACCCCCGGCAGACCCGACCCCCTCACCCTGTACCACCAGGTGACGATGGGGGGTGGCTTTGGGGACTCAGGGGTGTGGCCAGGTGAGCCCAGGTGTGTCCTGACCCTTCCCCACCGCCCCCAGGGCATCCACTCTGCCCGCACCTACTACAACAACGAGCACATCTACCCCTACCTGTACCTGGCCGGCTTCCACTGCCGCAACAAGAATGTCAAGGAGGCCCTGGAGGCCTGGGCTGACACGGCCACTGTCATCCAGGAGTGAGTAGGGGGCTCCGGGGGCGGAATTTGGGGTCCTGGGAGGGTCCCAGCGGTACCTGGGAGGTCCTTGCGTTACCTGTGGGGTCCTGCTCCTCCCCCTGGCCTGGGCTGGGGGGAGCTTTCTCCCTCCTGTGGAGTTGGGGGGGTGTTCAGTGACTTGAGGGTCACCAGCCCCCCTTTTTGGGGGGGTTCCATATGTCCCCTGTGACTGGGGGTGCCCTGTGCCCCCCACCCAGGGTTGGATTCTTGGGGTCCCCCTGTCCTTTGTGGGCTCTGTGTCCCCTTCAGGGATCCCCGTGGCTGTGGGGCACCCCCCAAGCCCCCCCTGTCCCCCTCCCCAGCTACAATTACTGCCGTGAGGACGAGGAGATCTACAAGGAATTCTTTGACGTGGCCAACGACGTCATCCCCAACCTGCTCAAGGAGGCGGCGGCCGAGCCCCCCCCGGGGGCTGAGGTGGGACCCCCGGATTTGGGGAGGGGGCCCTGAGCGGGGGAGCCATGCCTGGGGTGGGTTTGTTTGGAGTGGGGAGGGGGGGGATATTCCCAGGACAAAAGGGGTGGGGGGTATTTTGGGGTTCTGCCCGGGGTTCCCTCACATCTGCAGGGCTCTGAATTTGGGGGTCCGCGCTGGCAGACACCCCCCAGCTCCCAATGTGGTGGGGTGAGGGTGCTCTTCCCCCAGTTTGTGGGGTTCCCCCACACTTTTGGGGGTCCCCTCTGACTCGGGGGTCCGCAGGGGGCCCCCGGGGGTCTCCCAGCCCTGCAGGACCCCGAGTGCTTCGCTCACCTGCTGCGATTCTACGACGGCATCTGCAGGTGGGAGGAGGGGAGCCCCACCCCCGTCCTGCACGTGGGCTGGGCCACCTTCCTCGTCCAGTCCCTCGGCCGCTTCGATGGCCAGGTGAGGCTTTTGGGGGGTCCCCTGGGGCTTTGGGGGGGTCCTGGGGACAGGGGAGCCCCTCCCATGTCCTGCATGGGTGTTGGGCCACCTTCCTTGTCCAGTTCCTTGGTGACTTTGATGGCCAGGTGAGGGGTCCTGAGTGGGCTCTGGGGTCTCCATGTCCTCCTTGGAGGGTCCTGAGTGGGTTCTGGGTTCCCCCATCTCCTTTTTGGGGTGTTCTGGGGCTTTGGGGGATCCTGAGTGGGTTCTGGGGGGTCCTCAATGTCCTCCTTGGAGGGTCCTGAATGAGTTGTGGGGTTCCCCCATCTCCTTTTTGGGATATCCGTGGGATTTGGGGGCTCCTGAGCGTGTTTTGGACTCCCTCACATTTTCCTTGGGGTCTCCAAAAAAACCTCTGGGTGTGCTCTAAGTCCCCTCATGACCCTCAAAGCCTCTCCGTGTCCCCCCAGGTGCGCCAGCAGGTGACCCTGCTCTCAGAGGACCCTGCCCCCCCCGAGGCGGATTTGGGGGGCCCCGAGGACCCCCGCGATTGCCGCCGCCGGGGCCCCCGCCGCGAATCCAAACCCGAGGAGCCGCCCACCCCCAAAAAACCCGGCGAGCGCCGCCCCCCTCCCCGCGCCCCCCGGCCAGAGGAGACCCCACCACCTCCCCCTGCGGCCCCCCCGGCCCCTGGGACCCCCGGGCCGGCCCCGGCCGCGCCCCCCCCGCCAGGGCCGGTGCTGCGGTTCCGCTCGCAGAAGATGAGGGGGATGAAGGAGCTGCTGCGAGCGGCCAAGGTCAATTCCAGCGCCATCAAACTGCAGCTCACGGCGCAGTCCCAGGTGCAGCCGCGCCGCCCCCGAGCCCCCCCCGGCGCTTACCCCCTGCCCTTCCTCAAGAGACCCCGTAAAGGTTCATAGGGATCCCCAAAAATCCCAAAATCCCGGCGTTAGAGCTGCCCGGGGTGTGCAGCCGCGTCTTGGCCTTTCTCAGTGGGCGCCCCAAACCGGTTAGGAACCCCAAAAAATCCCTGGGAGATGCAGTGAGCCCTCCTGCCCTTCCTCAGGAGATCCCAGAAAAGTTCACAGGGATTCCCCCAAAAATCTCAAAATCCCAGCTCGAACCTGCCCCAGGTGCAGCCACTCCAACCCTCTCTCAACAAACTCCAGAAAAAAATCTTCTGGGGTCACCCCAGAACCACTTAGGGACCCCAAAAAATCCCAGGGAGACCCAGTGCCCATCCTGCCCTTCCTCAGGAGATCCTGGAAAGCGTCATAGGGATCCCCAAAAATCCCCAGATTCCAGCCTGGACCTGCCCCAGGTGCAGCTTCCCCTTTCTCAACAGGTTCCAGAAAAAAGGACTCTCCCCAAAATGGGAATGGGGGAATTTGGGGTGGAATAAGGGCAGGACAGGGGCTGGGGGGTACAATGGGCTGGAAGATTTGGGGGGGCTCAGGGGCTTTAGAAGGGGATTTGGGGAGCAGGGGGGAGGCTCAGGCAGAGGATTTTGGGGAGGGGGGCACAGCTCAGTTTTGGGGTGCTCAACACGAGGCCTTTGGGACCCTCAGAACGGACTTTGGGGGGGTCCCGGATTTTGGTGGGGAATGGAAAGAGCCCGGAGGGGAATTCCAAGAGCCCGGATGAGGGGGAAACGATTAAATAATTAATAATAAAGTGTCGTTGGTTTCACCGAGCTGCTTCTCCTGGTTTTTTGGGGGGTGAGGGGGGGGACGGACCCGGCTGAGGGGGCGGCTCCCATGATGCTCCGCGCGTGGGCGAACTCCCGCGATGCTTCGCGAGAGGTTTTGGCGGGCCGCTCTCCCGCCCGCCCTCCAATCCCGCCTCCACCAATCAGCGCGAGTCTTCTCTGAGCGACAGCGGTGGCAGCCAATCAGAGGCGCCCGACCAAAGTCTGCTGCGAATGTCACTCTCGCCCGGCACGGGGTCTCCCGCTGTCCCCGTCCGGGGGCGCGGGGCGGGGCATTGCGCTGCCAATGGCGGCGGAGCCCCTGAGGCGGGTCCCGTCCTCCGCCGCGCCACCCAATCACGGCTCGCCCTTCTTGCCTCCCCCTCCCCCGCGTTCCGCCTGAGCGACGCTCCCGCCAGCCAATCCCCGTCGCCAGCGCCACAGCGCCCGTCCCCGCCTTCCCTTCCGCCCGCTGGCCAATCGTCGCGGTCGCATCATTGACGGGCAGCTCCTTCAACCAATCGCGGCGCGCGCTTCAGTTGAGCGACGCGCGGCGCGGCCAATCAGCGCGGCGCGCGCGGCGCAGCGGCGTGGAAGGTTCGCGAAGGCCGCGCGGGGGCCGTTCTATGGCGACCGGGGCGAGCGCGGCCCAGCCCGGCCCCGCTCCCGGCCCCGCCGCCCCTCGCGCCCCCATGGCCGCCGCCGCTTTCCCTTTCGCGGCGCTGCCGCCTCCACCGCCTCCTCCGCCGCCGCCTCCGCCACCTCCGCAGCCGCAGCCACCGGCGCAGCCGCCGCCGCCGCCACCTCCGCCTGCGCAGGCCCCGGGCGGCCCCGCGGCCCCGCAGCCCCCGGGCGGCCCCGCGGCCCCTCAGCCGCCGCCCGCCGCTCCCTACGGGCAGTTCCGCTTCCCGTCGCCGCCGCCCGGCCATGACCCACCCGCGGCCCCCGCCGGGGCTCCGCCGGCCGCCCCCGCCGCTCCCCCCCAGCCCGCGGGGGCCCCGCAGCAGCCGCGGCCCGAGGAGGGCGCGGGGGGCGCGGGCGCCGGGCCGGGAGATGCGGGGGGACGGGCGGGAGCCGCACACAAGCCCCGGAGGGCAGGTACGGCTCGGGTTTGGGGGGGATACCGGGGTTCGAAGGGTGGGGGGCGTTTTGGGGACCCCCGGGAGGAAGCGCAGCCCGGGGAGGGGGGCACATGAGGAGGGTTTGGGGGGCGCCCCCGGGTTAGAACCCCCCCCCAACTCTCGGGGGTCCGCGGATTTTAATTCTCCCAACTTGCGGATCTCCGCCTTGTAAGACCCCCAACTTGGGGGTCCCCGCGTTATAACCCCCCCCGATTTGGGGGTCTCTGATCCCCCCAGCACGGGGGAGGGTCCCGCCGCTTCCAACCCCCCCTCGTCCCCTTCCACCCCCCCCGCCGGCCGGGACACGTGTCGGGACACGCGAGGCCAAGGTGGAGGCGGGGGGAGCCCTTGGAACGGGACCCCAAACCCCCCCCAGGGCACGGAGCTTCCCCCCAAAACACCCCCGGACCCCCTGTCAGGGACAGCGACCCCCCCACATCCTCCCTGTAGGGACGGGGCTTCTTTGGGACCCCCCAAAACACCTCCCAGATCCCCCTAAAACCCCATAAGTGACATTCCCCCCCGTCCCCGCTGCCCCTCAGGGTGGCTCTGTAGTGGCAGATTTGCCCAAATCGCGGCGTTTTCCCCCCAGATTTGCCCAAATCGCGGCGTTTTCCCCCCAGATTTCCCGCGGAAGCGGAAGCGCAGCCGCTGGAACCAGGACTCGCTGGAGCAGAAGACCGTGATCCCGGGGATGCCCACGGTGATCCCGCCCGGGCTGACGCGCGAGCAGGAGCGCGCCTACATCGGTAACGGTTTTGGGGGGAAAAGCAGCGGTTTTGGGGATCACCGGCCCCGGGGTTGGGCTCAGAACACGAGCTTTGGGCTCAGGTTCCTTCACCCACCACCCCGAGGATGAGGTGCGGGCAGGAGCGCGCCCACACTGGGGGGAAAACGGGATTTTGGGGTCAGAAATTAAAGGTTTTTGGGTTAAAAATCCCCTGGGATTGGGGTCAGAAGCACCCCTGGTTAGGGGTCAGAACCCCCTCGAGATTCTGGAGCTAAACCTCCAGGATTTGGGCTTAGAACCCCCATACTCTTATCGGTACCAGCTCCAAATTTTGGATTAAATCTGGGGAATTTGGGGTCAGAAACCACCCCCGGTTTGGGGTCAGAACCCCCCTGGGATTTGGAGGATATTAATCAAGCCAAAACTTGCAATTTTGGGCAATAATTTGTAGGTTTAGGTGAAAAATGTATGACTTTAATGCAACAATCTCTTGGTTAACCGCTTTCATTTTTTGGTAATAACGTATTTTTAGGTGTTATTGTGTGTTTTGAGGTAACAATGTTCCTTTGATAACCTTTATTTTTAGTAATAATCAGGTGCTTTAGGTAATAATGATTGTGTTTGATTACATCTCCCGTTCTAGGTAATAACAGTTGCTTTTTTTAGTAATAGTCATGCGTTTTGAGCAATAATGTGGTTATTTTAGGCAATGTCTAATTTTTTAGGAATAATCTCTCGTTTTAGGTAAAATTGTGGTTGTTTTAGATAAAACTGTGGTTGCTTTAGGTAATAACGTTTATCCTCTGTAGTAATAATCTCACATTTTAGGTAACAGTGTGGTATTTTAGGAAATAATGTCTTTTTTTATGACTGATAATCTTCTATTTTAGGTAATAATGTCTGGTTTTATGATAACAATCTTTAGATTTTCCATAAGAATGCCAGGAATAATGGTAATAATGTGCTTTTTTTGGGTAATCCTGTGATTTTTTTGATAACAATGTGATTTTTTTCTTTTGTGATAACCCGCTTTTTTTGGTAATAACCTGTTTTTTGGGGTAACAATGTGTTTTTTTGGGGGTAATAACCTGCTGTTATTGCTAAGAAGGTGTATTTTTCTGCTAATAATGTCGATTTTAGGTAACAACACCTGCTTTTTCTCACCGTAACCATTTGGTTTTAGGGCAGTAATGCCTGGTTTTGGTGCCATGGAGCCGGTGTAGGTAGAAAAAAACAAAACAAAACAAAAAAAAAAAAAGAGTTTTAAAACCTGGCCAAGCTGAGCTGGGGCAGGAGGATTTTTGGGGGAGGAATGTTTTATTTTGATTATTTTTATTTTTTTATTTTTTTTTGAGGGGTGGGTAAAATGTGGGTGTTTTGTAACTGTGTCTCTCTCACCTCTCCGGGACCGGGTTCCTTCCAGTGCAACTGCAGATCGAAGACCTGACCCGCAAACTGCGCACGGGAGACCTGGGCATCCCCCCTAACCCCGAGGACAGGTCGGGACCTCCCCCCCCTGCCCCCCCGGGCACCCCCCCGGGCCCCCCCAGACCTGGGCACCCCCCCTGGGCCCCCCCGTGAGCCGCAAGCAGCGCACGGGAGACCCCTGGGTGTGCCCCTCCCCCTCCCCAGGACAGGTCGGGACCCCCCCCCCCCGTTTCCCCCCCCTGGATTTGGGGGTGCTGTTCTAAACCCCCTCCCCAATTTGGGGTGTTTCTCCTGAGTTTTGGGGGTGCTGCTCTCTGAGCCCAGCCTGGGCCTCGTTAGCTGCGGATTAACGACCCGTGCTGGCGGCTTAATGAGCTCTGAGGGCTTAACGAGGCTCCGGCCCCACTGCACCCCCTTTTCCCTCTCCTTTCCCCCCACTTTGCACCCCAATTTGGCTCTGCTGGGGGGGGGCAGAGCTGCCGTTGTCCCTGCAAGGGGCCAAATTCTCCCCTCCACTCCCTCTCTTCACCTTTTCCACCTGTTTTGGCCCCATTTTTCTGTGGCAGGGCAGGACGGGGTCCCTCTCACCCATAAAGGGGGGACCCTCACCCCTCAGAGACCCCAGCTTTGGGGAGGGGGGTCCCCAGCTCTGTGGGGGTCCCTCACCTTCCAGGGGTCCCCAACCCCGGGGGGGTCCCTGTGTCCTCAGGGATCCCTCACCTTTCGGGGGTCCCTCACCTTTCGGGGGTCCCTCACCTTTCGGGGGTCCCTCCTCACCCCCGTGGTGGCCGGGGGGGCTCTCCCGAGTCCCAGGACCGGGGGGGAGGGGGACACCCTCCGGCCCCCCAGGTTTTAGGGGTCACATCCCCCCCACCCCCCCCACAGCCCCAGGTTTTGGGGGTCTCCCAGGTTTGGGGGGGCGCAGGCCCCCCGCGCTAACCCAGCCTTGCTCCTGCAGCGCCCCGGGCCGAGGCCGCTCCCCCGCTGCGGCGTCGTTAGCGCTGGTTTGGGGGGGGGAATTAATTAATGAATTAACGATTAATCACGAGCGGGGACAGTGACGTCGCAGTTCCACCGAGGACCCGGCTGCTGCCAACCCCGAAAAGTCGCTTTTTCCCCCCAAACCGGGGGCAGGTTCGACTGTCGCCCGCGCCGGCTGTTTTTGGAGGATCCGCCTTAATCTCTTCCCTTCTTGCAGCCGCTGCCAAAATTCGCTATTTTGGGGGGGGAGGGGAGCCAAGGGCCTATTTAACCAAACCCGAGCGATTCTGACTCTTTTTTTTTTTTATTATTATTTTTTATTTTTTTTATTTTTTTCCTTCCTCGCTGATAATTCTGATTTTTAATCATAATCTGATTTTCTCACCCCGACACGGCTCAGCTCAAGCGACCTTGACTCTTCCCTCCGGGGCTGCCAAAGCCACGTGGCCCCCCCAGACAGGGACCTTTTCCTCCTAGAAACCGGGAAATTGGGCAAAAACCGGGGGAGAACCGGGCACAACCAGGGAGAAAAGGAGCAGGAACGGGGCAAAGCCAGGGAGAAACAACAAAACCGGGGACAAAGGGGCCAAACCCTGACCCAGCAGAGGCCAAACCGCAGAGAAACGGGCAAAGAGAGGCCGCTGGTTTGGGGAGGGGGAGGGCTGCGCTCTGCTGGCCTTAATTAGGCACTAATTAACGCTCCCCCCCCCCCCTGCAATTATCCCCTCCTGGGGGTGAGTGGGGGCAGTGGCAGGGGGTGGCGATGGGCGGGGGGAGGGTTGTGGTGGTTTGGGGAGGGGGTTTTTGGGGGGGTGCAAACCCCCCCCTCCACACACACACACCCCCAAAGGGGTCCTAACCCCGGGTGACCCCTCCCCACCCCTCCACATCCCCCTGCCCATCGCCAGCAGCGAGGGGAGGGAAGACCCCCCCACACCCGGGGGCTGGGAGGGTTGGGGAGGGGGTTCTGGGGGTACAGCCCCCCCTCCCCCGAGGGGTCTGGGGGCCTGCCAGTGACCCCTCCACCCCCCGGAGCAGGTCCCCCTCCCCGGAGCCCATCTACAACAGCGAGGGGAAGCGCCTGAACACGCGGGAGTTCCGCACGCGCAAGAAGCTGGAGGAGGAGAGGCACAACCTCATCACCGAGATGGTGGCCCTGAACCCCGACTTCAAGCCCCCAGCTGACTACAAGTGAGGAGGGACCATCCCCCCCCCACACCCCTGATTTGGGGCTGATTCCGCCCAGTTTGGGGCTCCCCCGAGGGTTTGATCTCCCCCCCCACCCTGATTTTTGTCCTTGCTCAGGCCGCCAGCGACGCGGGTGAGCGACAAGGTGATGATCCCGCAGGATGAGTACCCCGAGATCAACTTTGTGGGGCTCCTCATCGGGCCCAGGTAGGCACCCCGAGATCCTGGGGGGCTGCGGGGATCCCCCTCCCTCAGATTCACCCCAGGAACTTGGGGAGTCGCTGAAGACACCGAGGTGCTGCTGGGTCCCCATCCCACACCCGCAGCGTCCCAGTCTGGGTGACCCCCCTTGTCCTCCCACCGCCCCACAACCCCCCCCTAATTAACACAGAGCTGTTTAACGACACCCCCGTGTCCATAAAGAGCTCCTGATGAGCCAAGGTCCCCCCACTCACCCCAGCCTGGGTGTGGGACCCCCCCAAAACTGCCAAGCAGAGCACGGGGAGGGATCACAAGCCGAGGCGAGGCTGGAGGACGGGCGGGCTCCGAGCGTCCCCCGCTGCTCCCCGCCTGACCTCGGGCTCCTGGTGCCCCGTTCCCAGGGGGAACACGCTGAAGAACATCGAGAAGGAGTGCAATGCCAAGATCATGATCAGGGGCAAGGGCTCGGTGAAGGAGGGCAAGGTGGGCCGCAAGGACGGGCAGATGCTGCCGGGCGAGGACGAGCCCCTGCACGCCCTCGTCACCGCCAACACCATGGAGAACGTCAAGAAAGCCGTGGAGCAGGTTCGGGGGTGTCCCCAAGGGGTGTTTTTGGGGGGTCTGGAGGTGCAGCCCCCCCCCGTCTCACACCCCCTGTGCCCCCCAGATCAGGAACATCCTGAAGCAGGGCATCGAGACCCCCGAGGACCAGAACGATCTGCGCAAGATGCAGCTGCGGGAGCTGGCGCGGCTCAACGGGACCCTGCGGGAGGACGACAACAGGTCAGAGGGGTCCCATCACCCCTTAATTAATTCAAGGATAATCCCCTGAGCCCCCCAAATAACCCTTGTGTGCCCTGCCCAGGATCCTGAGGCCGTGGCAGAGCACTGAGACTCGCAGCATCACCAACACCACGGTGTGCACCAAGTGCGGCGGGGCCGGGCACATCGCCTCCGACTGCAAGTTTGCCAGGTGACCCCCAAAATAAACCCCCAGATCTTCCTGGGGTTCCCTAAATGTCCCCCCAAAAACCGACCAGATCTTCCTGAGATCCTCACAATTTTTTGAGATACTCTGCCTGAGATGCTCCCTCAATTTCCTCCAAATGTTCCTTCAATCTCTGAGATCTCAAACCTTGAGATTCCCTAAATCAGCCTTGAGATCTCCCCAAACCCTCAAAATCCTCCCTAAACTTCCCTGGGAATCCACCAAGTCCTCAAAACCCCCTTGGGGATCCTGCTAATCTCCCTGAGATTTCCCCAAAACCCCACGAAATACTTTTAAATCGTTCTCAAGCCCCTCTGGAATCCCCCAGAACTTTTCTTAGGGCACCCCCAGGGTTGGGTTTGGGGGAGGATTTTGGGGAGGATTTTGGGGGTGCAGCCTCACCGTGCCCCACCCTTGGCAGGCCCGGGGACCCGCAGTCGGCGCAGGACAAGGCACGGATGGACAAGGAGTACCTGTCCCTCATGGCCGAGCTGGGCGAGGCTCCGGTGTCCGTGAGCTCCAACGCCGCCCACAACAACAGCCCCTTGTCCAGCAGCCACCGTGCAGCCAGCCAGGCTGGGGGGCAGCCCCCCCCGGTGAGTGACACCCCAAAAAAAACACCTCTGGGAGCCCCCAGAGCTCACCTGAAACACCCCAAAATCAGCCCTTCATTCTCACCTGGTCAGGTGTGGGAGCAGTGCCCTCCCCACTGAGTGACACCCCAAAAAAAACACCTCTGGAACCCCCAGAGCTCACCTGAAACACCCCAAAATCAGCCCTTCATTCTCACCTGGTCAGGTGTGGGAGCAGTGCCCTCCCCACTGAGTGACACCCCAAAAATACCACCTCTGGGAACCCCCAGAATCAACTGAAACACCCCAAATTCTGCCCCTCATCCTCACCTGGTCAGGTGTGGGAACACCTGAGTGACCTCCCCACCAAAAAAGCATCTCTGGGAACCCCCAGAATCGCCTGAAACACCCCAAAATCTGCCCCTCATCCTCACCTGGTCAGGTGTGGGAGCAGTGCCTTCCCCACTCAGTGACACCCCCCAAAATACCTCTGGGACCCCCCCAAAATCCTCACATCCACCCCCGCACTGACCCCTCCTGTGAGTGACCCCCCAAAACCCCCTGTCACCCTCCAGCCCCCCCTCCCTACAGATTTGCCCCCCCCCCGATAACCTCCAGCCCCCCCTGACCCCACAGATGCTCCTGGACCCCCGTCCCTGACTCCCCCAAACCTCCCTGACCCCCCAAATTCTCCCTGACCCTTTTTTGCCCCTCCCAGAGCCACCCCCCCCACGATCTCTGTCCCCTCAGAACCCCACAAAGACCCCCCCAGAGCCCCCCAAACCCCACCCAAACCCCCCTGACCCCCCCCCAAACCCCCCTGACCCCCCCAAACCCCCCCTGACCCCCTTTTTTGCCCCTCCCAGAGCCGCCCCCCCTGGATGAGCTCAGCGCCGTCGGAGAACCGCCCCTACCACGGGCTGCACGGGGGGCCGGGGGGGCCTGGGGGTCCCCACAGCTTCCCCCACCCCATGGCCGGCATGGGTGGGGGGCACGGGGGGCACCCCCTGCAGCACACCCCCAACGGGCCCCCCCCATGGATGCAGCCCCACCACCCCCCTATGGGGGGGGGGCCGCACCCCCCGGGGCACCCCGGCCCCCACCACATGGGTACGGACGATCCTGGCTGGGGAGGGGGATTTGGGGAGGAAAAAGGGGATTTTGGGGGTGAAAAGGGGGGGATTTGGTGCTTCGACCCTCCCCCTAACTGGGGAGCAGGGGAGGTTTGGTGAGAAATTTGGGGCGGGGAGGGGATTTTGGGGTTAAAAAGGGGGGGTTTGGCTTCTTTTTGGCATCTTTAACATCAACCTGAGAAGATTTTGGGGTGGGGGGGAGGATTTTGGGGGTGAGGAGTGAATGGATTTGGGGATGTGGTGAGGATTTTGGGGTTCAAAGGGGGAGTTTAACACTTAATTTCCCAGGGGTTTTTTTGGGGCTGTGTTTTTGGGGGTTTGGGGCTGTGTTTTTGGGGGTTTGGGGCTGTGTTTTTGGGGGTGGGGCTGTGGTTTTTGGGGGGTGGGAGGGGGTCCCCCCCATCCCTAAGGCCACGGTCTCTCATTCCCTCAAGATCAGTACCTGGGAAATGCGCCGGTGGGCTCTGGGGTCTATCGCCTGCACCAGGGAAAAGGTGAGACCCTCCCCCAAAATAAACCCCCTAAAACCCTTACCCACACCTCCCTGACCCCCAAATTCCCCATAACACCCCGAATTTCCCCCTCCCCAATAAAATATCTCTGTCACTGACTGTCCTGACACCCCAAATTCCCCCTGACCCCCCCCAATTTCCCCCTCCCCAATAAAATATCTCTGTCACTGGCTCTCCCGGCACCCAAATTTTCCCCTCCCCAATAAAACATCTGTGTCATTGACTGTCCTGGCACCCCAAATTTCCCCCTGAACCCCCCCAGTTTCCCCCTCCCCAATACAACACCCCTCTCACTGCCTGTCTGGACCCCCAATTTCCCCCTCCCCAGTAAAATATATGTCACTGGCTCTCCTGGCACCCCAATTTCACCCAGACCCCCCCAATTTCCCCCTCCCCAATAAAATATCTCTGTCATTGACTGTCCTGACACCCCAATTTCACCCAACCCCCCAATTTCCCCCTCCCCAAAATAATACCTCTGTCACTGGCCATCCTGGCACCCCAATTTCCCCCTCCCCAATACCACACCCCTCTCACCGCCTGTCTGGACACCCCCAGACCCCCCCGTTTTTGCCCCCCCAGGTATGATGCCGCCGCCGCTGGGTATGCTGCCCCCGCCACCCCCCCCGCCCGGTGGGCAGCCGCCCCCCCCCTCCGGCCCCCTCCCTCCCTGGCAGCAGCAGCCGCCGCCGCCCCCCAGCAGCAGCAGCACCCCCTTGCCCTGGCAGCAAAGTGAGTCTGGGGGAGACCCCCGGGGGATTTGGTTTTTTTTTTGGGGGGGGGGGGGGGGTCGTGGTTGTCAAGAGGGATTTTGGGGTTGTTTCACGGGTTTGAGTCATTTCCTGTTACCCTGAGGGAAGTGGGGGGGGTTGGTTCCTTGTGGTGGATGGGAAAGAGAGGGGGTTGTCCCCCCACAAATGAGAATTTTAGCATTAATTAATACCCTGCTAATTAACTCACACCCTGTGTGGGCCCTGGTGGGGGTGGTTCTTGTTCCATTTAGGGATTCCCTGCACCAGAGGGGGCGGGGGGGTCCCTGTCCCCCTTTATTCCCCCCAACCCCTAATTAACCCCCCCCTCCTTAACCCCCTACCCTTAATTAACCCCCACCTTTAATCACCCCATGGCATCAGCTGGGCCACGCCCCCCCCCACTCCTTCTCAGGAATCCCCCTTAGCATGAATTAAATAACCCCCCCTCTCTTTAATTATTAATTTAATTAAATAATATTAATAATATAAATATTATATATATAAATAATATAAATAATGACCCCCCCCGGCGCTAATTAACCCCTTCTTTCCCGCAGATACGACGACCACCACGAGCGCTGGCAGCGCCTCCCTCCCTCCCTGGCAGCAGCAGGCGGGGGGGGGTGCGGCGGGGGGGGGGGCGGCTTCTTCGGGGGCCCCCCCGCTCCCCGGCAGCCCCTCCATGGTGCCTTTGCCCCCCGGGGTACAGCCCCCGCTGCCCCCCGGGGCCCCCCCGCCCCCCCCGCCGCCCCCTGGCTCCGGGGGCCTGATGTACGCGCCCCCCCCCCCCCCCGCCGCCCCCCCCCATGGACCCTTCTAATTTCGTCACCATGATGGGCATGGGGGTGCCCGCCCTGCCCCCCTTCGGCATGCCCCCCGCGCCCCCCCCGCCGCCCCCCCAGAACTGAGCCTCGGACACTGCCGCTGCGGGGACCCCCCCCTCAAAAAAAAACAACAGACAGAACAGCGGGGGGGAACCCCCCCCAAAAAAAACATTGGGGGAAACCCCCCAAAAAAAACATCGGGGAAAATCCCCCAAAAAAACATCGGGGGAAAACCCCCAAAAACAACATTGGGGGGAAATCCCCCAAAAACAACATTGGGGGAACCCCCCCTTTAAAGGACTGATCCATTGTGGGGACCCCCCCCCCCTCAAGGACTGATCCATCGTAAGGAGCTCCCCCCTCCCCAAAACACAATGAGGAGCCCCCCCAAAAACACCACAGGGGGCTCCTCCCCAGGACTGATGGATTGTGGGGGCTCCCCCCTCCCCAAAAACACCACAGGGAGCCCCCCCCCCCACCCAGACTGATGCATTATGGGGAGCCCCCCTGCCCCCCCCCATGGGCTGTTCCATCCTAGGGAGCCCCCCCTTTGTCTTCCTCCATGGGCTGTTCCACAGTGGGGTGCTCCCCCCTCCATGAACTGATCGATTTTGGGGTGCCCCCCCCGTGCCCATGGGACGACCCCCCCCCCCCAAACCCCCTCGGGACCACCTTGTGAACTGGTTTACCCCCTCCCCCCCCCCAAAAACCCCCAAATCAGGGGCGGCCCTGAATTGAGGAGGGGGCGGGGGGGGCATTGATGGGGGGAGGGGGGAGATGCTGGGTTGGCCGAGGGGGGGGGGGTCTGCAAGGAGGGGGTGGGGGGTGCAGCGACACAAACCTGAGTGTGTCCCCCCCCCTCCCCAAAAGAAAACCAACCCTCGGGGTCCCCTTCTCCTGTGTTACCTCCTCTTGGTTCTGGGCCTCCCCCCTCCCCAAAAATCGCCCCCTGTAGAGCCCCCCCCGCCCCCTCCTCCCGCGCTTTTTTTGTGTATGAATAAAGGAGCGGGACCCCCGTTGGGCCCCCCCCTCATTTCGTGTCTCGTGTCCCCCCCCCCCCCCCGCGTCACCGGGGTCGGGTTTCGCCGTGTCCCCTCCCCCCGCCCCCCCCCGCCGTGAAACCGGAGCCGCTGTCGCGAGGGTCGCGACCCCCCCCCCACCCCCTGCGGCCGTCACTCACCCGCCGAGGTCACCGCTAATGTCGCCGCGAATGTCGCGACCTTCGGCGGCGATCGGGTTACCGCGGGGGGGGGGCGGGGAGGGAGGGGGACAACACACACAGACCCCCCCCCAAACACTGCCCCCTCTCCCCGGGAGACCCCCGGGACCACCCCCCAACCCCCCCAAACACCGCCCCCCCTCCCCGGGAGACCCCCGGGACCCCCCCCCAAACACCGCCCCCCCCTCCCCGGGAGACCCCCGGGACCGCCCCCCAACCGGCGACAGTCGCGACACCTCAGGATGGGGTGGGGGACACACACAGAGACCCCTCCCCCCTCTCCCAGGAACATTGGGGACCCCCCGGTTTTTGGGGAGGGGTCTGAGAGAGTCCCGGGGGGCGTGGCCTTCAGTGCGCACATGCCCCGCCCCTTTATGAATAATTAATCAGAGCGGGCGTGGTCTGATTCGAGCGCCGCCCCTTATGAATAATTGATGAGGTGTGTGTTGTGTACCTTGATGGGGGCGTGGCTCCGTTTCGACCACGCCCCCTCATTAATAATTAAGCAGCCGCTCGCTCATAGCGGCCGAGCCGCCGCCGCCGCCGCCCCCGGCCCGGAGCCCCCCAAGTCCTGAACCCCCCAAAAACCCGGAGCCCTCCTGACCCCCCCAAAAAACACCCGGAGTCCCTCCTGAGCTCCCCAAAAAACCCGCATCTCTGCGGACCCCCCCTCAAAACCGGACCCCCCAAACCCCCGATACCCAGAGACCCCCAAAGCCCCCCTTGAGTCTCCAGCGACCACCCCCCCCCCATCTCTGTCGCCATGTCGCGACCGCTGAGCGACGAGGATCGGCGGCGACAGATCAGCGTGCGGGGTCTGGCGGGGGCCGAGAACGTGGGGGAGCTGAAGCGCAACTTCAACCGGCACCTGCACTTCACCCTCGTCAAGGATCGCAATGTCGCGACATCGCGCGATTATTACTTCGCGCTGGCGCACACCGTGCGCGACCACCTGGTGGGGCGCTGGCTGCGGACACAGCAGTACTACTACGAGAAGGACCCCAAGGTGGGGGTTTGGGGGGGTTTGGGGGGGTCTGGGGGGGTCTGGGGGCTGCACAGCCAGCAGTGCCACCATGAGGAAGACCCCAAGGTGGGGGTTTGGGGGGTCCTGGGGGCGTCTGGGCGGGTCTGGGGGCTGCACAGCCAGCAGTGCCACCATGAGGAAGACCCCAAGGTGGGGGTTTGGGGGGTCCTGGGGGGGTCTGGGCGGGTCTGGGGGCTGCACAGCCAGCAGTGCCACCATGAGGAAG
The DNA here is from genome assembly GCF_971803275.1 of Cyanistes caeruleus. Lineage (NCBI taxonomy): Eukaryota > Metazoa > Chordata > Aves > Passeriformes > Paridae > Cyanistes > Cyanistes caeruleus. Next base: position 1,208,368 of record NC_141735.1, read on the forward strand.
ACCCCAAGGTGGGGCTTTGGGGGTCCTGGGTGGGTCTGGGGGCTGCACAGCCAGCAGTGCCACCATGAAGAAGAGCCCAACGTGGATTTTTGGGGGGTCCCGGGGGGGTCTGGAGGGGTCTGGGGGGGTCTGGGTGGGTCTGGGGGCTGCACACCCAGCAGTGCCACCATGAGGAAGACCCCAAGGTGGGGGTTTGGGGGGTCCTGGGGGGTCCCGGGTGGTCTGGAGGGGTCTGGGGGCTGCACACCCAGCAGTGCCACCATGAAGAAGACCCCAACGTGGATTTTTGGGGGGTCCCGGGGGGGTCTGGGGGGGTCCTGGGTGGGTCTGGGGGCTGCACAGCCAGCAGTACCACCATGAGGAAGACCCCAAGGTGGGGGTTTGGGGGGCTTTGGGGGTCCTGGGTGGGTCTGGGGGCTGCACATCCAGCAGTGCCACCACGAGGAAGACCCCAAGGTGGGGGTTTGGGGGGTCCTGGGGGGGCTGGGGGGGGTTTGGGGAACAGGCATGCAGCAGTGCCACCACGAGAGGGACCCCAAGGTGGGGGTTTGGGGGTCCTGGGGTGGTCTGAGGGGTCCTGAGAGGGTCTGGGGGCTGCACACCCAGCAGTGCTGTAATGAGAAAGGCCCCAAAGTGGGGGGAAAGGGGGGTCCTGGGGGGGGTCTGGGGGGTCCTGAGAGGGTCTGGGGGCTGCAGACACAGCAGTGCTACAACAGAAGGACCCCCAGGTGGGGGTTTGGGGGTCCTGGGGGGGTCCTGGAGGGGTTTTGGGGGGTCCTGGGGGCTCCATACCCAACAGCGCTGCTGTGAGAGTGACCCCAACTGAGGGGGGGGGTCACCGGGGGGGGGGGGGGGGGGGCAGCCGTGGCTTTGGGGGCTGCAGGTTTGTGGAGGTCTCAGACTTTGGGAGTTCCAATTTTGGGGTACATTTCGGCGGGGGGGGGGGGGGATCAGGACTTGGGGGGGGTCCTTCCTCCCCCCCCCTTCACCCGGTTAAATTTATCCTGACCTTTCCCGCTGCCATTTAATCCCGACACCGGATAGCGGGGGGGCGGCGGGGCCGGGGGGGGTGTCCAGGGGGCGCGGGGGTGGCCGTGACCCCCGGTGACCCCTCCGGTGACCCCCCCGGTGACCCCCCCGGTGACCCCCCCCCCTTTAGCGCATCTATTACCTGTCCCTGGAGTTCTACATGGGGCGCACCCTGACCAACACCATGGTGAATTTGGGGCTCCAGAGCGGCTGTGACGAGGCTCTCTACCAGGTGGGGGGGCTTGGGGGGGTTTGGGGGGGTTTGGGGGGGCTGGGGAGGGGTCGTGGGACGCTGCGATGTGGGGCTGTCCCTGGGGGTGCGGCGGGATTTGGGGGTGGGAATGGGATGGGGGGGGACGGGAGGAAATGCGGGGGGAGGGGGGGCAGAGAGGGGACACGGGGGGGGCTGAGGGGGGGATGGGGAAGTTTTTGGGGGTCCCCCCCAAGCCCTGCTCTGTTGTCCCCACCCCCAGCTCGGGCTGGACATGGAGGAGCTGCAGGAGATCGAGGAGGACGCGGGGCTGGGCAATGGCGGCCTGGGGCGGCTGGCAGGTGCGGGGGGGGGGGGGGTGGGTGGGGGTCTCGGGGGGGTCCCCAAGGGGTTGGAGAGGACCCCGCCATGTCCCCGTTGTCCTCCCCTCTCAGTGACTCCCCCTCCCCGGGGTCTCCCTGGCTGTCCCCAGGGTGTCCCCGGTGTCCCCTCCCCGCTCGGTGACATCCCCAGGACGGTCCCGGTCCCCGGGGTCTCCCCGCGATGCTCCCGTTCCCCCCCCCACCCCCCCGAGCCCCCCAATGTCCCCTGGGCCCCCCCAATGTCCCCAGAGTCCCCTCCCGGCTCCAGGGCCGTGCTGGGGCTCTGGGGACCCTCCCTGTGTCCCCTCCCCTGCGGCACTTGTCCCGCAACGACCCCCCCTGTGTCCCCCCCAGTGTCCTGTACCTGACCCCCCAGTGCCCCCCAGTGTCCCTGAGCCAGTGTCCCCGTGTCCCCCAGTGCTCGCCAGTGTCCCTGACCTCCCAATGTCCCCTAATGTCCCTGAGCCGCTGTCCCCGTGTCCCCCAGTGCACCCCAATGCCCCCCCAGTGTCCCCCGGTGCCCCCCCGGTGTCCCTGAGCCGGTGCCCCCCCGGTGTCCCCGTGTCCCCCAGTGCCCCCCGGTGCCACCCGGTGCCCCCCCAGTGTCCTCCCAGTGTCCCCCGGTGTCCCTGAGCCGCTGTCCCCGTGTCCCCCAGTGCCCCCCAATGCCCCCCAGTGCCCCCCAGTGTCCCCCAATGCCCCCCAGTGTCCCCCGGTGTCCCTGAGCTGCTGTCCCCGTGTCCCCCAGTGCCCCCCGGTGCCCCCCCAATGCCCCCCAATGCCCCCCCAGTGTCCCCCGGTGCCCCCCAGTGCCCCCCGGTGTCCCTGAGCCGCTGTCCCCGTGTCCCCCGGTGCCCCCCAGTGTCCCCCGGTGTCCCCCGGTGTCCCTGAGCCAGTGTCCCCGTGTCCCCAGCCTGTTTCCTGGACTCCATGGCCACCCTGGGTCTCGCCGCCTACGGTTACGGGATCCGCTACGAGTTCGGGATCTTCAACCAGCGAATCTCGGGGGGCTGGCAGGTGAGGGGGGGTCCCGGGGGGGCTGGCAGGTGAGGGGGGGTCCCGGGGGGGCTGGCAGGTGAGGGGGGGTCCCGGGGGGGCAGGTCCGGGGGGTCCCTGGGGGACCCCGCGGTTCATCAAGTCCCGGTGGATCCCGCGGGGGATTTTTGGGGATGGAGGGGGGGCGGGGTTTGGGGGGGGTCTCTGGGGGTCCCTCTGAGGAGGGTTTTTTGGGGGGGGTCTCAGGTGTTTGGGGGTCCCCCCAGGTGGAAGAAGCCGACGATTGGCTGCGCTACGGGAACCCCTGGGAGAAGGCGAGGCCCGAGTACATGATCCCGGTGCATTTCTACGGGAGAGTGGAGCACGGGCCGGGCGGGGCCAGGTGGCTGGACACGCAGGTGGGCACGGGGGGACACCGGGGGGACACGGGGGACACCGGGGGGACACGGGGGGCACCGGGGGGACACGGGCCGGGGGGGGCCAGGTGGCTGGACACGCAGGTGGGCACGGGGGGGCACCGGGGGGACACGGGGGGACACGGGGACACCGGCTCAGGGACACCGGGGGGACACGGGGACACCGGGGGGACACGGGCCGGGGGGGGCCAGGTGGCTGGACACGCAGGTGGGCACGGGGGGGACACCGGGGGGCACGGGGGGACACCGGGGGGACACGGGGGGGACACCGGGGGGACACGGGGACACCGGGGGGACACGGGCCGGGCGGGGCCAGGTGGCTGGACACGCAGGTGGGCACGGGGGGACACCGGGGGGACACGGGGACACCGGGGGGACACGGGGGGACACCGAAGGGACACGGGGGGGACACGGGCCGGGGGGGGCCAGGTGGCTGGACACGCAGGTGGGCACGGGGGGACACCGGGGGGACACCGGGGGGACACCGGGGGGACACCGGGGGGGACACGGGGGGGACACCGGGGGGACACGGGGGGGACACGGGCCGGGGGGGGCCAGGTGGCTGGACACGCAGGTGGGCACGGGGGGGACACCGGGGGGCACGGGGGGACACCGGGGGGACACGGGGGGGGCACCGGGGGGACACGGGGGGCACCGGGGGGACACGGGCCGGGGGGGGGCAGGTGGCTGGACACGGAGGTGGGCACGGGGGGACACCAGGGGGACACGGGGACACCGGCTCAGGGACACCGGGGGGACACGGGGACACCGGGGGGACACGGGCCGGGCGGGGCCAGGTGGCTGGACACGCAGGTGGGCACGGGGGGACACGGGTGTGACACGGGGGGGGGTTACAGGTGAGGGTACAGGTGGGGCACAGGTGTGTGAGGGGACAGGAAGGACACAGAGAGTGGCTGGACACGCGGGTGTGACACGGGTGTGGCACGGGTGTGGCACGGGTGTGACACGGGTGTGACACGGGTGTGGCACGGGTGTGACACGGGTGTGACACGGGTGGGACCCAAGTGGGTGCGGGGAGGAGGAGGGGCTGTGCTGCAGCTCGGGGGGGTTGGGGGGGGGTCTGTGAGTGTTTTGGGGGGGGTCCCTTGCACACGCCCGTGTCACACAAGTGTCACCCGGGTGCCACCCAGGTGTCACACACTGACCACACCCGAGCGGGGGTGGGGGGGATGGGCTGAGGCGCGGGGAGGGGGAGGGGCTGTGCTGCAGCTCGGGGGGGTTGGGGGGGGTCTGTGAGTGTTTTGGGGGGGGGTCCCTTGCACACGCGCGTGTCCCCCGCAGGTGGTGCTGGCCCTGCCCTATGACACACCTGTCCCCGGCTACCGCAACAACACCGTCAACACCCTGCGCCTCTGGTCAGCGCGGGCCCCCAACGACTTCAACCTCAAGGACTGTGAGTGCCCCAAAACCCCCCAAACCCACCCCAAACCCACCCCGGAACCCCAAATCCCCTCCCCCCTTGTCCGTCCCCCCCCCCCTCCTTGACCCCCTTTGCCCACCCTTCACCCCCAAATTCTCCTCTTAGGGTGGTGGTGCCCCCCCAAACCCCTCCAGGAGCCCCCCAGCTCCACCCAGGGACCCCCCACATGCCCCCAGACATCCCGCAGACCCCCGGAGGGACCCCCCCGCACCCCCAAACATCCCGCAGACCCCCGGAGGGACCCCCCCGCACCCCCAAACATCCCGCAGACCCCCGGAGGGACCCCCCCGCACCCCCAAACATCCCGCAGACCCCCGGAGGGACCCCCCCGCACCCCCAAACATCCCGCAGACCCCCGGAGGGACCCCCCCCGCACCCCCAAACATCCCGCAGACCCCCGGAGGGAACCCCCCGCACCCCCAAACATCCCGCAGACCCCCGGAGGGACCCCCCCGCACCCCCAAACATCCCGCAGACCCCCGGAGGGACCCCCCCCCGCACCCCCAAATATCCTGCAGACCCCCGAATGCCCCTCAAAGGAACGCACCCCCAAACCTTCCCTTGCTCCCCAACAAACCCCTCACCCCTGAGCCCTCCCCCCACCCTCGGGGGTCCCCCCAGAGCCCCCCTGAGTCCCTCTGTCCCCCCCCAGTCAATGTCGGGGGGTACGTCCAGGCCGTGCTGGACCGGAACCTGGCCGAGAACATCTCCCGTGTGCTGTACCCCAATGACAACGTGAGAAATGGGGGGGCTGGGGGGGGCTGGGGGGGGCTGGGGACCCCCAAATCTGGCTGAGAACATCCCCTGCGTGCTGTACCCCTGTGACAATGTGAGAACCGGGGGGTCTGGGGGGGTCTGGGGACCCCCAAACCTGGCCGAGAACATCAAAAACACCCCAAATGTAACGTGGGGGAGGGTCCTGAGGAACCCTCTGGGGAGGGGTCTCACGGGGGGGAACCCCCAGTTTTTCGAGGGGAAGGAGTTTTGGGGGGGCTATTTTGGGGTTTCACGGGGGGGAACCCCCAGTTTTTCGAGGGGAAGGAGTTTTGGGGGGGCTGTTTTGGGGTCTCACGGGGGGGAACCCCCAGTTTTTCGAGGGGAAGGAGTTTTGGGGGGGCTGTTCGGGGGTCTCACGGGGAGGAACCCCCAGTTTTTCGAGGGGAAGGAATTTTGGGGGGCTGTTTGGGGTCTCACGGGGAGGAACCCCCAGTTTTTCGAGGGGAAGGAGCTGCGGCTGAAGCAGGAATATTTCGTGGTGGCGGCCACGCTCCACGACATCGTCCGGCGCTTCAAATCCGCCAAGTTCGGCAGCCGCGACCCCGTGCGAACATCCTTCGACAGCTTCCCCGACAAGGTGAACCCCGAAACTTCCCCCCGGAGCCCCCCAAAACCCCGCTCGGAGCCCCCCTGACCCCTCCCCGGCAGCGCAGGTGGCGATCCAGCTGAACGACACCCACCCCTCGCTGGCCATCCCGGAGCTGATGAGGATCCTGCTGGACGAGGAGAAGCTGGGATGGGACCAGGTGGGCTCGGGGGGGACACGCCGGGAGCAGACCCTCCCCAAAACCCTCCCAAACCCCCCCCAAAAAAATCCCGAACCTCCCCCAAAACCCCCTAAACACCGCCAAAAAAACCCGAACCTCCCCCAAAATTTCCCCAAAAAACTCACCCAAAACCCCCGCAAAATCCACACAAAACTCCCCAAACCCCGCAAAATCCCCCAAAAAGCCCCCCAAAATCCCCCAAACCCCCGCAAACCCCCCCAACACCCCCAAAACCTCCCCAGAACCCACCCAAATCCTCCGAATCCTCTGAAAACCGAGCCCAAACCCCCCAAATCCCCCCAAACCTCCCCAAAACCCGCGGCTCGCTGCACGCTGCGTCCCCCCGGGTGCGGGGCTGGCCATGGGGGGCGGGGGTCACTGGGGGTCACTCTGGGGTCACTCTGGGGTCACTGGGGGTCACTCTGGGGTCACTCTGGGTCACTGGGGGTCACTCCAGGGGTCACTGGGGGTCACTCTGGGGGTCACTGGGGGTCACTCTGGGTCACTGGGGGTCACTCTGGGGTCACTCTGGGGTCACTGGGGGTCACTCTGGGGTCACTCTGGGTCACTGGGGGTCACTCTGGGGTCACTCTGGGGGTCACTCTGGGGTCACTCTGGGGTCACTCTGAGGGTCACTCCGGGGGTCACTCCGGGGGTCACTGGGGGTCACTCCAGGGGTCACTCCTGGGGTCACTGGGGGTCACTCCAGGGGTCATTCCGGGGGTCACTCCGGGGGTTACTCCTGGGGTCACTGGGGGTCACTCTGGGGGTCACTCTGGGGGTCACTCTGGGGGTCATTCCGGGGGTCACTCTGGGGGTCACTCCTGGGGTCACTCCGGGGGTCATTTCGGAGGTCACTCCAGGGGTCACTCCTGGGGTCACTCCGGGGGTCACTCCTGGGGTCACTCCAGGGGTCACTCAGGGTCACTCTGGGGGTCACTGGGAGTCACTCCAGGGGTCACTCTGGGGTCACTCACTCTGGGGGTCACTCACTCTGGGGGTCACTCCAGGGGTCACTCCGCGTCACTCCGGGTCACTCCGGGGGTCACTCCAGGGGTCACTGGGGGTCAGTCTGGGGGTCACTCTGGGGTCACTCCGGGTCACTCCTGGGGTAATTCCGGGGGTCACTCCGGGGGTCACTCCAGGGGTCATTGGGGGTCAGTCTGGGGGTCACTCCGGGTCACTCTGGGTCGCTCCGGGGGTCTCCCCGCGTGTCCCCCCCAGGCCTGGGACATCACGGTGCGCACCTGCGCCTACACGAACCACACGGTGCTGCCCGAGGCCCTGGAGCGGTGGCCGGTTCACCTGCTCGAGTCGCTGCTGCCGCGGCACCTGCAGCTCATCTACGAGATCAACCAGCGCTTCCTCGACGTGAGTCTGGGGGCCGCAAAAATCGGGGGGTCCCGGGGGGTCCCGAGGGGCGGGGAGCCCCCGGGGTTTGGGGGTAGAGAGAGCTCCCGGCAGGCAGGAGGTTTGGGGGGGTGTTGGGGACATCTGGGGACATCTGGGGACACCTGGGGGGCACCTGGAGGGAACTTGGGACACACCTGGGGACACCTGGAGGGCATCTGGGACACCTGGGGGACATCTGGGGGGCATCTGGGGGACATCTGGGACACCTGGGGGGCACCTGGGGGACATCTGGGACACCTGGGGGACACCCGGGGGACATCTGGGACACCTGGGGGGTATCTGGGGGGCATCTGGGGACACCTGGGGGGCACCTGGGGGACATCTGGGACACCTGGAGGGCACCTGGGACACACCTGGGGACACCTGGGGGACATCTGGGGACACCTGGGGGACATCTGGGACACCTGGAGGGAACCTGGGACACACCTGGGGACACCTGGGGGACATCTGGGAACACCTGGGGGACACCCGGGGGACATCTGGGGGACATCTGGGGGGCACCTGGCACACCTGGGACACCTGGGGGTCGAATTCCTGCGCGGTTTGGGTGTGGGGAGGGGGCTGGGGGTGTCCCACAGCTGGGTGACTTTAGGGGGGGTGGTCTCAGGGTGTCCCAGAGGGGGACAATGAGGGGGTCGGTGTGGTGGCACTGGGGGTGACACCGGGGGTGACACCAGGGGGGTCTCTGCGGGTCTGGTGTCCCTGGGGGTGACACCGGGGTGACACCGGGGGGGTCTCTGCGGGTCTGGTGTCCCTGGGGGTGACACCGGGGTGACACCGGGGGGGGGTCTCCGCGGCTCCGGTGTCCCCCCAAAGCCCCCCGCCCCCCCAGCGCGTGTACTCCTCGTTCCCCGGGGACCTGGAGCGGCTGCGGCGGATGTCGCTGGTGGAGGAGGGCGCGGTGAAGAGGATCAACATGGCGCACCTGTGCATCGTGGGCTCGCACGCCGTCAACGGCGTGGCCGAAATCCACTCCCAGATCCTCAAGGACAGCGTGTACGACCCCCCCAAACCCCCCACCCCAAATCTCCCCGAGCCCCCCTGGATCTGCCCCCGGATCCTCGGGCTCGTGTGGGGCCACCCCCAGAACCCCAAATCCCGACCGGCCCCCAAATTCCACCCCCAAATCCACCTTGGCTCCCCCAACCCCCCCCCCCCCCAAATCTCCCTGGTCCCACCTGGCCCCCAAATCCCTACTGGGATCCCCACGTGTCCCTGTCCCCATCCCCGGGTGTCCCCAGGTGTCCCCAGGTGTCCCCAGGCATCCCCGTGTCCCCCCCATGTCCCCCCCATGTCCCCCCAGGTATCCCCAGGTGTCCCCATGTCCCCCCCAGGTGTCCCCATGTCCCCCCAGGTGTCTCCATGTCCCCCCCCAGGTGTCCCCATGTCCCCCCAGGTGTCCCCATGTCCTCCCAGGTGTCCCCATGTCCCCCCAGGTGTCCCCATGTCCCCCCCCAGGTGTCCCCATATCCCCCTCCAGGTGTCCCCATGTCCCCCCAGGTGTCCCCATGTCCCCCCTCCAGGTGTCCCCAGGTGTCCCCAGGTGTCCCCATGTCCCCGTGTCCCCCCCAGGTTTAAGGATTTTTATGAGCTGGAGCCCCACAAGTTCCAGAACAAAACCAACGGCATCACCCCGAGGCGGTGGCTGGTGATGTGCAACCCCGGCCTGGCCGAGGTCATCGCGCAGGTGAGAGCACCTGGGAGCACCTGGGAGCACCTGGGAGCACCTGGGGTCACCTGAGATCAGCTGGGGATCACCTGGGAGCACCTGGGAGCACCTGGGAGCACCTGGGATCGACTGGGATCGACTGGGATCAGCTGGGGCTCACCTGGGAGCACCTGGGAGCACCTGGGGAGCACCTGGGAGCACCTGGGAGCACCTGGGAGCACCTGGGGTCACCTGAGATCAGCTGGGGATCACCTGGGAGCACCTGGGGAGCACCTGGAAGCACCTGGGAGCACCTGGGAGCACCTGGGATCACCTGGGGATCACCTGGGAGCACCTGGGATCGACTGGGATCAGCTGGGGCTCACCTGGGATCAACTGGGAGCACCTGGGGTCAACTGGGAACACCTTGGGCTCACCTGGGGTCAACTGGGATCAGCCATGATCACCTGGGATCACCTGGGAGCACCTGGGGCTCACCTGGGATCAGCTGGGATCAACTGGGGTCACCTGGGATCACCTGGGATCAACTGGGATCAACTGGGAACACCTTGGGATCAACTGGGATCAGCTGGAGCCCACCTGGAGCTCACCTGGGATCAATTGGGATCAGCTGGGGTCACCTGGGGTCAGCTGGGGTGCACCTGGAGCTCACCTGGGGCTCACCTGGGCTCACCTGGGATCACCTGGGATCACCTGGGATCACCTGGGGCTCACCTGGGGCTCACCTGGAGCTCACCTGGGGCTCTCCCCGCTCTCCCAGCGCATCGGGGAGGATTTCGTGTCCGACCTGGATCAGCTGCGGCGGCTCCAGGACTTCGTGGACGACGAAAGTTTCATCCGGGACGTGGCCAAGGTCAAGCAGGTACGGGGGGCTGGGGGGTCCCGGGGGGTCCTGGGGGGTCCGGGGGGTCCCGGGGGGTCCCGGGGGGTCCCGGGTGACCCCGGGTGACCTGGGAGAACCCATGGGGGGGGTTCTCAGCAGCCCTTCCCCCACCTCAGGTGATCAAGGTGACGCTCAGGGCTCACCTGGACAAGGTGTGGGGGGTGCGGCCGAGCCCTTTCGGGGGGCTGTCAGGGGGGTCCCGGCCGAGCCCCCACCCCCTTTTTCCGCCCCCCAAACCCCAGGAGAACAAGGTGAAGTTCGCGGCGTACCTGGAGAAGGTGTCGGGGGTGCGGGTGAACCCCGCCTCCATCTTCGACGTGCAGGTGAAGCGGATCCACGAGTACAAGCGGCAGCTGCTGAACTGCCTGCACATCATCACCCTCTACAACCGTGAGTGGGGGTCCCCAGAGCCCCCCGGGACCCCTCCCCACCCGGGAACCCCCCCCCCAAAACCCCCAACCCCTCCCCCACCGAGAATACCCGCACTGGGATTGAGCCCCCCTTGGGACCCCCAATTCTTGCACCTCATCAAGCATGAGTGGGGGTCCCCAGAGCTCCCCGGGACCCCTCCCCACCCGGGAAACCCCCCCCCCAAAACCCCCAACCCCTCCCCCACCGAGGAAAAGCGAGCTGGGATTGAGCCCCACCCCCCCCCCGGGACCCCCAATTCTTGCACCTCATCAATTGTGGGGGGGTCCCCAAAATCCCCCCCGAGACCCCCAATTCCCGCACTTCATCAACCATGAGTGGGGGTCCCCAGAGCCCCCCGAGACCCCTCCCCACTCGGGGAACTCCCCCCAAAACCCCCAACCCCCACCGAGAATACCCGCACTGGCATTGAGCCCCCCCCGGGACCCCCAATTCCTGCACCTCTACAACCGTGAGTGGGGGTCCCCAGAGCCCCCCGGGACCCCTCCCCACTCGGTGAGACCCCGGCCACCCCCTGGGACTCCCCCCACGTCATCACCTCAGTGGGGACCCCTGGGGAATCCCAGACCCCCCCCGAGACCTCCCCAAAATCCCCCCCCCCCAGGACCCCCCCATCCACGGGTAACCCCCTGGGACCACCCCAAACCCCACAGGGACCCCAAAAGGGACCCCCCCCAACTGCTTCAACCCTCTACAGGTGTCAGTGGGGACCCCCAAAATCCCTCAAATCTTCCTGGGACCCCCCCCAAAAAACCCCAAATCCTCCTGGGACCCCCCCAAAAAAACCCAAATCCTCCTGGGACCCCCCCAAAAAACCCCAAATCCTCCTGGGACCCCCCCAAAAAACCCCAAATCCTCCTGGGACTCCCCCCAGAAAAACCCAAATCCTTCTGGGACCCCCCAAAAACCCCCCGATCCCCCTCCCCCCTTCGTCCCCGCCATGAAAAACCTCCTCGGGCTCCCCCAAACTGCCCCGAGACCCCCCCAGAACCCCTCGGGGACCCCTCCCCAAATTCCGAGGATCCCCCTTGACTCATGGTCCTCCCATTTTGGGGTCCCCCCCAAATTTCAGGGATCAGGAAGGACCCTGGGAAACCTTTCGTGCCCCGAACCATCATGATCGGGGGCAAGGTGAGGGGGATTTGGGGTTTTTTGGGGGGGATTTGGGGTTTTTTGGGGGGATTTGGGGTTTTTCGGGTTTTTTTTGCTTTTTGGGGTTTTTTTGGGGGTTTTTTTGGGGGGTTTCAGGAAGGTTTTGGGGCTTCTGTGGGGACTCAGGATTGGGAACCTGAGGGGGTTTGGGGTGGGGGGTTCCCAATGGGTGTGAGAGGTTTCTGGGGGGGGGTCCCTGAGGGAATTTGGGGGTCTCTGAGTGTTTTGGGGTGCCCCCCAGGCCGCCCCCGGGTACCACATGGCCAAGATGATCATCAGGCTGGTGACGGCCATCGGGGACGTGGTGAACCAGGACCCGGCCGTGGGCGACCGGCTGCGGGTTCTGTTCCTGGAGAATTACCGGGTGTCGCTGGCCGAGAAGGGTGGGGGACCCCAAAAACCCCCCTGAACCCCAAAAACATCCCTGAAACCACCCCAAAACCACCCCTGAACAGCCCCAAACCACCCCTGAACCACCCCGAAATCCCAAATCCTCACTGCGGGTTCTGTTCCTGGAGAATTACCGGGTGTCGCTGGCCGAGAAGGGTGGGGGACCCCAAAAACCCCCCTGAACCCCAAAAACATCCCTGAAACCACCCCAAAACCACCCCTGAACAGCCCCAAACCACCCCTGAACCACCCCAAAATCCCAAATCCTCACTACGGGTTCTGTTCCTGGAGAATTACCGGGTGTCGCTGGCCGAGAAGGGTGGGGGACCCCAAAAACCCCCCTGAACCCCAAAAACATCCCTGAAACCACCCCAAAACCACCCCTGAACAGCCCCAAACCACCCCTGAACCACCCCAAAATCCCAAATCCTCACTACGGGTTCTGTTCCTGGAGAATTACCGGGTGTCGCTGGCCGAGAAGGGTGGGGGACCCCAAAAACCCCCCTGAACCCCCAAAACCCCCCTGAACCCCAAAAACCCCCCTGAACAGCCCCAAACCACCCCTGAACCACCCCAAAATCCCAAATCCTCACTACGGGTTCTGTTCCTGGAGAATTACCGGGTGTCGCTGGCCGAGAAGGGTGGGGGACCCCAAAAACCCCCCTGAACCCCCAAAACCCCCCTGAACCCCAAAAACCCCCCTGAACCCCAAAAACATCCCTGAAACCGAGAGCAGGTGAACCCCCCCCCCAAAACCGCCCCCCAAAACCATCTCAGAACCCCAAAATCTGCCCCAAAAGCAGCCTGGGCACCCCGAGAGTGCCTCGTTTGTCCTGCTCCGGCCACAGACACCCCGATATCATCCCGATATCACCCGATATCACCCGATATCACCCGATATCACCCGATATCATCCTGATATCATCCTGATATCATCCCGATATCACCCGATATCATCCTGATATCATCTTGATATCATCCCGATATCATCTCGATATCATCCCGATATCATCTCGATATCATCCCGATATCCCCCGATATCACCCGATATCACCCGATATCATCCCGATATCATCCTGATATCATCCCGATATCATCCCGATATCACCCCGATATCATCCCGATATCATCCCGATATCACCCGATATCACCCGATATCCCCCGATATCATCCCGATATCACCCCGATATCATCCTGATATCACCCCGATATCATCCCGATATCACTTCAATGTCACCAGATATCCCGATATCACCCGACTGTCACCTGGTGTCACCCCAACACTCCCGATACACCCCAATACCCCCCCGATAAAACCCCGATACACCCTGGTACCCCCCGATATTGCCTGATATAACTCTGATATAACCCCCGATAAAACCCCGATATAACCTGATATAACCCCGATATAACCCTAATAACCCCCGATAAAATCCCGATATAACTCTGATAAAACCTGATATAACCCCGATATAACCCCGATATAACCCTAATAACCCTGATATAACCCTAATAACCCCCGATAAAATCCCGATATAACCTGATATAACCTGATATAACCCCGATATAACCCGAATAACCCTCGATATAATCCTAATAACCCCTGATATAACCCCGATATAACCCGAATAACCCCCGATAACCCCCGATATAACCCGAATAACCCTCGATATAATCCTAATAACCCCCGATAAAACCCCGATATAACCTGATATAACCCAATATAACCCTAATAACCCTTGATATAATCCTAATAACCCCCGATAACCCCCGAAATAATCCCCGATATAACCTGATATAACCCCGATATAACCCTAATAACCCTGATATAACCCTGATATAACCCTGATATAACTCCGATAACCCCCGATATCGCCCGATATAACCCGAATAACCCCCGATAAAACCCCGATATAACCCGATATCGCCCGATATAACCCGATATAACCGCGATATCGCCCGATATAACGCTGCTATCGCCCGCTATCGCAGTGATCCCGGCCGCGGACCTGTCGGAGCAGATCTCCACGGCGGGCACGGAGGCGTCGGGCACGGGGAACATGAAGTTCATGCTGAACGGGGCTCTGACCATCGGCACCATGGACGGCGCCAACGTGGAGATGGCGGAGGAGGCGGGCGAGGAGAATCTCTTCATCTTCGGCATGAGGGTGCCCGACGTGGAGGCGCTCGACAGGAAGGGGTGGGGGTCTTGGGGGGACCCCCCCGCTGAGTGATGGTGGCACCCAGTGAACCCCCCCCCATGGCACCCTGACCCCCCCCATGGCACCCTGACTCCCACCCTGACCCCCCCCCATGGCACCCTGACCCCCACCCTGACCCCCCCATGGCACCCTGACCCCCCCATGGCACCCTGACTCCCACCCTGACCCCTCCCCATGGCACCCAGTGACCCCCCCCCATGGCACCCTGACCCCCCCATGGCACGTTGACCCCCACCCTGACCCCCACCCTGACCCCCACCCTGACCCCCCCATGGCACCCTGACCCCCACCCTGACCCCTCCCCATGGCACCCAGTGACCTCCTCAAATCTCCCCAACTCCCCCAAAACCTCCCCGATCCCCCCCAAAACCTCCATGAGACCCCCCCAAAGCTCCCCAAATTCCCTCCAAACCCCTCCCCCCCAAACCCTTCCGAACCTCCCACAAATCCACCTAAAACTGCCCCCCAAAACCCCCCAGGATCCCCCCAAAGTCCTCCAAACCCCTTCCAAAATCCCCCCCAGGACTCCCTCAAGCCCCCACAAACCCCCCAGGACCCCCTCAAGCCCCCCCAAAACCCCCAGGACCCCCCCAGGACTCCTTCAAGCCCCCCCAAAACCTCCCTAGGACCCCCCCAGGACCCCCTCAAGCCCCCCCCAAACCCCCTAAAACCCCCCAGGACCCCCTCAAGCCCCCCCAAAACCCCCAGGACCCCCCCAGGACCCCCTCAAGCCCCCCCCAAACCCCCTAAAACCCCCCAGGACCCCCTCAAGCCCCCCCCCAAACCCCCTAAAACCCCCCCAGGACCCCCTCAAGCCCCCTGAAACCCCCCAAACCCCCCCAGGACCCCCTCAAGCCCCCCCAAAACCCCCCCAGGTACCGGGCTCAGGAATATTACGACCGCCTGCCCGAGCTCCGCCAGGCCGTGGACCAGCTCAGCTCCGGCTTCTTCAGCCCCCGGCAGCCCGACCTGTTCCGCGACATCGTCAACATGCTGATGAATCACGACAGGTCGCGACAGGAGCCCCGCGGGGCGGGGGAGTCGCGATAGCGGGGCCGGAGCGGGGAGGGGGCTGCAGGGAGGGGGGGTGGAGTGATGGGGGATTGGGGTTGGGGGGGGTCGGGGGGGGATGTCGGGGTTCATATCGCGATTGGGGGGGGTCCCGGACCCCTGGGATGACCCCTCCCATCCCCCCCCGCCCAGGTTTAAGGTGTTCGCGGATTACGAGGCGTACGTGAAGTGCCAGGAGAAAGTCAGCGCCCTCTACAAGGTGGGGACCCCTCCCCAAATGGGACCCACCCCCCCCCCAAAAGAAAGACCCCCGAAGTGATCCCCAAAGAGATTCCCCCCGAAGTGACGCCCCCCCAAAAGGGGATTCCCCCAAAAGGGACCCCCGAAGTGACACCCAAGGGACCCCCGAAGTGACGCCCCCCAAGGGACCCTCCCCAAAACCCCGGCGAGGCTTTGGGGGGGCTCCCCAAAACCCCGGGGGGGGGCGCAGAGGGGGTGGGGAGGGGTCTCTAAACCCAAGGGAGGTGCTGGGGGGGGGTCCCCAAAACCCCATGGGGAGGAAAAGGGGGGCACCGAGGGGGTCCTCAGGTGTTGGGGGGGGGGGGGCGACCCCAAAACCTCACGGGGACACACGGGGAGGGGGGGAGGGGGGGACGCGGCAGTTTGGGGGTGTCCGGGTGAAGACAGGCGGGGGTCTGGGGGTGCCTTTGGGGGTTCCCCGGTCCTGACGCCCCCCGGGACACCCCAGAACCCTCGGGAATGGACCCGGACCGTGATCCGGAACGTGGCGGCCGCCGGAAAGTTCTCGAGTGACCGCACGATCGCTCAGTACGCGCGGGAGATTTGGGGGTGCGAGCCCAGCCGGCAGCGCATCCCCGCCCCCGATGACGCCCGGGAATAACGGGGACCCCCCCCCGGAACCCCCCCGGAACCCCCTGGGACCCCCCCCAGAACTCCCCTGTACAGGGCACCTCTGAATCCCGCACCCCAAAATCCCCCAAATTCACCCCAGAGCATTCCCTCCCCCGGGAATTGTGGGGGACCCCCCCGGGAACCCCCCGGAAATCTTCTCGGGACCCCCAAAACCCCCTCAGGACAACCTCGAGCCCACCCTGTGCCTCCAACAGGGGAATCCCCGACATTTGGGGCTCCTTTGGTCGGTTTTAATTTTATTTGGGGCGGGGGTCTCCCCTCTCCCTCCCCACCGCTGCGGGAAGCGGGTGGGGGGCTCTGCGGCATCACTGGGAGATTTGGGGAGGGGGGATTTGGGGGTTCCCCCCCCCTAAAAAGAAAGAAAAGAATTAAAGGAATTAATTAAAGGAATTAATTAAAGGAATTAAGTTTAGGAGGGAGGAAAAAAATAATAAAAAAACAAACAAAAAAAAAGAGAAACGACCGAAATTCGGTGTTTTTCGTTCTCCTGGGGTCACCTAAACCTCGTTGTTTTATTTGGGTGAATTTGGGGTGCCCGGGGGGAGTTTGGGGGGGCTCCGGAGGGTCTGGGGGCGTCTTCGCCCCCTCCCCAGGGCGGTGCCGCCTTTCTGTTGAACCACAAACCACTTCCCCCCCCCTCGCCCCACCCAGGAACCCCCAAAAACGCCCGGGGCCTCCCCCAAACCCCGGCCCCGCCCCCCACATCCCCCTGGGGCACCCCAAAACCTCCCCCCGACCCCCCAAATTCCGGCTCCGCCCCTCGCTGTGTCCTCCCCGCCGCGGCCGCCGGAGCAGGTGGGGCTGGACTGGGGGGTCCCGAGGGGTCCTGGGGGGGATCCGGGGGGGTCCCGAGGGGTGTCGGGGGGTCTCGTGGTCGGGGAGGGTCAGAGGGAGGTGCGGGACCCCCCGAGTGTCTCCCCTGAGCCCCTTCCCAGTCCCTCCCAGTGCTCCCAGTTGCTCCAGCATCCCGCATCCCAGCGCTCCCAGTTCCCCTCATTGCGGGGGTCGCGCGGTTCCAGTGCTCCCAGTATCCCCCAGTATCCCCCAGTATCCCCCAGTCCCCCCCAGTCCCCCCAGTCCCTCCCAGTCCCCCCCAGTCCCCCCCAGTCCCCCCCAGTCCCCCCAGTGTCCCCCAGTCCCTCCCAGTCCCCCCCAGTCCCCCCCCAGTACCCCCCAGTCCCCCCCAGTCCCTCCCAGTTCATCCCAGCACGGGGACGCTCCGGAACTGGGGCGGGGGGGGGTCAGGAAGCGCCGCCTTATCGGGGTGTGCAGCACCCCGGGGGGGGAAATTTGGGGGGTCGGGGGGGGTTTGGGGACCCCCAACCCCCCCAAAATTGCACAAACTGGGCCCTGAAGGAGACCCCCAGCCCCCTCCCAGCCCCCCCCAAACCACCCCTGGGTGCCCCAGGGACCCTCGGGACCCCCCAGCTCCGGTTTGGGGGGGTCCCGGCCGGTCTCTGACCCCTCCCCCCCCAAACCCCCTCCCCAGTTTTGGGGTCCCACCATGAGCAGCTCCCTGGACCTGGACGGAGCCCCCACCCTGGACGAGCTTCTGAGGGGCTGCGTCGATGCCTTCGGTGGGGAGGGGGCGATTTTGGGGGGTTCGGGGGGGGTTTTGGGGAGTCCCTGAGGTCTGGGGGGAGTCCCGGGTTTGGAGGGGGGGGGTTCCTGAAGTTTTGGGGGTTCCTGAAGTTTTGGGGGGTCCTGGTTTGGCGGGGGGAAGGTTTGGGGGAGGCTGGGGGGGGGGGTTTGGGGAGCTCTGGGAGCCCTGGGGGGAAGGGGGGGGGGGGTTTGGGGGGGTTCGGGTGGGGTTTGGGGGGGTCTCGGGGGGGTCCCTGTGTTTTTGGGGTGACCCCCCCGCCCTTCCAGACGCGCAGGGGAAGGTTCGGGACCCCCAACTCGTCCGACTCTTCCTGGCGACGCACCCCTGGTACCTGCCCCAGGCAGAGGTGGCCGGGAAGCTGCTGACCCTATATCCTTGGGGACCCCCCGAAACCCCCCCGGGACCCCCCCCAAAACCTCCCGGGATCCCCCCAAATCCCGAGGGACCCCCAAACTTCCTGGGATTTCCCCCAAAACTCCACCCCTGCTGCCTGCCCCAGGTAAAGGTGGTCTGGAAGCTGCTGAGGCTTTACCCTTGGGGACCCCCCCCCGAGACCCCCTGCGACCCCCCAGGACCCCCCCAAACCCTCCGAGACACCCCAAACCCCCCGAGACATCCCCAAACCCCCCGGGACCCCCTTAAAATCCTTTTCATTGACCCCTTGGGACCCCCCGAGCTTCTGGGGACTCCCCGGGATCCCCCCCCCGGATTGCCGCAAGCCTTCCCCCCAAATCCCAGGACCCCCCCCAAACCCCCCGGGACCCCCCAAAACCCCGTGCAGGCTCCTTGACCCCCCCCGCACGGTGCAGGAGTCGGGGGGCTCGGCCGAGGGTCCCTCCCTGCGCCTCAAGATCGGCCACTTGGTCCGGTGAGTGACCCCAAAACCCCTCCGGACCCCCAGATCCCCCTGGGGACCCCCAGATCCCCCTGGGGACCCCCAGATCCGCTCTGGGGACCCCCCAGATCTCCATGGGGACCCCCAGATCCGCTCTGGGGACCCCCCAGATCTCCATGGGGACCCCCAGATCCGCTCTGGGGACCCTCCAGATTCCCCTGGGGACCCCCAGATCCGCTCTGGGGACCCCCCAGATCCCCATGGGGACCCCCAGATCCGCTCTGGGGCCCCCCCAGATCTCCATGGGGACCCCCAGATCCGCTCTGGGGACCCCCCAGATTCCCCTGGGGACCCCCAGATCCGCTCTGGGGCCCCCCCAGATCTCCATGGGGACCCCCAGATCCGCTCTGGGGACCCCCCAGATCTCCATGGGGACCCCCAGATCCGCTCTGGGGACCCCCCAGATTCCCCGGGGGACCCCCCCGGAGTTGTGGGGTCCCCCCTGAGCCCCCCTCCCCCCCCAGGTACTGGGTCCGGGCTTTCCCGCGGGAGCTTTCGGGGGACCCCCAGGTTTTGGGGCGGCTGCGGGAATTGGGGGCGGCGCTGGGGGGGGACCCCGAAACCCCCCTCGGCCTCGAGAGCCTGTAGGTGAAGGGGGGGGCACGGGGGGGGTTCGGGGATTTGGGGGGGACACAGGGGGAGGGGCTCGGGGTTGGGGCGTTCTGGGGGGGCGCAGGGTGGGAAATTTGGGGGACGGGAGGGGGACAAGGACACGGGGGGGGCACGGGGGATATGGGGGGGGGTGCAGGGGGTAAAATGGGGGGGTTGGGGGGGACATGGGGGGGCACAAAGACATGGGGGGTGCAGGGGGACATGGGGGGGGTCCAGGGGGTGAAATGGGGGGACACGGGGGGGCACTGGGGGGAACACGGGGGTGTCCCTTTGCCCACGCGCGTGTCACCCCGCGCCAGCCCGGAGGAAGGTGATGAAGGTGGCGATGAGGAAGGTGACGATGACACCGGAGCCGCCCCCGGGGGGGGTCCCGCGGGGGGTCCCGGGGGGGTCGTGGCCCCCCCCCGAGCGCGGTTCTCGATGCTGCTGGAGCCGCTGGAGCCGCCCGAGCTGGCGCTGCTGCTGACACACCTGGAACACCGAGCGTTCAACCGGCTGCGGGTGGGACACCTGGGGACAGCTGGGGACAGCTGGGGATACACCTGGGGACACACCTGGGGACAGCTGGGGACAGCTGGGGACACACCTGGGGACAGCTGGGGACACAGCTGGGGACACAGCTGGGGACACACCTGGGACAGCTGGGGGCACACCTGGGGACAGCTGGGGACACACCTGGGACAGCTGGGGACACACCTGGGGACACACCTGGGGACACCTGGGACAGCTGGGGACACACCTGGGGACACACCTGGGGACAGCTGGGGACACACCTGGGGACAGCTGGGGACACCTGGGGACACACCTAGGACACCTGGGGACACACCTGTGTGACACCCGCCCCCCGCCCCGTCACACCCCAGGGCATCCCCTCCCGCACGACCTCCCCGATGTCCCCCCCATCCCAAATCTCCCTGATGTCCCCAATGTCCTCCATGACCCCCCAATTTCCCAAATGTCCCCGCTGTCCCCTCTGTCCCCAGCTTTGTGACATTCCCCAATGTCCCCAGCTCTGTGTCATTCCCCGATGTCCCCGTTGTCCCCTCTGTCCCCAGCTCTGTGACATTCCCCAATGTCCCCAGCTCTGTGACATTCCCCGATGTCCCCAGCTCTGTGACATTCCCCGATGTCCCCTCTGTCCCCTCTGTCCCCAGCTGTGTGTCATTCCCCGTTGTCCCCTCTGTCCCCAGCTCTGTGTCATTCCCCGATGTCCCCGTTGTCCCCAGCTCTGTGTCATTCCCCGATGTCCCCGTTGTCCCCTCTGTCCCCAGCTCTGTGACATTCCCCGATGTCCCCGTTGTCCCCAGCTCTGTGTCATTCCCCGATGTCCCCGTTGTCCCCTCTGTCCCCAGCTCTGTGACATTCCCCGATGTCCCCGTTGTCCCCTCTGTCCCCAGCTGTGTGACATCCCCCGATGTCCCCTCTGTCCCCAGCTCTGTGTCATTCCCCGTTGTCCCCTGTGTCCCCAGCTGTGTGACATTCGCTCCTTCGCGCGCTCCGCGGGCACGCGCTGCTCGGTGTCTCTCCGCCGCTTGGTGGCGCTGTCCAACGGGCTCTCGCGCTGGGTTCAGCTGCGCGTGCTGCGCCCCCTGGCGGCTCCGCAGAGAGCGGCGGCGCTGGGGCAGTGCCTGCACCTGGGACAGGTGAGAGCGGGAACGACCCCCGGACTGACCCCTGAGCCCCCGGACTGACCCCTGAGCCCCCAACTGACCCCCGGACTGACCCCCGGACTGACCCCTGACCCCCCAACTGACCCCCGGACTGACCCCTGACCCCCCACCTGACCTCCGGACTGACCTCTGAGCCCCCGGACTGACCCCTGAGCCCCCGGACTGACCCTCGGACTGACCCCTGACCCCCCAACTGACCCCCGGACTGACCCTCGGACTGACCCCTGACCCCCCACCTGACCTCCGGACTGACCTCTGATCCCTGACCCCTGGGGCAGTGCCTGCACCTGGGACAGGTGAGAGCGGGAATGACCCCCGGACTGACCCCCGGACTGACCCCTGACCCCCCAACTGACCCCCGGACTGACCCCTGACCCCCTAGCTGACCCCCGGAACCGACCCCTGGCCCCCCAACTGACTCCCCACACTGACGACTGACCCCCGGACTGACCCCCGGACTGACCCCCGGACTGACCCCTGAGCCCCCGGACTGACCCCCAAACCGACCCCCCGGACTGACCCCTGACCCGCAGCCCTGGGGCAGTGCCTGCACCTGCCGCAGGTGAGACCCCCAACCCATAAACCCTTACCCATAGAACCGACCTACGGACCCATAAAACCGTTCCACAGAGCCCTGCCCCACAGCCCCTCTCTCTCAGCCGCCCCCCAGCCCCCCCACATCTCCCCCCCCCCTCTCCCCCAGAGCCTCCTGGAGCTCCGAAACTTCAACTCCCTCCTGGCCGTGGTCGGGGGGCTCGGCCACGGCTCCATCGCGCGGCTGCGCCGGACCCTGGCGCTGCTGACCCCTCCCCTTATCCAGGTGGGGGTTCTGGGGACACCTGGGGGGTTCCGAAGTGGGCAGAGGGAGGTGCTGGGGGCACCTGTGGATTCTGGGGGGTTCTGATGGGGCACGTGGGGGGTCTTGTGAGGGTTCTGGAGGGGTCCGGGGGGTGTTCCGGGGGGCACATGGGGGTGTTGAGGGGTATCTGGGGGGTCCTGGGGGGTCCCCGGGGGCACAGGAAGGTCTGGGAGGGTCCTTGTAGGGTTTGGGGGGGGGGGCACAGGGGGGACGGACGGGGGGGGGGTCCCGTCACCCCCTGGCTCTGCTCAGTTCTAAAACGTCCCCCCTGTGTCCCCCCCTGTCCTTGTGTCCCCCAACCCCTGTCCCCGTGTCCTTTGTACCCTCCTGTGACCCCCCCAAACCCCCCCCCCCGGTGCCCCCCCCAGCTGTGGGCACAGCTGGCCGAGGCCGTGGGCTCGGGGGGGAACTACCGGGGGTACCGGGCGCTGTTGGGGGGCGCGGGGGGCTCGGGGGGGTTCCGGGTGCCGGCGCTCGGGGTCCACCTGCGGGACCTGGTGTCGCTGGAGGCGGCGCTGCCGGACTGGGGGGGCCCGGGACGCCCCCACCCCAATAAACTGCGGGCCCGCTTCGCCCTGCAAGGGGCGCTGCTGGCGGGGCGCGAGCAGGGACCCCCCGGGACCCCCCACCCCGACCTGCTCCGGCTGCTGGAGGTGAGACCCCACTGCGCCACCCCAAACCCCTCCCCGAACCCCCCAAAACTCCTCTTGGGACCCCCAAAACCCCTCCTGGGACCCCCGAACTCATTCCTGGGACCCCTCACCCCAACCCGCTTTACCGGCTGGAGGTGAGACCCCACTGCGCCACCCCAAACCCCTCCCCGAACCCCCCAAAACTCCTCTTGGGACCCCCAAACTCCTTCCTGGGACCCCTCACCCCAACCCGCTTTACCGGCTGGAGGTGAGACCCCACTGCGCCACCCCAAACCCCTCCCCGAACTCCCCAAAACCCCTCTTGGGACCCCCAAAACCCCTCCTGGGACCCCCCACCTTGACCTGCTCAGGCTGCCGGAGGTCAGACCCCACTGCACGGCCCCAAATCACCTTCAACACCCCCAAACCCCCTCCCGAGACCCCCAAACTCTTTCCTGGGACCCCCCCCGCCAAACTCCCCTCTACCTCTCCCATCCCCCCCACCCCAAAATCACCTGAATCCCAAAACCTGCCCGAACTCCCCTGCACCCCCAGACTCCCCCCGAGCTCCCCACCCCCCCCAGACCCCCCCAGACCCCCCCAGACCCCCGCGGCCCCCCTGCAGTTCCCCCGGTGTCCCGCAGGTGTCGCTGGCGCTCGGGCCCAGCGAGGAGCAGCTCCACCAGATGTCGCTGCAGCGCGAGCCCCGCGAGAGCGCCCCCGTGCGGACGGGAGGACCGGGGGGGTCGGGGTGGGGGGGAAATGGGGAGGGGTCGTGTGGGGAAAGGGGGGGCGGGGGGGAATGGGGGGGTGGGAGATGGGGAGGGGGAACGGGGAGGATGGGAATTGGGGGAAATGGGGGGGATGGGAATGGGGGGCGATGGGAATTGGGGGGAATTGGGGGGGTCGTGTGGGATGGGGGGGAAATGGGGGGTGGGGGTGGGAAATTGGGGGGTGGGAGTGGGGGGGTCGTGTGGGAAAAGGGGGGCTGGGGGGAATGGGGGATGGGAAATGGGGGGGATGGGGGGGAATTGGGGGGGTCGTGTGGGATGGGGGGCAAATGGGGGGGGTGGGGGTGGGAAATCGGGGGGTGGGAATGGGGGGGGTCGAGTGGGAAAAGGAGGGGAACGGGGGGGGATGGGAAATGAGGGGGAATGGGGGGGGTCGTGTGGAAAAGGGGGTGAGTGTAAAACGGGGGGGCGAGTGTGAAATGAGGGGGGACGAGTGTGGGAAAGGGGGGGGGGGTGTAAGGAGAGGGGTGAACCCCATTTCCAAGCCGGGGATGAGGGTCTGACCCCCCCCCCCCCCTGACGCCCCCTCCTCTCCCCCGCCCCCAGGCCGGACCCCCCCCGGAGCTGCCCCCCGCCCTCCCCCCCGAGCGCTGGGTCCTGCCCGAGCCCCCCCGGCCCGACCCCGAGGGGCTGCGACCCCGAATCGAGCAGCTCGTGGAGGTGGGGGGGGGTCTGGGGGGGGTCTGGGGGTGACCTTGAGGGGGCTGGGGGGAGATTGAGGGGGGTCTGGGGAGGGGGGACTTGGAGGAATTGAGGGGTCAAAGGGGTCTGGGTGGTGAGGGGAGGGGTCCATGGTGAGAGTTGGGGGCTCAAGGGGTCCCGAGGGGGGTTGGGGGGCCTGCGGTGACATTTTGGGTGTCCCGGGGTGGTCTCGGAGGGGTCCGAGGTGTTGTTGTTAATTTGGGGGGGGGTCTCAGTCCATTTTCCGGAACTTTGACGTGGACGGGGACGGGCGGATCTCGGTGGAGGAATTTGGGATCGTGCGGGAAAACTTCCCCCACCTGCCCCCCCTGGGGGAGCTGGACACCGACATGTGAGACCCCCGCGACCCCCGGCATCCCTCAGAGCCCCCCGAGACACCCAAAACACCCATGGGAACCCCCAAAACCCCTCAGTGACCCCCCCAAAACCCCACCAGGATCCCCAAATCCCCCCTGAGCCCCCACCTGCCCCCCCCGCGGCACGGACAGCTGAGCCCCCCCCCCTCACCCAGAGACCCCCAAAACCGGGACCCCGCTGACCCCTGACCCCGACCCCTCCCCCCGGGACCCTCCTGTGACCCCCCCTGACCCCCCCCGTGTCCCCCCAGGGACGGGGGGCTCAGCCGGGGGGAGGTTCTGGATTATTTCCTGCGCTGCAGCCAAGGACCCCCCCCGGGACCCCCCCACAACTTTCGGGGGCTGCGGGGGCTTCGCGCGGGGCCCTGCGAGACCTGCGGGAAACTGGTGAGTGCGACCCCTCCCCAAATTCCCCCAAATCCCCCCAAAATCCCCCCAAATCCCCCTCCCCCACTGAGCGCAGCTGGGGACTTGGGGACCCCCGGGACCCCCCCCCCCCAAAAAGGGGAGGACCTGCCCCCCCCAGGGGGGCCTGGGGGGTTTTCAGGGGTCCTGGACCCCCCCCCCCGACCCTTCCCTCTCCCCCCTCAGATTTGGGGTCTGCACAAGGATGGGCTGGAGTGCAGCGGTGAGTGGGGGAGGGGTCTGGGGTGGGGTCCTGGGTGCTGGGGGGGCGATTTGGGGGGTCTCAGGGTGTGAGAGGGGGTTTTGGGGGGGTCTCAGGGTGTGAGGGGGGGTTTTGGGGGGGTCTCTGGGTGTTGAGGGGTGTTTTGGCAGTCTCTGGGTGCCATGGGGGGATTTGGGGAGGGGTCTCTGGGTGTGAGGGGGGGGGTTTGGGGGTCTCTGGGTGCTATGGGGGGGATTTGGGGAGGGGTCTCTGGGTGTGAGGGGGGGTTTGGGGGTCTCTGGGTGCTATGGGGGGATTTGGGGAGGGGTCTCTGGGTGTGAGAGGGGGTTTTGGGGGGGTCTCTGGGTGTGAGGGGTGTTTTGGCAGTCTCTGTGTGCTATGGGGGGATTTGGGGAGGGGTCTCTGGGTGTGAGGGGGGGGGTTTGGGGGTCTCTGGGTGTTGAGGGGGTCCCCGTGCCCCCCCCAGGCTGCGGCCTGCGCTGTCACATCTCGTGTCGGGAGCGGCTGCGCCCCGAATGTCGCCGCCGCGCCCAGAGCGTCGCCGTCGCCCCCCCGGACCCCCCCGGGCCCCCCAAAACCCGGCCCCGCTCCTTCAGCCTCTCCCTGCCCTGGCCCCGCCGCTCCTCGCTGCGCCCCACAGGTGCGACCCCCCCCCCAAAATCCCGTCCCCCCCTTCGGGACCCCCGCTTCAAGGGACCCCAAAAATGACCCCTCCCCCCAATTTCTGCGCCCCCCAGACCCCCCCGAGGAGGCGCAGGGGGTGGAGGACGAGGTCTTTGACACCCACCTGTGACAGGTAACGGGGCCTGGGGGGCTCGGGACCCCCGATTTGGGGTCCTGGCTGTGGTGGTCCCTCCAAATTTGGGGGCTCAGACACCTGGGACCCCCCGAATTTGGGGTCTCATATTGAAACTCCCCCCCCCTCCCCATTTCCACAGGGTCCCCGAGGCTCCGGCCCCTCCTGACCCGGCGCCCCCCCCTCACCCCATGGATTTTTGGGGGGGTTTGGGGGGTCCCGGGCTCCCCCCCCCGAGGATTTTGGGGGTCGGGGGTGGGGGGCTCTGCTTGTCCCGTGAATAAATTCCGTGTCCGTGTGTCCGTCTGTGGGACCCCTGCGTGGGAATGGGGGGGGGCGCAGAGAATTTGGGGGGGGGGGTCGGTCTGGGGTGGGGGTCGGGGGTGGTGGGAGCCCCTCATTAGCAGCTGCCGTTAATGAACCCCCGATGGGGCACAGTTGGGGGTAGGGGGGGGCTCTATGGGGGGGTTTCTATAGGGCAGGAGCTGCGGGCCCTGGGGGGGGTCTGGGGGGCAGCCGGGAGACCCCCGAGGGGTCCCTATGGGGCAGCCGGGAGACCCCCCCCCCACCCCCCGGGAGTGCCCATGGGGCTTTTGGGGGGGGGGTCTCTATGGGGCAGAACCCCCCCCGGCGGTCTCTATGGGGCAGACCCCCCCTCCCGGGGGTCTCTATGGGGTCGAACCCCCCCGGGGGTCTCTGAGGGGTCTCTGTGGGGGTCGAACCTCCCCCGGGGGTCCCTTTGGGGTCTCTATGGGGCAGCCGCGCCCCCCCCGTGCCCCCCCCGGGGGTCGCCGTGCCGGTGCGGGGGGGTTCGGAGCCGATTTCTGTATTTTGGGGGGGGGGGCTCGAGGCGATGGCGGTACCGGGGGAGGGGGTCGGGGGTCGGCGTTTTTTTTTGGGGGGGGGGGGGGGATGCGGGGCAGGGTTGGGGAGGGGGGGGGGGGTTGGGGGGGGGGGTTGCGGGCGCGCGCCGCTCCGGAGCCGTGCGCGTGCCCGGGGCGGGCGGGGGCTGCGGGAGCGGCGGGAGCGGCGGGTGCGGGGCCGGGACCGCCCGGGGCAGGTACCGGAGATGGGGGGGGGGACACGGGGGGGTCCTGGGGGGGTTGGGGGGGTCCCGGTAAAGGGGGGAGGGGGCGCAGATGAGGGGAGGGATGCGCCGAGAGCGGGGGGGGGGGGTGCGGGGTGGGGAGGATGCGGGGGGGATGCGGGGAGATGGGGGGGGGGATTTGGGGGACCCGCGGGGGGCTCGGGGTTGGGGGGGGATGTGGGGGGGGGGGAGGGGGAAGGTTTGGGGGTCCGGGGTGGGGGTAGGGGGGTGTTGGGGGGATGGGAGGACGATGGGGGTCCGGAAAGAGATGAAGGGGGGGAGGGGGGGGATTTTGGGGGGCTCAGGGAGGGATGTGGGGGGGGCGGGGGGGTTGGGGGGGGGACCTGAGGGTCACATCCCCCCCTCCCCCCATCGCCAGGCGGGGTCTGGGGGACTCGGCGTGGGGGGAGGGGGAGGGAAAGGGGAAGGGCCGGGGCTCCCCCACCCTGGGGAGGGGCCGCATCGCCCCCTCCCCCACTGCAGGGTCTGGGGGCCGCATCCCCCCCCCCATCCCCCCCCCACCCCCTCCCCGAGCCCCCCGTGGGATTCAGAGAGCTCATCCCGCCCCTCCCCCACTGCAGGGTGCTCATCCAGCCCCTCCAAAATCTCCCCAAATCCCCCCCCCCCCAAAACCCACCCCCCCCGTGCCCCCCAAAAACCCCCCGCCCGGGGCCTGCGCGTGCGGCACCCGCGGGTGCGCGGCCCCGGCCCCACGGGCGCGGTCACGCGGGGCACGCGCGTGTGAACCGGGGGGGGCGGGTGGGATACGGGTGTGCAAAGGGGGGGGGGGGGGTTATGTGAAATGTGAAATTTGGGGGTGCGCCGGGGGGGTCCGGTGGTGTTGGGGTGCACAGGGGTGTGCAAGGGACGGGTGTGAGCGGTTTTGGGGTGCACAGGGGTGTGCGGGGGGGGTGTGAGCGGTTTTGGGGTGCACAGGGGTGTGCAAGGGACGGGTGTGAGAGGTTTTGGGGTGTGCGGGGGGGGTGTGAGCGGTTTTAGGGTGTGCAGGGCGGGTGTGAGCGGTTTTGGGGTGCAAACCCGTGTTTGAGGGAGCTGTGCCCAGTTTTGGGGCTCACAGGAGCGTGCAGGGGGTGTCTGTGCAGTTTTGGGGTGCGCAGGGGGGTGTCTGTGCAGTTTTGGGGTGCGCAGGAGGGCTGTGAGCAGTTTTGGGGTGTGCACGGGCTGTGCACGCACGGTTTTGGGGTGCAAACCCGTGTTTGAGGGAGCTGTGCCCAGTTTTGGGGCTCACAGGAGGTGTGTGCCCAGTTTTGGGGTGTGCAGGAGGGGTGTCTGTGCAGTTTTGGGGCTCACAGGAGGTGTGTGAGCAGTTTTGGGGTGTGCAGGAGGGGTGTCTGTGCAGTTTTGGGGCTCACAGGAGGTGTGTGCCCAGTTTTGGGGTGTGCAGGAGGGGTGTCTGTGCAGTTTTGGGGCTCACAGGAGGTGTGTGAGCAGTTTTGGGGTGTGCAGGAGGGGTGTCTGTGCAGTTTTGGGGCTCACACGAGCGTGCCAGGGGTGTGTCCGTGCAGTTTTGGGGTGCACGTGTAGGGAGGGGTGTCAGACTTGAGGCACACGAGCGTGCAGGGGGGTGTCTGTGGTTTTGGGGTGTTTTGGGGGGGTGTCTGTGCAGTTTTGGGGTGTGTAGGAGGGGTGTCTGTGCAGTTTTGGGGTGCGCAGAGGGGGTGTGAGCAGTTTTGGGGTGCGCAGAGGGGGTGTGAGCAGTTTTGGGGTGTGCGGGGGGGGTGTCTGTGCAGTTTTGGGTGTGTAGGAGGAGTGTCTGTGCATTTTTGGGGTGTCTGTGCAGTTTTTGGGGTGTTTTGGGGGGGTGTCTGTGCAGTTTTGGGGTGTTTTGGGGGGGTGTCTGTGAATTTTGGGGTGTCTGTGCAGTTTTTGGGTGTTTTGGGGGGGTGTCTGTGCAGTTTTGGGGTGCGTAGAGGGGGTGTGAGCAGTTTTTGGGTGTTTTGGGGGGGTGTCTGTGCAGTTTTGGGGTGTCTGTGCAGTTTTGGGTGTCTGTGCAGTTTTGGGTGTGCAGGGGGGGTGTCTGTGCAGTTTTGGGGTGTTTTGGGGGGGTGTCTGTGCATTTTGGGGTGTCTGTGCAGTTTTGGGGTGTTTTGGGGGGGTGTCTGTGAATTTTGGGGTGTCTGTGCAGTTTTGGGGTGTTTTGGGGGGGTGTCTGTGCATTTTGGGGTGTCTGTGCAGTTTTGGGGTGTCTGTGCAGTTTTGGGGCGCTCACGAGTGTTTTGGGGTGTTCACACTCGCGTGCAAGGGTGGGGGGTGGTTTCAGGCCGGGGTGTTTTGAGGGGCGCGCACCTGCGGTATTTTGGGGAGGGGGCGTGGTTTGGGGGGGGTCCGCGCGTGCAAGGCGGGGGCACGTGGAGGGGGAGGGGGGGAGGGGTGTGAGCGCGCGCGCGAGGAGGGGTCGCTCACACCTGGCCGGGGGGGGGAGGGGCACACGCGCGTGCAAGGGCGTGTCCGTGCAGACCCCACCCCTGATTGGGGGGGGGGAGGAGGGGGATTTTTGGGGGGGGGTCCCCGCACTCCGGGGGTCCCCGCCCAGCCCCCTCCCCCCCGGGGCCGTCTCCTCCCCGTGACCTTCAGGTGCCCGTGGGGGACACGGGGGGGACACGGGTGGCCGCCTGCCCCTCCCCCACCTCCAGCCCCCCAAAGCGACCCCCGAGGGGGGCTCAGAGGGCTGAGGGGGGGGGGGATCCCCCTATAGACCCCCCCATAGACCCCTCTGACCCTCCCCGGGGTGTCCCCATTGTCTGGGGGCTCCTGAGACCCCCAAACCCTCCCCGGAACCCCTCTGGGGGGTCTCAGGTGTCTGCGCGACCCCTCCCCCCCTTATCAACCATCAGCGATCGATAATTAGTTAATTAATGACCCCCGGGGGAGTAAGGACACCCATGGAGGGGGACGGGGGGACACCCAGGCCCGGGGCCCTCCCCCCGAGGGTCTCTGGGGGTCTCAGGGGTTCCCCCCCAGCCTGGGCCCCCCCACGGGATGGGGGTGGGGGGGGTGTCAAGGTGGGGGTCGCTGTCATCCCCCCCCCTTCCCCCTCCCCCCGCAGGTGCAGCAGTTAATGTGATTGGCTAATTATGCGCTGCATGTTAATGAGCCCCATTAGCCAATGAGGGGGGGTTATAAATAACCTGGGGGCTCATTTGCATAATGCCAGGGCCCGGGTTGCCGCGGTGACCGACCCCCCCTTCCCCCCCCCCCCCCATCACGGGGTTAATTAACGTGCTGATAACGAAGGTGGGGGGGGCCCGGTTGCCCAACTCCCTCCCCCACCCTTGGCTGTCACCCCCCACTTCCAGAGCCCCCCCTGACCGTGTCTCCCCCCCCCCCAGGTGCCTCCGGACCCCCCGGCCACGCTGTCGCCGCCCGCTGGGGCCACCCATGTGGCTGTGAGAGGACGGGGGTGGCCGGGCCCCCCCAGGGCCCCCCCAGGGCCCCCCGAAGCCGCCCAGGCTCCGCAGCCAGCCCAGGCGCCATGACCTGTCCGGCCGCTGAGGGACCCCCGGCGCCCGGGGGCCACCGAGAGACTAAAGCCCAGCCGGGCCCCGAGGCCCAGCGCGGCCCCACGGTGCCACACGGCTCTGAGGGCCACCAAGAGACTAAAGGCTCCGTGGCCACCACAGGATCCGTGGCCAGCTGGACCTCCGCGGTCAGCCAGGACCACCGAGAGACCAAAGCCCACCTGGGCTCTGTGACCCACCTGGGCTCCCAGGACCACGGGGAGAGCGAGGCCCACCTGGGCTCTGTGGCCGACCAAAACTTCGTGGTCAACCAGGACCACGCCGAGCCCGGTGCTGATGGTGGCTCCGTGGTGCTGTTGGACTCCAAGATCTCCCAAAGCTCTGAGGAGCACCTGGGGACTCAGGTCAGCCGTGTCCCTGTGACCCACCTGGTGTCTGTGGCCACCCAGGAGCACCTGGAGGTGAAGGTGCAGGAGGAAGCCGTGGGCAGCCGAGGTTCTGCGGGCAGCCAGGACCACCCAGAGCCCAGCAGCGACGTCCCGCTGGACTCCAAGGTCAACCAGGGTTCCATGGATCGCTTAAACCTGAAGGGCCACCAAGACCTCGCCCCCTCCCAGGCCTCCGAGGACCCCCAGGAGCCCAAGGTCACCCAGGGCCCTGTGGCCAACCAGAAGACCAAGGTCAACCAAAGCCCCGCAGCCCCTGTAGAGGCCAAGGTCAACCAAGACCCCGTGGTGTGTTTAGACTTGAGGGTCCACCAAGCCCCTGTGGCCAACCCAGCGCCCGAGGACCCCCGAGACCCCAAGGCCAAGCAAGACCCCGTGGACCACCCGGACACGCAAGCCCCCGTGGCTCTTACAGACCAGAAGGTCCCCCAAGCCCCCGTGGCCGAGCACAGCCCCGCGGACCCCCAGGAGACCGAGGTCAAGCACAGCCCTGTGGAGCTGAGGGTCCCTCGGGCCACCGCGGTGGCCAAGGGAGGCTGCACTGCCCACCACCAACCCCACGTGCCCACCTGGGCCACCCCAGCCCCCCGCCCGTGCGCCCGCGTCCCCTCGGGCGCCCACCTGGGCCTGGTGCTGATGACGCTGGGGTCCCTCCTGCTGCCCTGCGCCCGGGGCTCGGCGCTGGAGTTCGGGGGCGCCCCGGGGCAGTGGGCGCGCTACGGGCGGTGGGCGCCGGGCGCGGGGGGACAGCTCAGCTTCCGCCTCAAGACCAACGTGACGCGGGCGCTGCTGCTCTACCTGGACGACGGCGGCAACTGTGACTTCCTGGAGCTGCTGGTGGCCGAGGGGCGGCTGAGGCTGCGCTTCGCCATCGCCTGCGCCGAGCCGGCCACGCTGGAGCCGCCGGCGCCGGTCAGCGACGGCCGCTGGCACGCGGTGCTGCTGACCCGGCACGCGCGGCACGCGGCGCTGGCCGTGGACGGGGAGGCTCGGGCGGCCGCCGTGCGCTCCAAGCGCCCCGACATGGCCGTGGCCAGCGACCTGTTCGTCGGGGGGATCCCGCCCGACGTGCGGCTCTCGGCACTGACGCTCAGCACCGTCAAGTACGAGCCGCCCTTCCGCGGGTGGGTGGCCGACCTGCGGGTGGGCGACGCGCCGGCCGCGCTGCTGGGCGCCCAGGGGGTCCGGGGTGACGGGGACGAGCGCTGCGCCCACCACCCGCCCTGCGCCCACGGCGGCCGCTGCACCCTGCGCCGTGGGGAGCCCCGCTGCGACTGCGCCGGCACCGGCCACCGCGGGCCCTTCTGCGAGGAAGGTGAGGGCGCAGCGGGGTCAGGAGGTCAGGGGGCGTGGGAGGGTTGGGGTGGGCGCAGAGTCGGCTCGGGAGCGTCATCTCCTCGTGTTTCTCCGTGGCCTTGGGCACCTCCATGTGTTGGTGTCGTCGTGTCCTTGGGCGCCCCCCCATCGCTGTGGCTTCGCACGTCCTCCTGCTGTCACCTCCTCGTGTTTCTCTGTGTCCCCATGTCCTTCAGGGAGTGGGGTGGCTTCGTGTTTCTCCATCCCTCGGTGTCTTCCTGGTTTTGTGTGTCCCTTGCGCTTCTCGGTGTCCTCTCGGGCTCGCACGTCCTCGTGTCACCGTGTCCTTCGCATCCCCATGTCCCCATTGTGGTGATGGGCCTTGGGTCCTCCTCGTTCCTCCACAATCTCCTTGTGTCATTTTGTCCTTGAGTTCCTCCATGGCTTTGTGTCCTCGTGGTTCTGTGTGCGTCCTTGTGTCTGTCCTGTCCTCGTGGTGTTGTGTCCTTTTGTCCATCCTGTCCTCATGGTGCTGTGTCCTTGTGTCCATCCTGTCCTCATGGTCCTGTGTCCTTGTGTCCATCCTGTCCTCATGGTCCTGTGTCCTTGTGTCCATCCTGTCCTCGTGGCTGTGTGTCCATCCTGTCCTCATGATCCTGTGTGTCCTTGTGTCCATCCTGTCCTCGTGGCTGTGTGTACATCCTGTCCTCATGATCCTGTGTGTCCTTGTGTCCATCCTGTCCTCATGGTGCTGTGTCCTTGTGTCCATCCTGTCCTCGTGGCTGTGTGTCCATCCTGTCCTCATGGTGCTGTGTCCTTGTGTCCATCCTGTCCTCATGGCTGTGTGTCCTTCCTGTCCTCATGGCTGTGTGTCCTTGTGTCCATCCTGTCCTCGTGGCTGTGTGTCCATCCTGTCCTCGTGGCGCTGGGCACACCCGTGCTGTTGGATGTCCTCGTGGTGCGGGTCGTTGTCATGCCGTTCCCGTGGTTTTCCCACCATGGTTTTTCCACCAGGGTTCTGTGTCCCCTCCTGGCGCTGTGTCCTTGAGTTGCTCCACGTCCTCGTGTCCTCCTGGTGTCACACATCCCGCTGTCCTCTTGTCCTCGTGTCACCCCGTGTCTTCTCCCACCATCGCTGCACACTCGTGTGCTTCTCCAGGTCCTCGTGTCCTCCCCAGTCCCGGTGTCACGCTGTGTCCTCGTCTCTTCCTGCCATTTCTGGTGTCCCGGTGTCTCTCCTCACCCTCGGGACCCTCCCGTGTCCCTCCATGTCCTCTTGTCCCCGCTGGTGTCCCCCCATCCTCACCTCCCCCCATTTTCCACACCCTCGTGTGTCCCCGTGTGACACGAGCGGGTGGGGGTGGCTTGGAGTCCCCCTGCTGGGGGGGCCACAGGGGTTTGGGGACCCCTCCGGCCCCACCCACGATGTCATCCCCCCCGTGTTCGCTCGAGCAATTGCACGTCCTGGTGTCCCCACACGCCCTCGTGTCCCCGCCTGTCCCCATTGTGACCCCAGGACCCCCAGACGTGGGGGATGGGCCGGGGGTCTCTCGTGCCATCCCGCCCTCGTGCCATCCCGCCCTCGCACACGTTCCCGGGACCCGGGGACAACCGCCGGTGTCACCGTGGCGACAGCATCCACCGGGCGCATTGCCAGGCCGGGTTGCCATGGCACCGCCAGGGGTTGGGTACCCGTTGCCATGGAGACGCCCGGGCCTGTCTCCCTGGCGACGGTTGTCACGGCACTGCCGGATGCTCCCGCCACGTCCTTGAGGGGGGACGGGAATGGGAGGGCGCTGGGGTGCTGTGGGGTGTCCTATGGGGTGTAGGGTCCCTATGGGGAGCTCTGTGGGGTGCAGGGTCCCTATAGGGAGCCCTATGGGGTGCAGGGTGCCTGTGAGGTGCAGGGAGGGTGCTATAGGGTGTGCCATGGGGTGCTGGATCCCTGTGGGATGCTATGGGGTGCCCCATAGGCTGCTGGGTCCCTCTGGGGTGTTATGGGGCACCCTATAAGGTGCTGGGTGCCCTATAGGGTGCTATGGGATGCGCTATGGGGTGCGGGGTCCCTGCGGGTGTGCACAGGGTGTGTAAACCCCGCCCTCGGGGTGTGCAAATCCTACCAGGGCGTGCAAACCCCTCCCCCACCACCGCGCCCCGCCCCCAAGGTCAACCCGAGGTCACGGGGCGGGGTCACACGGACACGGTGGGGGGAGGGGGGGTTGGGGACACCCGTGGGGGGTCCTGGGCACTAATTCCTCTGCCCCTCCCCCCTTGCTGCCCCCCGGGACCCCCAGAGGAAGAAGCCGCGGTGGAAGGTGAGTGTGGGGGAGGGGCGGGGGGCGGGGCCTGTCCCAGGTGTGCGAGGGCCGCTCCAGATGGGCCAATCCCGGAGCCGGGGGGGGGGGCGGGGGGGGGACCCCAGGGGTCCCGGCTTGGGGGGAGGGGCAATGGTGAAAGGCTCGAGGGGCGTGGCTCATGCAAAGCAGCGGCGAGGGGCGGGGCTTGGCGCTCGTGCAGAGCGCGTGGCTCCCGTGACGCTCGCGGAGGGGGCGGAGCCACAGCAGGGGCAGCAAACAGACGTCAGACAATGACGTCACTTCCCAGGCGGCCCAATAAGATGCCGATATGCAAATGAAGCGGCACCGCCGAGCCAATGAAGCGCGCGTGACGGGGTGGGGGCGGAGATATGCAAATTTCAGCGGCATCGGCAGCCAATACGAGGAGGGAGCGATGAGGCTGCACTGGATTGGCTGAGCCAGTCCCAAGGGGCGGGGCCTGTTCAGAGAGCGTGGTTTATTCGAGGGGCGTGGCCAGTTCGAGGGGCGGGGCTTTCCCCCCACGTGCCCGGCACGAGGGTCCCGGGGTGGGGGAGGGTCCCCGCGCCAGGGGCGGCCCCGCCCCCCCGTGTCTCATCCCCTCCCCCACCCCCGGCTTTTCCCCGAAAAACCTCGGAAAAAGGGGAAAAACCCGCGGGAAGGCGGCGGGGGGGGGATGGGGAGGGGCGGCGCTTCCCGCGTGGCCCCGCCCCCCCCGCGCTTATCCCCGCCCCCCTCCCCCTCCCCCCACCCGGCATCGCCCGATGCCGTCACAAGTTAAAGGAGGTTTAAGTTGTGACGGGGCCCCTCCCCCACCCGGGGCCCCTCCCCCTCCCCGGGGCCGCTCGGGCCTTTCGGTCATTTTGGGTTT
Source organism: Cyanistes caeruleus (assembly GCF_971803275.1). Classification (NCBI taxonomy): domain Eukaryota; kingdom Metazoa; phylum Chordata; class Aves; order Passeriformes; family Paridae; genus Cyanistes; species Cyanistes caeruleus. The sequence goes on from NC_141735.1 coordinate 1,243,507, forward strand.
TTTGGTTAATTTTTTATTTTTTTAATTCTGATTTTTTTTTTATGTTAATATTTTTTTAATTGATTTCTCTTTCATTCCCATTTTCCCCTATTTTTCCCATTTTGCCGCTTTTCCTTTACTATTTCCTTTTTCCCCCCCTTTTTTTTCTTTTACATTTCCCGTTATTTTGGGTTTTTTCATTATTTTTTTGGTTTTTTCCTTTTTTATTAATATTTTTCTATTATTATTGTTCCTTCTCTCGTGGTTTTCCCTTTACTTTGATTATTTTTCCTTTCTAATGGATTTTCTACTCTTGAAGATGTTTCCCCTTTTTAATTTACTTTCCCGTTTTGTTTTGTTTTACCTTTTTTATTCTTCTCCACTGTAAATTAATATTTTTCTCCCTTTTTACCATTATCACCTTATATTAATTACTTTTCCTTTTAAAATCATTTTCCCTCTTTCAATAAATATTTTGAATATTTCCCCCTTTTATATCAGAGTTATTTTTTGCCGTCATTCCTCCCTTCCCTTTGTTTCTCTTTTTCTTCTTTATTTTCCCGCTTTGATAATTTTCCCTTTTAGAATTATTTTAATTTTCCCCACTTTTTTCCTGGTTTTTTTTCCCCTCTTTTCCCTTGTGTTGCTGACTTCCCCTTTTTATCAATTTCCTCCTTTCCCTTGCTTTGACCCTTTTCACTTTTTTCCTCTTTTTCCTCCCTTTCCCCGGTTTCATCCCTCTCCCTCCTTTCCTTCCTTTTCCTTTCTTCCTTTTTTCTATTTTTTCCTTTTTTCCCCATTTCTCTCATTTTCCTCCCTTTCATTTCCTTTCATTATTTTGATTTCCTTCCCCATTTTCTCCCCCGATTTCCCTTTTCCCTCCATTTTACCCCATTTCCCTCCCCGCTCCCGAGTTTCTCCACTTTCCCATTTTTCTCCCCAAAACTTTCCCCTTTTCCCGCCACTTTTGCTTTCGTTCTCACGCCCCTCCCCCCTTCCCCACGCCCCTCCCCCCTCCCCTCCCCTCCCCCCCCAGGTCCCGCCCACCTGCGAGTCACCGGCCAAGGTAAAGACGCGCCCTCGGGCCCCTCCCCCACCCTCATCACCCTCATCATCCTCGCCCCTCCCCCACCTCCCCCCCATCCCCCCCCATCGTGTCTGTGGCTCGTGCGACACGGGGGGAGGGGCGGCCGCCTCGCACGGGGACGGGGGGGGTAGGGGAGGGGGCGCCCCTCGTGCAAGGGGGGGTTGGGGGGGGCTGCGACCCCTTGCACGAGGGCCGGGGGGAGGGGTCCAAACCCCTCCCCCACAGGAGGAGGGGCCGGCGGGGGTGGTCCTTCTCCTCCCCCACCCGAGGGGGGGCCGGGGGTCCCTGCACGGGGTGGGGGTGGGGGGGTCCCCTTGCACCAACACGGGGGGGGGGTGGGGGGAGTGTGAGCGCCTTCCCCTCAGCCCGGGGGTTGCACACCTGGGCACACCTGGGCACACCTGGGCCACGCCCTGACGTGCCCCTCCCCCAGGGCCCGCCGAGGTCGCCGAGGGGGGGCCCGGCCGCGGCGCCGGCGAGATCCAGCAAGCAGCGAAAGGTCAGTGAGGGTCAGCAGGACCTCCCCACGGACACCTGGGACCCCCCAGAACCTTTCAGGAACCCCCAAACTCCACACGCACACCTGGGACCCTCCCAGAACCTCCCAGGAACCCCCAAACTCCATACGCACACCTGGGACCCTCCCAGAACCTCCCAGGAACCCCCAAACACTCCCACACACACACCTGGGACCCCATAGCGATGTCCCCACCTGCAAGACCCCCGTGGTGAAGTCTCTGGTGCAACGTCCCCATCACCACGTCCCCATCACCGTGTCCCCACCATCGGCAATGTCCCAATCCCGATGTCCCCACATGAGGTCCCTGGGGCAGTGGCCTCCTCCCAGTGCCCCTGGTGCAATGTCCCCAATGGCAGGTCCCCCACACGAGGTCCCCACTGGTGGGTTCCCATCATGACGTCCCCACCACGATGTCCCCACATGAGGTCTGGTGTAAAACCCCACAGCGATGTCCCCGTGGCAATGGGGGAAAGGTCCCCATGGCAATGTCCTCATGGCAAAGTCCCCATTGAGGTCCTTGTGATGTCCCCATGGGAATGTCCCCATGGCAAAGTCCCCTTCGCCCTGTCCCCGGTGACAACGCCCCCATCTCAACCTCCCTGTACCGGTGTCCCCATGGCAGTGTCCTCGTTGGAAAGTCTTCATTGCCACGTCCCTGGTGACAACGTCCCCATCACAACATCCCTGTTCCAATGTCCCAAAGGACCCATCACAAGGTCCTTCTTGCCATGTCCCCATTGCAAGGTCCCCTCTGGGGTGTCCCAGTGCAAGGTCCCCACTGGGGACCCCATGGGGACTTTCTGCCTTGTCCCCATGACAGTATCCTCATTGGAAAGTCCCCTTTGCCACGTCCCCGGTGACAACATCCCCATCACAACATCCCTGTACCAGTGTCCCCATCACAAGATCCTTTCTGCCATGTCCCCATGGCAATGTCCTCGTTGGAAAGTCCCCATTGCCACGTCCCTGGCTCATGGTCCCCATCTCAATGTCCCCATCTCAACGTCCCCATAACGATGTCCCCATGACAGTGTCCTCGTTGGAAAGTCCCCATTGCCATGTCCCTGGTGACAATGTCCCCATCACATCATTCCTGTTCCAACGTCCCAAAGGACCCATCACAAGGTTCTCATTGCAACGTCCCCATGACAATGTCCTCGTTGGAAAGTCCCCATTGCCATGTCCCTGGCTCACGGTCCCCATCTCAACGTCCCCATAACGATATCGCCATAGCGATGTCCCCATCTCAATGTCCCCATCTCAATGATGTCCCCATAGCGATGTCCCCATCTCAACATCTCCATCTCAACATCTCCATCTCAACGTCCCCATCTCAATTTCCCCATAACGATGTCCCCATCTCAATGTCTCCATCTCAACGTCCTCATCTCAACATCTCCATCTCAACGTCCACATCTCAACGTCCCCATCTCAACGTCCCCATGCCATCTCCTTGTTTCACCGTCCCCATCCCCCAGTTCCAGGCCCCTCTCCCAACCTCCCCTCCCACCACCCCCCGTACAAAACCCCCCCGGTGCCCGTCCCCACACCGCGTCCCTCCTGTCCGCACCGCCAGGCCGCGCCGAGTACGTGGCCACCTTCCGGGGCAGCGAGTTCTTCTGCTACGACGTGTCGCGCTCGCCGGTGCAGAGCAGCGCGGACGAGCTGGCGCTGGCGTTCCGCACGCGGCAGCGCCACGGGCTCCTGCTGCACACCGGCCGCGCCGCCGACTTCCTCAACCTGTCGCTCAAGGCCGGCGCCGTGTGGCTCGTCATCAACCTGGGCGCCGGCGCCTTCGAGGCGCTGGTGGAGCCCGTCAACGGCAAATTCCACGATGGCGGCTGGCACCACGTGCGCGTCACGCGCAACCTGCGGCAGGTACGGCGGGGAGGGGAGGGGAGGGGGAGGGCTGGCGGGGTGATGGAGAGAGTCAGGTGACCGCTCAGCAGGTCACCATGGGCAGATTCCCAACTGGGAGCACTGGGAGAGATGGATTGATCAGCTCCCCAACTGGGAGCACTGGTTAGCTTGGGTAGCATCCCAGCTGGGAGCACTGGGAGCACTGGGAGCGATGGTTGGTTTGATCAGCTCCCCAACTGGGAACACTGGGAGATTCGGGCAGCTCCCCAACTGGGAGCACTGGGAGCACTGGGAGCACTGGGAGTGATGGATTGATCAGTTCCCCAACTGGGAGCACTGGGAGCAATGGTTTGACCAGTTCCCCAACTGGGAGCACTGGTTGTGTTGATCAGCTCCCCAACTGGGAGCCTTGGGCCAATGGATTGTCCCAGTTCCCAAACTGGGAGCACTGGGAGCAATGGGTGTCTTCATCAATCACCCAACTGGGAGCAGCAGTACCTTGATCAGCTCCCCCAACTGGGAGCACTGGGAGTGACCATCGCCCTGACTGGCTCCCCAACTGGGAGCACTGGGAGCAGTGGGCATCTTGATCAACTGCCCAACTGGGAGGACTGGGAGGACTGGGCACCTCGATCCAGTCCCCAACTGGGAGCACTGGTTGTCCTGGCCAACCACCCGGCCAGGAATCCCAGTTACCTTGCTCAGCTCCCCCAACTGGGAGCACTGGGAGCACTGGGCACCTCAATCCAGTCCCCAACTGGGAGCACTGGGAGCAACGGGTGTCCTCATCAATCACCAAACTGGGAGCACCAGTACCTTGGTCAGCTCCCCCAACTGGCAGCACTGGGTGCTTGGTTAAACTGGGGAACTGGGCGTACTGGGAGCCACTGGTTCTTCAATCTGCTCCCCAACTGGGAGCACTGGTTGTGCTGGTCAACCTCCCAACTGGGGGTGATGGACAAGTTGGCCAACCACCCAACTGGGAGCACTGGGAGCACTGGGAGCACTGAGTGTCTTGCTCAACCACCCAACTGGGAGCACTGGGAGCACTGGGTATCTTGCTCAACCACCCAACTGGGAGCACTGGGAGCACTGGGCGCCTCGATCCAGTCCCCAACTGGGAGCACTGGGAGCACTGGACATGCTGTTCAACCACCCCACCGACAGCACCGACCGCAGGATCTCTCTCTCCCCAACTGGGAGCACTGGTTCCGTGGACCCTCCCAAACTGGGAGCACTGGACACACCATGGGGGGGGCGGGGTCTCTGCCCAGCCCCTACGGGGGGGTGACAGGTGGAGTTCGGGGGGTTCCCCCCCCCCCCCGCCCCCCCATTTCTGACAACTCTGCTTCTCTCTCCCCCCCCCCAACAAGGTGGGAGCCGCCCCTCCCCCTCCGTGCAACGCCCCACCCCCACCCCCCTCCTCGTGCCACGCCCCTCCCCCCCCTGTGTGTGCGCGTGCCACTAACACGCTTCCCCCCCCCTCCCCCCACCCCGCGGGGCCCCCCCCCAACTAACCTCCCGCCCCCCACTAATCCTGGGGGGGCCCCCCCTTAACAAAAACAACCCCCCAAACCCCCCCCTCCCCCCACCCCCCACCCCCCAAAACCCCCGCGCCCCCCGCCCCAAGCGACCCCCAAACGTCACGTTTGTGTTTTGTCCTTCTCTCGCCGCCAGCACGCAGGGATCGGACACGCTATGGTAAACAAACTGCATTACCTGGTAGTTATCACTCTATTGTTACTCCTTGGCTTCGCCGTGGCCCCGCTCCCAACCTTTTGGGGCCGATCCGGGGGATTTTGGGCAAATTTTCACCCATCCGTCATCTTGCAGGCCGAGCTTCGGCTCCCTCCTCATGCCAAAAAAAGAAACGAGAGCTGGTTCAACCCCCCCGCCCTCCTCCTCCTCTTCCTCCTCCTCCCACCACCCCACCCCTGCTCCTCTTCCTCCCCATCCCACCCAAAATTCCTTCCCCAGAGGGCGCGTGTTGCTCGCCGGGGGTCACGTGGCACCTCGGGCCAGCTTTTGGGGTGAGATTGAGGGATTTTGGGTGATTTTCACCCATCCCGTGGCTCGTGGCTCTCTCGTGTCAAAACGAGCCGGTTTCACCCCCCCCACCCCCCCCCCAAAAAAAAATCAACTTTTCTCTGCGGTCAGCACGGTGATATTTTTTTTTCTTCTCAAGAGGGTTCCGCTCCTGCTGTTTTGGGATGAATTTGAGGGATTTGGGGCAATTTTTAACCCATCCAGCATCTCGTGGTGGAGCATCAGCTCCCCGATGACAAAAAGAGCCGTTTTCCCCCAAAATAATCCATTTTGAGGATGTGGTTTCCTCGATGGGGACAATGTGGGAGTCCCATACCCCCTCCCCCCGCACCCCCAAACCCGTTTTTTTGGTGTGAATTAGTGAAATTTTTGGATTTTGGGCAATCGCCCGCAGCTTCCCGATATTAAAACCGCCTGATTTCCACCCAAAAAAGTCAATCCAGGCTCAGGAGTTGCCGATTTTCCCCAAGGGGATGATGTGGGCTCCCACTCCCCCATTTTGGGATGAATTTTAGAGATTTGGGGCAATTTCCCCCCAAATCTGGGGGACACCACCTGGATTTTTTTTAAGCCTCACCATGCAGGGCACAGCCTCAGCTCCCTGCTCCCCAAACCAGCCGATTTCACCCCAAAATCCAGCCCTGGCTGGGCTCGTTTTTACCCTGGAGGCTTTTGTGTAGTCCCAATTCTTGGGGTGATTTTTTTGGGGGGGATTTGGGGTGATTTGACACCAATCCCACCCCCCAAAAACACCCGATGAGGGTTTGGGATGGGGGGCCGGATGGAGCCTCCCAAACGCCTCCTTTTGGGTCGAATTCTCGGCATTTCGGACAATTTGTTCCTGTCCTCTCCCTCGTGGCCGAGCTCGGCTCCGCAAACCCCAAAACCACCCCAAAATTTGGGGCTCGCCCCCCAAGCCCAGCTGTTACCCCCAGAGGTGACCCCACCGCCCTCCCCAATTTTGGGGCGATTCCTTTGGATTTCGCCCCTCCCCGCCCCCAGGGGGTGTCCGGACCCAAACTGGGGGTGGGGGACTGGCTTGGGGTATTTTTTTGGGGGGAGGGGGGGGTGGAATGGTGGTGCCCCCTCCCCAAATCGAGGATAGAAACGTTTTCAGACAAGCTGCCGCCCCTCCCCCTCCCCCCTCCCCTGGACCCCCCTCCCCTCCCCCTCCCCCCATCCCGCGCAGGCAGCGGGGCCGCCCCTCCCCCCCCCACCCCCCACCCCCCCCAAGCCCCCCCGGGCTGGGGTCGGGCCCCGCTGCCTGCGCCCCTCCCCCCGCCCCCGCACGGCTCCGCACGGCCTCACTAACACTGCCCCTCCCCCACCCCCCGGCCTCCCCAGCCCCTCCCCCCCCCAGCCCCCCTCATCCTCCCCTCCCCCAACACCCCCGGGGGGCTGCGGGGCCGCCCCGGCCGCGGGGGGAGGGGCTGGGGGGGGCAGAGAGTGTGTGAGGTGTGCGCAGGTGTGAGCACAGGTGTGTACAGGTGTGTACAGGTGTGTACAGGTGTGTACAGGTGTGTACAGGTGTGTGTGTACAGGTGTGTACAGGTGTGTACAGGTGTGTGTGTACAGGTGTGTACAGGTGTGTACAGGTGTGTGTGTAAGGTGTGTACAGGTGTGTACAGGTGTGTGTGCACAGGTGTGTGCGCAGGTGTATGCAGGTGTGTGTGTACAGGTGTGTACAGGTGTGTGTGTAAGGTGTGTACAGGTGTGTACAGGTGTGTGTGCACAGGTGTGTGCGCAGGTGTATGCAGGTGTGTGTGTACAGGTGTGTACAGGTGTGTGTGTACAGGTGTGTACAGGTGTGTGTGTACAGGTGTGTGTAAGGTGTATGCAGGTGTGTGTGTACAGGTGTGTACGGGTGTGTACAGATGTGTGTGTAAAGTATGTGCAGGTGTGTGTGCAGAGGTGTGTACAGGTGTGTGTGTAAGGTGTGTGCAGGTGTGTGTGTACAGGCGTGTACAGGTGTGTGTGCACAGGTGTGTACAGGTGTGTACAGGTGTGTACAGGTGTCTGTGTAAGGTGTGTGCACGTGTGTGTGTACAGGCGTGTGTGCAGGTGTGTGTGCACAGGTGTGTACAGGTGTGTGTGAGGTGTGCGGAGGTGGGAGCACAGGTGTGTACAGGTGTGTGTGCAGGTGTATGCAGGTGTGTGTGTACAGGTGTCTAGGTGTACAGGTCTGTACAGGTGCGTGTGCAGGTGTGTGAGGCTCACCCCAGGTGTGTTCAGGTGTGCACAGGTTTGTTCAGATGCGTGTTCAGGTGTGTTCAGGTGCGCGTGCAGGTGTGTACAGCTGTGTTCAGGTGTGTGCACAGGTGTGTTCAGGTTTGTACAGGTGTATGTGTACAGGTGTGGGTACAGGTATGTGCAGGTGTGTGTGTTCAGATGTGTGCACAGGTGTGTGTACAGGTGTGTCCAGGTGTATACAGGTGTGTGTACAGGTGTGTGTACAGGTGTGTTCAGGTGTATACAGGTGTGTGTACAGGTGTGTGTACAGGTGTGTTCAGGTGTATACAGGTGTGTGCACAGGTGTGTCCAGGTGTATACAGGTGTGTGCACAGGTGTGTGTACAGGTGTGTCCAGGTGTATACAGGTGTGTGTACAGGTGTGTCCAGGTGTATACAGGTGTGTGTACAGGTGTGTTCAGGTGTATACAGGTGTGTGCACAGGTGTGTCCAGGTGTATACAGGTGTGTGCACAGGTGTGTTTACAAGTGTGTTCAGGTGTATACAGGTGTGTGTACAGGTGTGTGTACAGGTGTGTACAGCTGTGTCCAGGTGCCCTCACACACCTGTGCCAGCGGCCGCGGGTCTGCCCCCGTCCCCCCGGGGTCCCCCCGCCCCCTCGCACGCCCCCCGCCCTGCACGCCCCCCTCCCTCCCGCCCACCCTTTGCACGCGCTTGCACACCTGTGCACGCCCCTGGCACACCTGTGCACGCCCCTGGCACACCTGTGCACGCCCCCCGCGCGCTGCCCCCACTAACGACCGCGTTTGTGTCTGAGCTTTCTTCTGCCCCGGGACCCCCCAAAACTCGTTACTAACCCCCCCTCCCCCCCCGTGTCACCCCCGTGTCACCCCCGTGTCACCCCCCCACCTCATCACCCACCCCCATCCTCACCTGGGGGCTCCTTGGGGGGCTCCTCTCGGCACATCCGGAAATGGGGGGGGGGGCTTCAACCCCCCCCTCACCCCCTTGGGACCCCCCCCATTATCACCCCCCCCCCAGGTGACCCCCGAGTCCCCCCAGACCTCACCCTCATTGTCCCCGTCACCCCCCACGCTCATCACCCCCCATCACCCCTTTGTCCCCAGCCCCCTCCCGTGTGTCCCTCCCTCCCCCCCCCCAGTTTTGGGGTGCCCCGGTGGTCGCGGGGGGGTCCCCGCTGAGGCCGGGCCGCTCGTGCCGCAGGTGACGATCTCCGTGGACGGGATCCTGACCACCACGGGCTACACGCAGGAGGATTTCACCATGCTGGGCTCCGACGACTTCTTCTACGTGGGGGGGTCCCCCAACACCGCCGACCTGCCGGGGTCCCCCGTCAGCAACAACTTCATGGGCTGCCTCAAGGATGTGAGTCTGGGGGCGCCGGGGAGCCGCCCCCGCCTCACCTGGGCACTGCTGTGGCCGCCGGGGGCGGGGGGGAGCAGGTTGGGGTTACCTGGACACCCTCCCCGACTCACCTGTGTGCGTTCCTGGGGACTGGGGACACATTTTTGGGACATCCCCGAGCCCCCCGACTCACCTGTGTGCATCCCCGGGGACTGTGGGTCACGTTTTGGGGACCCCCGACTCAGCTGTGTGCATCCCCGGGGACTGTGGGTCACGTTTTGGGGACCCCCGACTCAGCTGTGTGCATCCCCGGGGACTGTGGGTCACGTTTTGGGGACCCCCGACTCACCTGTGTGCATCCCCGGGGACTGTGGGTCACGTTTTGGGGAACCCCGACTCACCTGTGTGAGTCCCCAGGGGTTAGGGTGACATGTTAGGGACATCTATATGTCCCCACCTTACCTGTGTGTGTTCCCGGGGACAGTGGGTCACAGTTTGGGGACATCCCTGAGCCCCACGACTCACTTCTGTGTGTCCCCAGGGACTGAGGTCACATTTCAGGGACCCCCGACTCACCTGTGTGTGTCCCCAGGGGTTAGGGTGACATTTTGGGGACCCCCGACTCACCTGTGCGTGTCCCCAGGGACTGAGGTCACATTTCAGGGACCCCCGACTCACCTGTGCGTGTCCCCAGGGGTTAGGGTGACATTTTGGGGACCCCCGACTCACCTGTGCGCATCCCCAGGGGTTAGGGTGACATTTTGGGGACCCCCGACTCACCTGTGCGTGTCCCCAGGGGTTAGGGTGACATTTTGGGGACCCCCGACTCACCTGTGCGCATCCCCGGGGGTCTCACGGATGCACGGGGCGCGGTGACACCGCAGAACCGGCCCTGGGGGTCACACCGGGATGTCGGGGGCGGGGGGGAGGGGGAGTAGCGCCCAGACCCCCTCCCCAAACTCACCTGTCCGCGCCCCCCCCCAGGTGGTTTACAAGAACAACGACTTCAAGCTGGAGCTGTCGCGGCTGGCGCAGGAAGGGGACGCGCGGGTGACGCTGCACGGGGCGCTGCTCTTCCACTGCGACCCCCCCCCGGCGCTGGACCCCGTCACCTTCGCCACCCCCCAGGCTCACCTGGCGCTGCCCACCTGGCGCCCGGCCCGCGCCGGCTCCGTCTCCTTCGACTTCCGCACCACGGAGCCCAACGGGGTCCTGCTCTTCGGGCAGGGACCCCCCCGCGACCCCCCGGCCGCCGCCCCCCGCGGGCCGCCCCCGCCGCCCCCCGATTTCCTGGCGCTGGAGCTGCTGGACGGACACCTGTACCTGCTGCTGGGCATGGGCGCGGCCGGGCTGAGGCTCCGCGCCAGCGCCCGAAAGGTGACGGACGGGGAGTGGTGCCACGTGGATGTGCAGCGCGATGGGCGCAAAGGTGAGCGCGGAGGGGTGGGTGGGGCTGTGCAGGTGTGCAAGGCGTGTACAGGTGTGAGGGTGCGGCTGTGCAGGTGTGCAAGGGGTGTACAGGTGTGAGGGTGGGGCTGTGCAGGTGTGTAAGGGGTGTACAGGTGTGAGGGGAGGGGCTGTGCAGGTGTGCAAGGGGTGTACAGGTGTGAGGGGAGGGGCTGTACAGGTGTGCAAGGGCTGTACAGGTGTGCAAGGGGTGTACAGGTGTGAGGGGAGGGGCTGTACAGGTGTGCAACTGTTGTACAGGTGTGAGGGTGCGGTTGTGCAGGTGTGCAAGGGGATGTACAGGTGTGAGGGTGGGGCTGTGCAGGTGTGCAAGGGGATGTACAGGTGTGAGGGTGGGGCTGTGCAGGTGTGCAAGGGGTGTACAGGTATGAGGGTGGGGCTGTACAGGTGTGCAAGGGGTGTACAGGTGTGCAGAGAGGAGCTGTACAGGTGTGCAAGGGGTGTACAGGTGTGCAAGGGGATGTACAGGTGTGAGGGTGGGGCTGTGCAGGTGTGCAATGGGATGTACAGGTGTGAGGGTGCGGCTGTGCAGGTGTGCAAGGGGTGTACAGGTGTGAGGGTGCGGCTGTGCAGGTGTGCAAGTGTTGTACAGGTGTGAGGGGAGGGGCTGTACAGGTGTGCAAGGGGATGTACAGGTGTGAGGGTGGGGCTGTACAGGTGTGCAAGGGGTGTACAGGTGTGAGGGGAGGGGCTGTACAGGTGTGCAAGGGCTGTACAGGTGTGCAAGGGGTGTACAGGTGTGAGGGGAGGGGCTGTACAGGTGTGCAACTGTTGTACAGGTGTGAGGGGAGGGGCTGTTCAGGTGTGCAAGGGGTGTACAGGTGTGAGGGGAGGAGCTGTACAGGTGTGCAAGGGTTGTACAGGTGTGAGGGGAGGGGCTGTGCAGGTGTGTAAGGGGTGTACAGGTGTGAGGGGGGGGCTGTACAGGTGTGCAAGGGGTGTACAGGTGTGAGGGTGGGGCTGTGCAGGTGTGCAAGGGTTGTACAGGTGTTAGGGGAGGGACTGTACAGGTGTGCAAGGGATGTACAGGTGTGCAAGGGGTGCACAGGTGAGAGGAGGGGCTGTACAGGTGTGCAAGGGGTGCACAGGGGGCCACAGGTGTGCAGGGGCTGTACAGGTGCAGCTCACAGGAGTGCTGGGGTGGGGTGTCCCAGTCAGCCCCCGCTTTGTCACGCACCTGCTGCGCCCCAGTGTTCCCTCATGTCCCCCCTGTCCCCCAAGCCCGGTTCCCATGAGCCCCAGGGCACCCCAAACACCCCCCAAAGACCCCCCCAAAGACCCCCCCAGCCCCCCTTCCCTGTGCAGTGCCCCCCTGACACCCCCGTGCCCCCCAGGCTCGGTGTCGGTGAACAGCCGCAGCACGCCCTTCCTGGCCAGCGGTGACCGCGACGTGCTGGACGTGGGGGCCGAGCTGTACCTGGGGGGGCTCCCCGAGGGTCGCCCCGGCCCCCCCGCGCCCCCCGAGCTCTGGGCAGCGGGGCTGCGCCTCGGCTTCGTGGGCTGCGTGCGGGATCTGTTCGTGGACGGGCGGAGCCGCGACGTGCGGGCGCTTTTGGGGGCCGGGGGGGCCCCGGGGGTCGCCCCGCTGTGTGCGAGGGACCCCCCCCGGCTGTGCGCCAGCGGCCCCTGTCGCAACGGGGGGACGTGTCGCGAGGGCTGGAACCGCTTCGTGTGCGACTGTCGCGGCACCGGGTACCTGGGGCCGCGCTGCGAGACAGGTGAGGAGGGGGCGGGGGGGGCACGCAGGGGGTCTGGGACCCCCCCGAACACCCCGGGGGGGGGAGGGTGTGACAGCCTAGGGAGGGCTGGGGGGGTCACGGGGGACCCCGAGGTGACAGGGACGTGGCGGGAGGGGGGGGTCACACCTGGGGGGGGCGGGGCAGAGCTGTGAGACAGGTGAGGAGGGGGCGCGCGGGGGGGGTCACACCTGGGGGGGGCGGGGCAGAGCTGTGAGACAGGTGAGGAGGGGGCGCGCGGGGGGCGTCACACCTGGGGGGGCAGAGCTGTGAGACAGGTGAGGAGGGGGCGCGGGGGGGAGGGTGACACACACACACACACCCACCCCCCCCCAGGGGTCACACCTGGAGAGGAGGTGCCCGGATGTCCCCGGGCACACCTGGGGGAGCATCTGGACACACCTGAATCCCCCTAACCCCGCACACCTCGAGCTGGGGGTCACCAGAGAGGTGCCGGGGGTGGGGGGAAGTGGTCCTTTGTCCCTTGTCCTTTGTCCCCCGCCCCGAGCCGCGGTTCTCAGCCAGCACCCACCTGGCCCGAGGCTCACCTGGCCCGAGGCTCACCTGGCCCGAGGCTCACCTGGCCGCGGGCTCGGGGCTGTCCCGGGGGTCGCTGCCGAGGCTGACGGGGGTCCCCGGTGTCCCCGCAGAGGCGGCGGTGCTGAGCTATGACGGCAGCATGTACCTGAAGGTGCAGGTGCCGGGGGAGCAGACGGAGGCCGAGGACGTGTCCCTGCGCTTCATGTCCCCCCGAGCCTTCGGCCTCGTCCTGGCCACCACCTCGCGCCACTCGGCCGACACCCTGCGCCTCGAGCTGGACGGGGGGCGCATGAAGCTCACCCTCAACCTGGGTGAGACCCCACAGAGCCCCCCCAGATAACCCCCGAGACCTCCCCGAAATGTCCCTGAGACCTCCCCCCGAAATCCTCCCCAAAACGGGGCGCGAGTGGGTTCTGGTCGTCCCAGGATGGCCAAAGTGGTGTCTGGGACCCCAAAAATGGTGCCTGGGACTCCGAAATAGATCCTGGGACCCCCAAAACGGTGCCTGGGATCCCCCCAAAATGGTTAAATTGGTGCCTGGGATGCCAGAGTGATGCTCAGGACCCCAAATTGGTGCCCAAGTCAGTTCTTATAAACCCAAAAATGGTCAGGTTGAATTTTGGGACCCCTGAAGATCCCCAAAACTGCCTGTGGCCCCAAAATTTGGGCAGTTGGTGCCTAGGAGCCCAGGGTGATGGTCAGGAGCCCAAAACGGTGCCCAGCTCAGTGCTCCTGACCCTAAAATTGTCAAGTTCATCCCTGGGACACCAAAAAGAGTCCAGGGGCCAAAATTTTCCCCCAGGACGGAGTCTGGGTTGGTTCTTGTGGTCCCAAAATGGTCACGTCGGTGCCTGGGAGCCCAAAACCTCCCCCAGAGGTGCTCCAGCAGCTCAGGCACCCCCAGAACCTCACCTGGGACCCCCAAACCGGCCCTGGGGGGTCACCAGAGCCCTCTCGGTGTCCCCATCCCCGTCGGGTTCCGTCGGGTTCCCTCCCCCTCTCTCCCTCCCCCGGGATTGGGGCCTTCGTGACCCCCCCGCTGCCACTTGGGGCACAGCGCCGGGACCCCCCGAGGGGTTGAGGGTCCCCCCCAGAGGATTGGGGACCCCCCAGGCTCGGGGGCCCCTCCTGCAGCCCTTTCCATTGGGGGGGATCCCCCGTGGGGCTGCAGGTGCTCTGTGGGGTGGGGACCTCCTCCCCCAGGAGGTTGGAGATCCCCCCCGAAGGGGTTGGGGACCCCCCCAAGGAGGAGTTGGGGACCCCTCATGGGATTGGGGCCCTGCCTGTGGGGCAGGAGACCCCTCCCCATGGGGTTGGGGTCCCCCCCCGGGTCCCGGCGTTTGCCCCCCCCCCGCCCCGCAGCGGTTGACGAGGGTGGGCCCAGCCCTGGGTCTGAGATCCCCCCCCGGATCCCCCCGGATCCCCCCGGGATCCCCCGGGCTGGGCCCTCAGGGCGGCCGCGCCCCCCCGCGAGGTGCCAGAGACCGCCTAAACCAGTTCCATCCCAGTCCATCCCAGTCCATCCCAGTCCATCCCAGTCCCTCCCAGTCCCTCCCAGTTCCATCCCAGTTCCATCCCAGTCCATCCCAGTCCCTCCCAGTCCATCCCAGTCCCTCCCAGTCCATCCCAGTCTCTCCCAGTCCATCCCAGTCCCTCCCAGTTCCATCCCAGTTCCATCCCAGTTCCATCCCAGTCCCTCCCAGTCCCTCCCAGTCCATCCCAGTTCCATCCCAGTCCATCCCAGTTCCATCCCAGTTCCATCCCAGTTCCATCCCAGTCCCTCCCAGTCCCTCCCAGTTCCATCCCAGTCCCTCCCAGTTCCATCCCAGTCCCTCCCAGTCCATCCCAGTCTCTCCCAGTCACTCCCAGTCTCTCCCAGTCCGTCCCAGTCCATCCCAGTCGCTCCCAGTCTCTCCCAGTCTCTCCCAGTTCCCCCCTCTGGCACCTCGCCCCCCCCGGCCGCCCCCCCCGTCCCCGGGGCGCTCGCTGGCGGCGGCTGCGAAGGGCCTGACCCGTGTCTTCTCTCCCCAGACTGTGTCCGCGTGGGCTGTCACCCCAGTAAGTGCCACCCCCACCCCGGGACACCCCCGGGACACCCCCGGGACATCCCAACCTCCCCCCGGGACACCCCAGGACACCCGGCCCCCAAAACCCCCCATCAACACCCCCAAAACCTCCCCCAAACCCCCCCTTGGGACACACCCAAAAGCACCTGGGGACATCCTCAGGGGACGCTCCCAGAGCCTCTGGATCCCCCTGGGACACCCCAAAGCCTCCACAGGGACCCCCAAACCCCTCCTGACCCCCCCCAAGTGCCTGAGACCCCCCCGGGTGTGTTTGGGCTGCACAGGTGGCTGTAGGGGTTCACACCTGGGCGGTGTCCCCGGAGTCTCTCCTGGGCTGTTTCCAGCTGTGGGTGTTGTCACCTGGCTGGGAACATCTGGTGTCACCCAGTGCCACTGTTCCCAGTGTCACCCAGTGCCACCAGCTGCTACAGTGTCACCTGTGC
Source organism: Cyanistes caeruleus (assembly GCF_971803275.1). Taxonomy (NCBI): domain Eukaryota; kingdom Metazoa; phylum Chordata; class Aves; order Passeriformes; family Paridae; genus Cyanistes; species Cyanistes caeruleus. The sequence goes on from NC_141735.1 coordinate 1,258,805, forward strand.
TGGTGGCACAGTGTCCCAGGACAGTGCTGTCCCCCTGTGTCACCTGGTGTCACCAGTACAGTGGTGTCCCCTGGTGTCACTGGTGTCTCACTGTCCCTGGTGTCCCTCTGGTGTCCCCAGTGTCACCTGCTGTCCCAGTATCCCCCAATGCAGAGGTGTCCCCAGTGTCCCTGGTGTCACCGGTGTCCCCAATGTCCCTGATGTCCCTGGTGTCCCCAATGTCCCCTCTGTCCCTGGTGTCACCGGTGTCCCCAGTGTCCCCAGTGTCCCCGCTGTCCCTCTGGTGTCCCCAGTGTCACCTGCTGTCCCAGTATCCTCCAGTGCAGAGGTGTCCCCGGTGTCACTGGTGTCCCTGATGTCCCTGGAGTCCCCAGTGTCCCTGGTGTCACCAGTGTCCCAATGTCCCCAATGTCCCCGCTGTCCCCGCTGCCCCCAGGCAAGGGTCCCGAGACGCTGTTCGCGGGGCAGCGGCTGGATGACAACGAGTGGCACTCGGTGCGGGTGGCCCGGCGCGGGCGCAGCCTCCAGCTCGCCGTGGACAACGTCACCGTCGAAGGTGACACCGCGGGGACGGGACGGGGGGACCTTCGGCTCTTGGGGTCACGGGGGGGGCTCAGGTCTGTGGGGATGTGGCCAGTGGGGCTGTAGGTTTGTGGGGACAGGGATGAAGGTCCGTGGGGATACGGATGAAGGTCCAGGGGACAGGGATGAAGGTCCGTGGGGACAGGGATGAAGGTCCAGGGGACATCGGTGCACGAGGATGAGGTGACCAGGACCATGGGACATGGATAAAGGTTCTGGGGACACAGATGAAGGTCCATGGGGACACAGGTCCATGGGGACAGGGATGAAGGTCCTGGATGAAGGTCCATGGGGACATGGATGAAGGCCCTGGGGACATGGATGAAGGTCCATGGGGACAGGGATTAAGGTCCATGGGGACATGGATGAAGGTCCATGGGGACATGGATGAAGGTCCCGGGGACAGGGATGAAGGTCCTGGATGAAGGCCCTGGGGACAGGGATGAAGGTCCATGGGGACACAGATGAAGGTCCATAGGACAGGGATTAAGGTCCGTGGGGACACAGATGAAGGCCCTGGGGACAGGGATGAAGGTCCATGGGGACATGGATGAAGGTCCATGGGGACAGGGATGAAGGTCCATAGGACAGGGATTAAGGTCCATGGGGACAGGGATGAAGGTCCATGGGACATTGGTGCACGAGGACGAGGTGACCAGGCCCCTGAGGACACAGCACACGGCCTGGAGGTCCAGGAGACCCCAGCTGAGCAGGACCACGGCGAGGTGGCCCTCAGCCATCCTCAGGCTCCCAGTGACACCCCCGTGTCCCCCCCGCCCCCCAGGACAGCTGTCGGGCTCTCACACCCGCCTGGAGTTCCACAACATCGAGACCGGCATCGTCACCGAGCGGCGCTTCCTGGCCGTGGTCCCGTCCAACTTCCTGGGCCACCTGAGCGGGCTGGTGTTCAACGGGCTGCCCTACCTGGACCTGTGCCGCGACGGCGACATCAGCTCCTGCGAGCTCAACGCCCGCTTCGGCCGCCGCGCCATCGTGGCCGACCCGGTGGCCTTCGGGGGCCGCGGCTCCTACGTGGCGCTGGCCACGCTCCAGGCCTTCGCCTCCTTCCACCTCTTCTTCCAGTTCAAGACCACGGCGCCCGACGGCCTCATCCTCTTCAACGGCGGCAGCGGCTCCGACTTCCTGGTGGTCGAGCTGGTCAAGGGGTGAGGGGGACGTCGTGGGGACGTGGGGACGTCCTGGGGACCTCGGAGATCTTGGGGGGCCCTGCTGGGGAGCTCAGTGATCTGCAGAGATCTTGGGGACACCTGTGGGGGTCCTTGGGGATCTAGGGGAGCACCTGGGGAGCTCGGAGAGCGCCTGGGACATGTGGGGGGGGTCCTGGGGGCTTTGGGGACCTCCTGGGGGCTTTGGGGATCTCCTGGGGATGTCAGAGAGCACCTGGGAAGTCCTGGGGACCTCGGGAGCCACCTGGGGACTTCCAGAAGCTTCTGGGGACACCAGGGAGGTCCTGGGGACCCTGAAACCCCCCCCTGGGGACCTTGGCACCCCCTCAGGGTCCCCCCAGCCCATGGTGCCCACCCAGCCTTAGGCTCCTCCTCCTTGGTGCAAGCTCCTCCTCCTGGCTCAGGCCACGCCCACAACGACCACACCCAGCTGTGGCCACGCCCCCATCCCGGTTACATGCCCTGTAAGGGGTGGGGGTGGGGGGGAGTCCCTTTGTCCCTTCCCCAGGTGAGTCCCCCCCTTCCCCACGTGAGTCCCCCCCACGAGGCCACGCCCCCTTTGCAGGTACATCCACTACGTGTTCGACCTGGGCGAGGGCCCCTCGCTCATGAAGGGCAACTCGGAGCAGCCGCTGCACGACGGGCGCTGGCACGAGGTGGCCGTGGCCAGGGAGGGGGGGGCCCTGCACGGGCTGCGCGTGGATGGGAGACCCGTGACCCAGCATGGGCAGGGAGCCCGCGGGCTCCAGCTCAAGGGTGAGACCCCGACACACCTGGGGACACACCTGGGGACACACCTGGGGCACACCTGGGGTACCTGGGATACACCTGGGATACACCTGGGGCACACCTGGGGTACCTGGGATATGTCACACACATCTGGGGCACACCCGGGGCACACCTGGAGTACCTGGGATACACCTGGGGCACACCTGGGGGCACCTGGGATACACCTGGGGCACACCTGGAGCACACCTGGGACATGTCACACACACCTGGGGTACCTGGGATACACCTGGGACACACCTGGGGCATCTGGGACACACCTGGGGACACACCTGGGGACACCTTGGGGGGGGCACAGGTATAGGGACAGTCCCGGGGTGGATGGGAGGGGGCAGCCATAGGGGGAATCACCCACACTGGGGGTCACCATGGCAGGGCACCCCCCTCACCCCGTGAGTGACCCCCCAGTGTCCCCCAGGTGTCCCCCAGGTGCCCCTTGGACATCAGTGGGGAGGGGCTCAATGACATATGAGGTGTGGGGGGGTCTCCCTTCAGGGTGACCCTCATGGGTGACCCCCGCCAGCTCGGGGGGGTCATCCCGGGGTTGTTCTGGGGTACGGACAGAGCGGTCAGTGCCCCCCCAGGTGACCCCCCCGTGCCCCCCCCAGGTGAGCTGTACGTCGGGGGGGTCAGCCCGGGGCTCCTGGGGCGCCTCCCGCGGCTCGTGGCCTCCCGGGGGGGCTTCCGGGGCTGTTTGGCCTCGCTGGACCTCAACGGGCGCCTGCCCGACCTGCTCGGGGACGCGCTGAGACGCGTGGGGGACGTGCGGAGGGGCTGCGACGGTGAGAAATGGGGGGGTCCGGGGGGGCTCGGGGGGGTCTGAGGGCTTTGGGACGTGCGGAGGGGCTGCGACGGTGAGAAATGGGGGGGTCCGGGGGGGTCCGGGGGGGTCTGGGGGCTTTGGGATGTGGGGGACGTGCGGAGGGGCTGCGACGGTGAGAAATGGGGGGGTCCGGGGGGGTTTGGGGGGATCCGGGGGCTGTGGGATGTGGGGGAGGTGCGGAGGGGCTGCGACGGTGAGAAATGGGGGGGGTTCGGGGGGCCCGCAGGGGTCTAAGGGTACAGGGATATGGGGGGTGCACAGGGGTCCGGGGTGTCTGGGGTTTGGGGGGACATTTTTGGGGGTGTCTGGGAGCTTTCCAAAGGCTTGGGGGTTGGGCAGGGGGCTCAGGGGGGGTGCGAGAGCGGTTGGGGGGCACAAGGAGGTGTCCGGGGGGGATTTGGGGGTGCTCGGGGCATGGGGTGGGGGGGATTTAGAGCCACAGAAACCCCATGGGGAGCACCCCCCCTCGGGCGGGGCCGGGTCTGGGGGTGCCCGGGGGGGTCCCCACGAGCCCGGTGCCCCCCAGGCCCCAGCACGACGTGCGCCGAGGACTCGTGTGCCCACGGGGGGGTTTGCCTGCAGCAGTGGGACGGCTTCACCTGCGACTGCAGCATGACGGCCTTCGGGGGGGCCGGCTGTGCCGAGCGTGAGTGGGGGGCTCGGGGGGCTCGGGGGGGCTTCAGGGGTGGTTGTGCCCAGTTTGAGTGGGGGGCTCGGGGGTATTTGGGGGGCTCAGGAAGGCTCCAGAAAGCTCAGGGGGGCGGCTGTGCCCAGTTTGAGTGAGGGGCACGAGGAGATTTCGGGGGCACGAGGAGATTTGGGGGGCTCGAGGGTCTCGGGAAGGCTCAGGGGGGCGGCTGTGCCCAGTTTGAGTGAGGGGCACGAGGAGATTTGGGGGGCACGAGGAGATTTGGGGGGCTCGAGGGTCTCGGGAAGGCTCAGGGGGGCGGCTGTGCCCAGTTTGAGTGGGGGGCTCGGGGGGATTTGGGGGGCTCAGGGGTCTCGGGGTGGGGGGCACCCCAGAGCGGGAGGAGCCCCTGAGCCGCACGGGGAGCCCCTGACGGGGGGGGGCGGGTGGCCCTTGGCCCTCCCGGGGGACACGCGTGACACCGGCACCGGCCGGGTGTCCCCACACAGGACAAGTGGCCCTGGCCACCTGCTCTGTGTCCCCACTGAGCGAGGGCGGGTGACAGCGTGGGTGTCACCTGTGTCACCTGTGTGTCACCTCCTGTGTCACCTGTGTCCCCTGTGTGTCCCCTGTGTGTCCCTCGTGTCCCTCACCCCAGGTGTCCCCTAACGAGGGCTCAGTGTCCCCTAACGAGGGGCAGGTGACACACCTGTGTCCCTCACGGGGGGTCCATGTTCCCCCCATGTCCCCCCGGTGTCCCCCTGGTGTCCCCTGTCCCCACCCCACCTCCAGGTGAGTCCCGGACAGCGCCGGCCTCTGCCCCACACCTGAGCGGGGACACACGGGGGGGTTTGGGGCCGCTCCGTGGGGCAGGGCAGGGTGTGGGGACACTGCTGTGGGGCGCTGCCACCGCCGTGGGGCACCCGTGGGGCACCGTGAGACATCATGGGGCTGCCGTGGGGCACCGTGGGGCTCCGTGGGGCTCCGTGGGGCACCGTGGGGCTCCGTGGGGCACCGTGGGGCAACGTGAGACATCATGGGGCTGCCGTGGGGCTGCCGTGGGGCACCGTGGGGCACCGTGAGACATCATGGGGCTGCCGTGGGGCTGCCGTGGGGCTCGCCGCCCCCCACGTGTCGCCGTGGGGCCGCCAGCGCTGTCCCCGAGCATCCGTGGGGCGCGGGCACATGGCCGTGGGTCCCCGCGGGGCTCTGTGGGTCACGGCGGGGGACGGGGGGAGCTCTGTGGGGCCGCTGTGGGGCTGCGGCGACCCCCGTGGGGCTCCGGTGAGCCCCGGCCGTGCCCGTGGGGGTCCCCGCGGGTCTCGGGGGGGGATCTGTGGGTCCCTATGGGGCGGCCGTGGGGCGGCCGCGACCCCCGAGCGGCTCCGTGGGTGCTCGGGGGGGAGTGGGGGGGCTCGGTGGGGCCGCCCCTCCCCCCGCCGGGGGGGGGTCCGTGGGTTCCCCCTCGTGGGTCGCGCGTGGCCCCTCCCCCCCGGCCCCTCCCCCCGCCCCTCCCCCGCCCCCGCCCCTCCCGCTGCAGCAGCCGCCGCCGCCGCCGCCCCACGGCCGCCCGCGCCCACCGCCCCACGGCCCCGCCGCCCCACGGCCCCGCCGGCCCCACCGAGCCTCCGGCCCCACCGCGCCGCCGCCGCCGCCGCCCAGGCCAGAGCCCCCCCGGCACAGCCCCCGCTTCATCCCCATCGCCATCCTCATCCTCATCCTCATCCCCATCCTCATCCTCCCGCAGCCCCCGGCCTCCGCCCCACATCGCCCATCCCCGCCCCACATCGCCCCACATCGCCCCCCACCCCCCGCCCCGCTCCATCTCCCCCCCCACCTCCCGCATCCTCCCCCCTCCCCCCGCCCTTCCCCAGCCCCACATCGCCCCCACCCCCCCATCCCGCATCGCCCCCCGCCCCATTTGCCAGCCCCACATCGCTCCTGCCCCACATCCCCCAGCCCCCCCCCGGACCCCCCCGGCCCCGCTCCCAACCCCACATCCCGCATCCCCCCCCATCCCCCTTCAGCCCCTGCCCCACATCTCCCCCCACCCCCGAACCCCCCCCCCTCGGACCATGCTCGACCCCCTCTGAGCGCCCCCCGCGCCCCCCCCGCCCTGGCCCCCCCCGCCCCGGGGCCCCCCCGCGCCCCCCCCCCGCATGCGCTGAGCCCCGGGGGGGGGATCCAGACCCCCCGCGGGGGGGGCGCTCGGGACCCCCCGGCCCCGCAGCCCAGGGGGGGTCGGGACCCCCGGGGCCCTTTGGGGGCGCCGCCGCTTTTTTAAGGGGGGGAGACGCGCCCCCCACTCCCCCCAGCCCCATTTTTGGGGGCATTTGGCCCCCCCCCCCAGCCCTGATTTAGGGGGAGGTTTGGGGCGATCCCCCCACATCCCCCAGCCCCATTTGGGGGGATTCGCGTTCCCCCCCCTCCCCGACCTCATTTTAGGGGGATTCAGCTCCCCCCAGCCCCTCCTGGGGTGATTTGGCCCCCCCGGTCCTATTTTAGGGGATTTGCCTCCCCCAGCCCCATTTGAGGGGGGATTGCCCCCCCCCCCGGCCCTATTTAGGGGGGGATTTGGGGTTTCTCAGGGCCTCCCCCAGCCCCATTTTCGGGGTGATCTGGGGCCCCTCCCCGGCCCCGTGGGTGGATTTTGGGCTCGTTGAGCCTCACGGGGGGGGGATTCGGGGACCCCCCCGACCCTTGTGGGGTGACCCAGGGCCCAGGATCGGGGGGATTTGGGGTTTCCCCGACTTCAGGTTGGGTTGAACTGGGACTGCTCCCCCCTCCCCATTTTTGGGCCGATTTAAAGCCCCCCCCCATCCCAATTTTGGCCTCGCGATCCCCCCCAGCCCCATTTCGGGGTTCAGCACACCCCTAGATCCTCTTTTGGGGCACAACCCCCCCCTTCGAAGCCCATTTTAGGGTTCAACAACTCCCCCGGGGCCTCATTTTGGGGCACAACCCCCTCCCTTCACCACCTCCCCCCCATTTCGGGGCTCAGTCCTTCCCTGACCCCCCTTTTGGGGCTCTGAATCCCCCCACCCCCCTTTGGGGGCTCCCCCTCTCCCTTCACCCCCCATTTTGGGGTCTCACCCTTCTCCCTCCCCCCTTTTGGGGACGCCCCCCTCCCTCCACCACCAGCCCCACATTTTGGGGGCCCCCCTGTTCTGTCACCCCCTTCTCTAACCGGGGGCTCCCCCTCTCCTACTCCCACCCCCCAATTTGGGAGCTCCCCACTTCCTCCCTCCCCATTTTGGGGTTCAATCCCTCCTAGACCCCATTTGGGGGGTCTGACCCTCTCCCTTCACCCCTCTCCCCTCATTTGGGGTCTCCCCCACTCCTTTCACCGCCCTATTTTGGGGCTTCCCCCTCCCCCCACCTCCACCCCCTCATTTGGGAGCTGCCCCCTTAATTTGGGGGCTCCCCCCCTCATTTGGGGACTCCCCCATCCCCTCCTCCATCCATTTCGGGGGTCCCCTCTCCCTCCTCACCCTCACCCCCTATTTGGGGGCTTCCTCCTCTTTCCATCCCCCCTTTTTGGGGGTTCCCCCCATCTCCTTTCACCCCCCCAAATTCGGGGGCTGCCCCATCTCTCCCCCCTCCCTCCATCTCCATTTTGGGGGCTCCTCCCCCCCATTTGGGGTCCCCCTCGCTGGGGTCCCCCCGGCGCTGCCGGATGGGGGGGGGTCGCTGAGGGGCCGATGGGGGGCCGGGGGGGCCCCGGGGCGCTGGGGGTGCTGGCGCTGGGGGCGCTGGGGGTGCTGGGGGTGCTGGGGGTGCTGGTGCCCCCCGCCCGCCCCGCCCGCGTCTCCTCCAGCCTCTCGACCACCCACCACGTGCACCATTTCCACGGGCGCCACGGCACGGCCCCCATCGCCATCAACCGCGCGCCCTTCCTCACCCGCGGGCACCACGGTGAGCCTTCCTCCTCCTCCTCATCATCCTCCTCATCATCCTCATCATCATCATCCTCATCATCCTCATCCTCATCATCACCTTCCTCATCCTCCTCATCCTCCCCATCGCCATCAACCGCGCGCCCTTCCTCACCCGCGGGCACCACGGTGAGCCTTCCTCCTCCTCCTCATCATCCTCCTCATCATCATCCTCCTCATCATCACCTTCCTCATCCTCCTCATCCTCCCCATCGCCATCAACCGCGCGCCCTTCCTCACCCGCGGGCACCACGGTGAGCCTTCCTCCTCCTCCTCCTCATCATCTTCATCCTCATCATCCTCATCCTCATCATCACCTTCCTCATCCTCCTCATCCTCCCCATCGCCATCAACCGCGCGCCCTTCCTCACCCGCGGGCACCATGGTGAGCCTTCCTCCTCCTCCTCCTCATCATCCTCATCATCCTCATCCTCATCATCACCTTCCTCATCCTCATCATCTTCATCCTCATCATCCTCATCATCATCCTCAACTTCCTCATCCTCCCCATCGCCATCAACCGCGCGCCCTTCCTCACCCGCGGGCACCACAGTGAGCCTTCCTCATCTTCCTCCTCCTCATTATCCTCATCATCCTCATCATCCTCATCATCCTCATCCTCACCTTTCTCATCCTCATCATCCTCACCTTGATCATTCTCCTCATCCTTCTCATCCTCATCTTCATCCTCATCATCCTCATCATTCTCACCTTCCTCATTATCCTCATCCTCATCTTCATCTTCCTCCTCCTCATCATCATCCTTATATTTCTCATTCTCATCCTCACCTTCCTCATCCTCCCCATTGCCATCAACTGTGCGCCCTTCCTCACCCACGGGCACCACGGTGAGCCATCCTCATCCTCATCCTCATCCTCATCCTCATCCTCATCCTCATCCTCATCCTCATCCTCATCCTCAGCCTCATCCTCATCCTCATCCTCATCCTCATCCTCATCTTCATCCTCATCCTCATTCTCATCCTCATCCTCATCCTCATCCTCATCCTCATCTTCCTCATCATTCTCATTCTCACCATCCTCATCCTCATCCTTTACATCCTCCCCATTGCCTTCAACGTGCGCCATGGTGAGCCTTCATCATCACCTGCATCACTCTCATCCTCCTCATCCTCATCTTCATCCTCCCCATTGCCATCAACCACGAGCCCTTCCTCACCCATGGGCACCAAGATGAGCCTTCATCACCCTCAACATCATCATCTTCATCCTCCCCCTCATGGCCCTTCCTCAACCACAACCACCTCAGTGAGCCTTCATCACCCTGGCCTTCCTCACCCTCCTCATCCACCTTCCCCCTCCTCCTCCTCCCCAAGACCCTCATCATCATCATCATCATCATCATCATCATCATCATCATCATCATCATCATCATCATCTTCCTCAGCCTCAGGCTCCCCCAGCCTCCTCTTCACGATGACAGGGGCACAGATGGCCTTCCTCCCCCTCTTCCTCCTCCTTCTCCTTCACCTCCTCCTCCTCTTCCTCTTCCTCCTCCTCCTCACCCCTCCTCCTCCTCCTTTTACTGAGGAGCCCCAGACCAGCCTTCCTCCCCCTCAGCCTCCTCTTCCTTCTCCTCCTGGGGACCCCAAAACCCTCCCCCTCCTCCTCCTCCTCCTCCTCCTCCTCCTCCTCCTCCTCCTCCTCCTCCTCCTCCTCCTCCTCCTCCTCCTCCTCCTCTTTCCTCTTCCTCCTCCTCCTCACTGCCTTGGGAACCTGGGAGAGCCTTCATCCTCCCCTCCTCCTCTTCCTCCTGCTCCTGCTCACCCAACCCCCTCCCTCCTCCTCCCCCCTGGAACTCCAGCCAGCCTTCCTCCTCCTCCTTCTCCTCCTCCTCCTCTTCCTCCTTCTCCTCCTTCTGCTTCTCACCCTCCTCCTCCTCCCCACCTGCTCGCGGCTACTTCAGCCTGGCCTTCCTCCCCCTCCTCCTCTGTCACCTCCTCCTCCTCCTCCTCCTCACTGCCTTGGGAACCTGGAACAGCCTTCCTCCCCCTCTTCCTCCCCCTCCTCCTCCTCCTCCCCCTGTGCCGGGGCTGGGCGGGGTTTGGGGGGACCCTGTGGGGTCTGTGCCCCCCCTGTGTGTCTGTGCCGTGTCCGTGTGTCCCTGTCCGTGTGTCCATGTCCGTGTGTCTGTGTCCATGTCCGTGTGTCTGTGTCCATGTCCATGTGTCCGTGTGTCTCTGTCCGTGTGTCTGTGTCCAGGTGTCCATGTGTCCCTGTCCGTGTGTCCACGTGTCCGTGTGTCTCTGTCCGTGTGTCTGTGTCCATGTCCGTGTGTCCATGTGTCCGTGTGTCTCTGTCCGTGTGTCTGTGTCCAGGTGTCCATGTGTCCCTGTCCGTGTGTCCCTGTCCGTGTGTCTGTGTCCATGTCCGTGTGTCCATGTGTCCGTGTGTCTCTGTCTGTGTGTCTGTGTCCATGTCCGTGTGTCCGTGTGTCCCTGTCCCTGCACACACGTGTGTGCCAGGCTGGGGCGGTTTGGTGTTTTTGGGGTGTTTTTGGGGTGTTTTTGGGGTGTTTTTAGAAGTTTTGGGGTGGTTTTGGGTGTCTTTGGGTGTTTTCAGGGTGTGTTTGGGATGGTTTTGGGGGTTTTTGGGTGTTTTTGGCTGGTTTGGGTGTGTTTGTGGCCGTGTTTGTTCACACTGAGCCCTCGTGCAAGGCCATGGGGAGGGGGGGACAAGAGGGACCCCCAAACATTGGGGTGTCCTGCCGTTCCCACAGCCCCTCCCCTAAATTCAGAGGTTCCCCCCAAAAAATTCCAGGGCCTCCCCCAAGCGTTGGAGCCTTCCCTGTTCCTCAGGGTCCCCCTGGATGCCGTGGACCCCCCCAAATTCTGGGGTCCCCATGAACGCTGGGGTCCCCCCCCACATTCCAGCCCACCCCCAAGCTCAGGGGTCCCTCCTGAGCTCCTGGATCCCCTCCAGGTGCCGGAGTCTCCCCAAACCCCCCCAGGGCTCCTCCCCCAGGGGCTCCCCTCAAATTCTGCATCCTGTCCTCCCCCCCCGAAATCCTGACACCCCCAAACCCTGAGCTGCCCCCAGCCCCCTCCAGCTGCCCCCCTGACCCCCGGTTTTTCTCTCCCCCCCCAGCGGGCACCACGTACATTTTCGGCAAGGGGGGGGCCCTGATCACCTACACGTGGCCCCCCAATGACCGGCCCAGCACCCGCGCTGACCGCCTGGCCCTGGGCTTCAGCACCCGGCAGCGCGACGCGGTGCTGCTGCGCGTGGAGAGCGCGGCCGGGCTCGGAGACTTCCTGCAGCTCCACATTGTAAGGGAGGGGGACAGAAATTTGGGGTCTGGGGTCCTGGAGGAGCTGGGAGGAGCTGGGGGTACAGGGGAGTTTGGGGGTGCTGCTGCGCATGGAGAGCGCGGCCGGGCTCAGGGAGTTCCTGCAGCTCCACATTGTAAGGGGGGGGACAGAAATTTGGGGTCTGGGGTCCTGGAGGGTCTGGGGGTACAGGGGGGTCTGGGGGTTTAGAGGTTTAGGGGGTCTGGGGGTGCTGCTGAGCGTGGCCAGGCTCGGGGAGTTCCTGCAGCTCCATGTTGTAAAGGGGGGGAGCAGAAATTGGGGTCTGGGGGTCCCAGGGGGCTCTGAGGGTCTGGGGGATCTTCAGGAGATCTCTGGGGGTCCCTGATGGAGGCTGGACCTGGGGGTTTCCTGCAGCTCCACATCATAAAGAGCAGCCAGAATTAGGGGTTGGGGCGGGTTTGGGGGGTCCTGGAGAGGCCAGGGGGATTTGGGACCACCGGGGGTCTCTGGGGTCTCCTGGTCAAGGCTGGATTTGGTCACTTCCCACAGGGGACAAAACTGAGCTGTGGGGGGGTTTAATGGGGGTCCCGGGGCGTTCTGGGGGGCTCCGGGGCTTCCCGCTAAAGGCTGCATTTGATGACATCCTGAAGCTCCGCAGGAGGGGAAAAAATTGGGGTCTGGGGGGGTCCTGAGGAAGCTGTGGGGGGTTTGGGGGTACAGGGGGAGCTCTGTGGGGTCCCGTTAAAAGCCAGATTTGGCGATTTCCTGCGGCCCCACTTCGTAAGAGGGACTAAAATTAGGGTCTGGGGAGGGGGGCTGGGGGTCACTCCCTGCGTGGGGGTCCGTGGGACAGGTACCCACCTGTGCCCCGCTCCCCACGCAGGTGCAGGGGGCCGTGGGGGTCCTGTTCAACGTGGGCACCGAGGACATCGCGCTGGAGGAGCGGGGGGCGGCCGTCAGCGATGGGCGCTTCCACGTCGTCCGCTTCACGCGCAGCGGCGGCAACGCCACGCTCCAGGTGGACGGCGGCCCCCTGCACGAGCGTTACCCGCCAGGTACCCCCCGCCGCGCCCCGGGCACCCCAGGGCCCCTCCAGACACCCCCAGGTATCGCCCAGGTGTTCCCCAGGGCTCCTGCAGAACCCCCAGGTACCCCCAGGGCTCTTAGAAACCCCCCCCAGGGCTCCCCCAGACACCCAAGGGACACCCCAGGTGCTTGGGGACACCCCTATGGCACCTGTAGCCACTCCCGGAGCCCATAGGGCCCCCCAGAGCCCCCCCCTAACGAGGGCACTAACGAGGCAGCGCTAACGAGGGGTCCCATGGCCACCCCGCCCCTCCCCCGATAATGCCCCCCTAAAGGCCACATAAACCCCCCGAGGGCCAGCCCCACCCCCACCTTCGGTGACACTGGGGCCACCCCACCCCCCCCCCGGTGACACCACGGCCAGGGCTGGGGACATCAGCAGGGGCGTCACGGCTCTGGGGACACCGATGGTCACACCACGGTCACAGCGTGGTGTCACCGGTGGTGCCACCTGTGGGCCCGCTGTGGTGGCACTAAAGGTGACAGTGCCACCGTCCCACCACAGTGGCGCTGATGGTGACACTGATGGTGACACTGTGGCCACACCAACGCGGTGCCAACACCCATGGGCTCACACCCCGGTGCTGCTGACAGTGACACCACGGTCCCACCACGGTGACATTAATGGTGACATCATGATGCCATCATGGCTGACACTGATGGTGACACCGGTGGCACCACCAGTGATGAGGTCATGGTGGCATCATGGTGACAATGTGGCCACACTGGGCTGCCACAAGTGGTGCCACCCGTGTTGCTGATGGTGACAGCAGTGGCAAGACCACGGTCCCTCTGTGATGGCAGCAGTGGTGGCACTAATGATGAGACCATGGTCCCACCATGGTGACGCTGATGGTGACACCAATGGCCAGACCACAGTCCCACCATGGTGACACTGATGGTGACACCAATGGCAAGGCCATGATCTGACTGTGGTGACACCAAGAGTGCCACTAACACTGAGACCATGGTCCCATCTTGGTGACACTAACGATGTCACTAACGATGAGGCCATGCTCCCACCATGGTGACATTGATGGTGACACCAGTGGTGCCGATAACGATGAGGCCATGTTCCCGCCATGGTGACACCAATGACAAGGCCACAGTCCCGCCGTGGTGACACCAAGAGTGCCACTAACACTGAGACCGTGGTCCCATGGTCCCACCTTGGTGACACCACTGATGCCACTAACGATGAGGCCATGTTCCCACCATGGTGACACTGACGGTGACACCCATGGCAAGGCCACGATCCCACGGAGGTGACACCGATGACGCCGCTGAGCCCGTGGTCGCGGCACGGTGCCGCCGCCGCCGATGCCCCCCCCAGCGCCGCGCTGCCACCGCCGGCTCCCTGCCGGTGTCCCCGTGCCCTGCCCCGTGTCCCCGTAACGCTCTTCTCCTCCCTCCGAAGGCAGCGGGGACAGCGAGCGGCTGGCGCTGGCGCGGCAGCGCATCCCCTTCCGCCTGGGGCGGGTGGTCGATGAGTGGCTGCTCGACAAAGGTAACGGCAGCGAGCGCCCCCCACACCTGGGCACCCCCACACCTGGGCACCCCCCACACCTGGGCACCCCGCTGTGGCCGGGACCCAGAGATTTGGGGTCCCAGGTGTCTGGAACCCACTGATTTGGGGAGTGTCTGGGACCCCCAACACTTGGAGGCTCCGACACCTGGGCACCGCCACACCTGGGCGTGCCGGAACGTGGGGACTCAGGTGTCCGGGACCCACCTGTTTGGGGTCCCAGGTGTTTGGGGATCCCGGCATTTGAGACCCTGATATTTGGGGGTTGCGGCACCTGAGCCCCACAGGTGTCCAGGAACCACGTCCCAGAGGACCCCGTTGTCCAGGGACCCCCAGGTGTCCGGGGAGGGACCCCCAGGTGTTGGGGGAGGGGCCAGCCCCTGCCCCGCCCCCTCATTACCTGGTTAAAGGGACGCTAACGCACCTAACGGCCCCCCTAAACCGCGCTGAGCCCAGAGCCCCCCTAAAGCCGCATAAACCCGCTAAACCCCCTAACCCACACCTGCCCAGGGAATGCCCGGGGCCGGGGCTGCGCCAGGTGTGCGCAAGACAGGTGTGCACCATGGCTGGAGCGTGCACCAGGTGTGCACAGGACAGGTGTGCGCCACGGCTGGGGTGCGCGCCAGGTGTGCACCAGGTGTGTGCCACGGCTGGGGCGTGCACCAGGTGTGCACTGGGCCAGTTGTGTGAGCCAGGTGTGCACCAGGGCCAGGTGTGCACGAGGACAGGTGTGCACCAGGTGTCCATGAGGACAGGTGTTCACAAGGCCAGGTGTGCACCAGGGCCAGGTGTGCATGAGGCCAGGTGTGCATGAGGACAGGTGTGCACCAGGTGTGCATGAGGACAGGTGTGCACCAGGTGTGCAGCAGGGCCAGGTGTGCGTGAGGAAGGCGCACAGGTGTGTCTGCCCTGGAGGCCCAGGTGTGCACGGGAGCCGCCCCAGCCTCGCACGCCCCTCGCACGCCCCGGCCCCGCCCAGGCAGGGCCCCTGCCCCTCCCCCCCGCCCCAACTGACCCAAAATTGGCCGAATTGAGCCCGAGCGGAGCCGGGGGCCGGGGGGGGCGTTGGGGTCCCTTTAACTGCCCGGGGGGGGAGGGGGGTGGGGGTGAAAAGGGGGATGGGGGGAGGGGGGGCAGGGCTGCTCCTTGTGCGAGGCACACCCAGGTGTGCCCCAGGTGTGCCCCAGGTGTGGGGTGAGGGTGGGGGAGGGTGGTGGGGTGGGTGTGGCAGGGTGAGGCAGGTGGGGCAGTGTGGGGCAGTGCCAGGTGTGCAGCTGCCCTCTCCATCCGTGGGGCTGTGTCTGGTGTGTCAGGGTGCCAGGTGTGCCAGGTGTTCAGGATGTGCCAGGTGTTCCAGGTGTGCGAGCCTCCCCTCTCCATCCATGGGGGGGTGTGTGAATGTGGGGTGACAGTGTTGGGTGATGGTATTGAGGTGACAGCGTTGAGGTGACACAGGTGAGCCGGTACCAGGTGTGCCAGGTGTGCGAGCCCCCCCTCTCCCCCCCCAGGCCAGCAGCTGCCCCTCTGCAGCATTCGGGGGTTGTGTGTGGGTGAGGTGACAGTGTCGGGGTAGCACAGGTGAGCCAGGTGTGCCTGTGCCAGGTGTGCCAGGTGTGCGAGCCCCCCCTCTCCCCCCCAGGCCGGCAGCTGACCATCTTCAACAGCCAGGCGCGCGTGCGGGTGGGGGGCCGGGACCGCGGCCGCCCCTTCCAGGGGCAGCTCTCGGGGCTCTACTACAACGGGCTGAAGCTGCTGGCGCTGGCGGCCGAGGGACACCCCCGCGTGAGGCTCGAGGGGGACCTGCGGCTTGTGGGGGACCCCCCACCGCCCCCCGCGCCCCCCGGCGCCACCCCCGCGCCCCCCGACATGGCCACCACCATCATGGAGACCACCACCACCATGGCCACGACCACCACCCGCCGCGGGCGCTCGCCCACCCTGCGCGACACCGTCGCCCAGGTGAGGCTGAGGGGTGGGAAAAGGGGGTCGGGGGGGGGTAAATATGGGGGGTAGGGGGGTTTTGGGGAGGGGTCGCTGGGACAGGTAAATGGGGAGAGAGGAATTTGGAGGGGGGGTATGGATTGAGGGAGGGTCCTCCCAAGGGCAGGGCATGAGGGGAAGGGGAGTTTGGGGGACTGGAGGGGCCGCCCCAAACACCTGGGTGGGCTCAGGTGACCCCTCCGCGGGCACTGGGGGTCTCGGGGGGGGGGATGAGGGGGGTTTGGGGGTCCCTAGGCCAGCGCTGACCCCCCAGGTGTCCCCCCAGAACACGGACGATCTGCTGGTGGCCTCGGCCGAGTGTCCGAGCGATGACGAGGACCTGGAGGAGTGTGAGCCGGGCACAGGTGGGTGCTGCTCCAGGGCCCCGGGCACACGCGTGTGACACGGCCTCGCACACGCGCGTGACACGGCCGCACAGCCCGGGGCTCTTCCCCACCCCCCCGGCGGGGGCGAGACCCCCACACAGGTGTGGGGGTGTGCACACACACAGGTGTGGGGGTGTGCACACACACAGGTGTGGGGAGCGGGGGTGTTGCACACGCGTGTGAGCAGGGCACGTGCCAGGCTGCTCACAGCAGAGGGACATGCGGTTACGGGAGCTGCTCCCGCACCTGGACAGGTGTGTGCGCACACCTGAACTGTTCACGCACACACCTGGACAGGTGTGCACACACAGAGACATACACACACACACACACACACACACCTGGACAGGTGCACACACACCTAAACTGTTCACACACACCTGGACAGGTGCACACACAACTGAAGTATTCACATACACCTGGACAGGTGCGCGTGCACACACACACACACCTGGACAGGTGCACACACAACTGAAGTGTTCACATACACCTGGACAGGTGCGCGTGCACACACACACACACCTGGACAGGTGCCCACACACCTGAACTGTTCACACACACCTGGCCAGGTACACACACACCTGAACTGTTCATGCACACCTGGCCAGGTACACACACACCTGAACTGTTCACGCACACCTGGACCGGAGCTGCTCACGCACACACACAGACACAGGTGTGCACACACACCTGAACTCACACCTGCCCCACAAGCACAGCCCCCCCCACCCAAGGCACCTCCCCTTGCACACGCCCTCCCACCTGTGGCCCCGCCCCTCGCCTTTGGCCCCGCCCCCATCTCCACAGGTGTTCCCGCCCATTCCGAGCACACACCTGAGCCCAGGGACCGTGCAAGCCCCGCCCCCACCCCGCTTCCCCTGACGGACGGACATTCGGACACTCGGACACTTGGACGCTCGGACAGACAGGGAGGAGCCTCCGGTCTGGGGTCACCCCGTGTGACACCGTCACACCTGCGCTGCCACCAGGACCTCGGCCACCCCCAGTGTCACACGGTGACACCCCCTGGACACCCCGGGTGCCACCTGGACACTGGAGACCCCCTGGACACCTGGGGCCTCACCTGGCACCCACAGCTGGTACCTGGACACCTGGTGTGTCCCAGCCTGGCACCCACAGGTGTCCCCCTGGACATCTGCGTCCCCCCTGGACACCTGGGTGTCCCCCCACAGGTGTCCCCAGGACACTCTGATCCCCCAAGACCCCACTTGTGGGAGAGGGAAGGCAGCGATCAGGGGAAGGGGGGAGGAGCGGGGGACAGACAGACGGACAGTGGACAGACAGTTGACGGACAGTGGATGGACAGTGAATGGACAATGGATTGACAGTGGACGCACAGTGGACGGACAGTGGACAGTGGACTATGGATGGATGATGGACAGTGATCCATGGATGGATGGACGGGGATGGTGATGGATGCAAGGACAGTTTGAGGATGAGGTTGAGGCTGGCCAGATCCAGGGATGGACAGATGGACACATAGATGGATTCAGGGATGGACGGACACAGACGGATTTGGGAATGGATGGATTTGAGGATGGACGGGTGGATGGACAGACGGACACAAGGTGAATGGGTGGATCCATGGAGAGCTGGACTGGTAGATGGACAGATGGACACATGGATGGGTGGACAGGTTCAAGGATGGATGGACATGAGGATGGATGGACACAAGGATGGATGGACACAGGGATGGATGGACACAGGGATGGATGGACACAGGGATGGATGGACAAGTGGATTCAAGGACAGATGATGGATCTAAGGGTGGACAGACGTGTGGCCAGGTGGCTGCAGGGGTGGACTTAGGGATGGATGGATGGATGATGGATGGATGGATGGATGGATGGATGGATGATGGATGGATGACGGATGATGGATGGATGATGGATGGATGGATGGATGGATGGATGGATGGATGGATGGATGACAGATGGATGGATGGATGGACGGATGATGGATGGATGACGGATGGATGGATGGATGGATGGATGATGGATGGATGACGGATGGATGGATGATGGATGGATGGATGGATGGATGGATGGATGGATGGATGGATGGATGGATGGATGATGGATGGATGATGGATGGATGATGGATGGATGGATGGATGATGGATGATGGATGGATGACAGATGATGGATGGATGATGGATGACAGATGATGGATGGATGATGGATGGATGACAGATGATGGATGGATGGATGATGGATGGATGATGGATGGATGGATGGATGATGGATGATGGATGGATGGATGATGGATGGATGACGGATAATGGATGGATGATGGATGGATGGATGGATGGATGGATGGATGACGGATGATGGATGGATGATGGATGGATGGATGATGGATGATGGATGGATGGATGGATGATGGATGGATGGATGATGGATGGATGATGGATGATGGATGGATGGATGATGGATGGATGACAGATGATGGATGGATGACAGATGATGGATGGATGATGGATGGATGGATGGATGATGGATGGATGGATGGATGGATGATGGATGGATGATGGATGGATGGATGGATGGATGGATGGATGATGGATGGATGACGGATAATGGATGGATGATGGATGGATGACGGATGATGGATGGATGATGGATGATGGATGATGGATGGATGGATGATGGATGGATGATGGATGGATGGATGATGGATGATGGATGGATGGATGGATGATGGATGGATCAGTGAATACATGGATTCAAGGATGTATGGAATCAAAGACAGATGGACATGTGGATCAGGATGGGATGGACACAGCTGGGTTTAGGGATGGCTGGATGGACTCAGGGATGGATGGACAGACGGATGGATGGATTCAAGGATGGATTCAAGGATCCATGGATGGATTTAGGGATGGACAGATGATTCATGGATGGATGGATGGATGGATGGACGGATGGATCCAAGGCTGATGGCCGGTGGCTGATGGCCGGGGGCCGGTGGCCAGTGGTGGCCGGCGGTGGCCGGGGCCGGCCGGGGCCGGGCGCTGGCGCCGCAGGGGTGGCCGCGGCACCTTCTCACCGAGTGTCTCTTCTCTTCTTTTCTTTTTGTTCTTTTTTTCTCTTTTTTCTCTTTCTCTCGTTTTTTGTGTGCTTTCCCTTCCTTCCTGCAATTTCTTTTTCCTCCACGCTAAAATCACCCGGCCCCATCCCGCGATGTAAGTTGACGGCAGCGCCGCGGTTTGCTCTTAAAAACAAAAAACCGAGAAAAAAAAAAAAAAAGTAGCGGAATTAGCTAAAAATGCAAAAAAAAAAAGAAAAAAAAAAAGTAACCTAGAGCGGAGCTGGCGCGGAGGCGGCGGGGGGGGGTCGGGGGGCGCAGCGGGGCGCGGCGGCGGGGGCTGACGGGGGTCCCCCCATCCCCTTTCTGTCTCCGCAGGCGGGGAGCTGGTGCTGCCGGCGTCCCCGGGCCCCCCCGCGCCCCCCGCCGCCCCCCGCGCCCCCCCGGGCTGCGGCCCCGACTGCGACGAGCCCTCGGGCTTCGCCTCGGGGGAGGCGGCGGACCCCGACCCCGACCCCGGCCACGCTCCCGGCCCCGAGCAGCCGCCGGCCGACGACGAGGACTTCGCGGGGCTGGGGGGCGGGGGGAACCCCGAGGCCGCCGCCCCCCCGGCGGCCACGGCCGCGCCCCGCGGCGCCGGGACCGAGCCCACGGTGGCGGGCGCGGCTCCTCCCGGGCTGGTGCCGGCGGGCGAGCGGCACCCGCGGGAGGGCGCGGGCGGGGGGCGGCGCGGGGGGGGCTCGGCACCGCCCGTGACCCGGCGCCCCCCCGTGCCCCCCACAGCCGCGCCCGGAGCGGTGGAGGTGGTGCGGGAGGCGGGCGGCACCACCGGCATGGTGGTCGGCATCGTGGCGGCCGCCGCGCTCTGCATCCTCATCCTGCTCTACGCCATGTACAAGTACCGCAACCGCGACGAGGGCTCCTACCAGGTGGACCAGAGCCGCCACTACATCGGGGCCGCCCCCGCCGCGCCCGGGGGGGGCCCGGGAGGGGCCCCCGGCGCCGCGTCCCCGACCCCGCCCGCCGGGACCCCCAAGGAGAAGGCGGCGCCCGCGCCCCCCAAAGCGCCGGGCAAAGCGCGGCGCAACAAGGACAAGGAGTATTACGTGTGAGGGGGGGGTCTCCACGCGTGTCCCCCGAGCCCCCACCCGCCGCCACCCCCGGGGGGATGTCACCTGCCCGCCCCCCTGACCCCGCCGCAGCGGGGGCGCCTCTGTGGTCTCTCTGTGTGTGTGTCCCCCCCCCCGACCCCGCCGCGGGAACGGGGGGCGGCGCGCGGGGGGGGGGCGCGGGGGGCGCGCGGGACCCCCCCGCCTGGGGTGCGGGACCCCCCCCTCCCGAGAGGGGTGCGGGAACCCCCCTCCCAACCGCCCCCCTCCCAACCTCGGATCGGTTTTTTACCGCCCCCCGAGCCCCCTCCCCGGGTATTTCTTTGGGTTTATTTTTTAATTTCGAGAGCCCCGATCGGCGTCGGGATCCCCCGGGGTCCTGCCGGGACCCCCCGAAAGCCCCCGCGAATCCCTCCGAGCCCCCCCGGGCCGTCCCCCCCGCCGCGCACAGAGGAATACACGGTTCTATACTTCGTACAGCGGCTCCGCCTCTTCCTGCGCCGCCCCCGGGACCCCCCCGGGACCCCCCGAATCCGCCGGGACCCCCCAACCTTTTATTGGGGTGATCCCGGCCCTCCCCTCCGCCAGGGGGCGCCGCCCCCCCGGCCCCACAATGACATCACCCTGGAGGCCCCGCCCCCTCCGCCCACCCGTGGCGCTTCCGCCCCGCGCGCGGGACCGGCGCGAGGAGCGCGCGGAGCCGTGACCCCACGGTGACCCCACGGTGACCCCTCCGTGACCCCGCTCATGGACGGGGAAGGGGACGGGGAGGGGGAGGGCGCGTCCGCCCCACCGGGGGCTGCCGGTGAGGGGGCGGGGCCAAGGGAGGGGGCGGGTCCGTGAGTCCGGTTGTGGGCGTGGCCATGGGACCCCCGTTGGGGGGGGGCATGGGGCGCTTTGGGGGCCGTAAGACCCCCGGGCGGATGTGGGACCCTTTGGGGGGTGGTCTGGGGGAGGGCCTGTCCGTGGAACCCCCCTGAGTCCTTTCGGTCCGTCCCTGGGTGGGTCCCGAGGGTGTGTCAGTCTGGGGGTGGGAATCCCGAGTGGGTGTGGGGGTCCCTGGGCGGGAATGGGGGTCCCTGGGTGGGGATGGGGGTCCCTGGGCGGGAATGGGGGTCCGTGGGTGGGGGTCTCACGCCCCCCGTTGCCCCGCTGTACCTGCCGGCCGGGTCGGGGCTGTGTGTGTTGTGGTGGCTGTGTGGGGGTGTGTCAGTCTCGGGGTGGCTGTGGGGAGGTGCGGGGGTCCCGGGGGGTCGCACAACCCCCCGTTGCCCCCAGCCCTGCTGTACCTGCCGGACGGGTCGGCGCTGCCGCTGCCGCTGGAGCCGCCGCCGGGCCCCACGGCCGCGGAGCTGCTGCGCCGGCTGCAGGGAGCGCTGCGCCTCCCGCCCGCCGCCGGGGACGCGCTGGCGCTGTGGCTGGGGTCGGAGCTGCTCGGTGAGGGGGGACAGGGGGACATGGGGGGGTCATGGGGACATGGACATGGCAGGGTCACACCTCGTGCTGTGGCTGGGGTCGGAGCTGCTCGGTGAGGGGGGACAGGGGGACATGGGGGGGTCATGGGGACATGGACATGGCAGGGTCACACCTCGTGCTGTGGCTGGGGTCGGAGCTGCTCGGTGAGGGGGGACAGGGGGACATGGGGGGGTCATGGGGACATGGACATGGCAGGGTCACACCTCGCGCTGTGGCTGGGGTCGGAATTGCTCGGTGAGGGGGGGACATGGGGACACCTGGGGACATTGGGAACACCTGGGGACGTTGGGGGGACATTGGGGGGACAGGGGGACACGGACTGTCGGGAAATGGGGGACATGGGAGGACGTGGGGACAGGGAGGGGAAATGGGAGCACGGGGGTAAGGCGGGACACGGGGTCACAGCTCGGTGAGGTGGGGACATTGGAGGACCCCGCTGGAGGATGGGGTGGGGGCTCCCTGTGGGTGAGTGCCCGTGGGGGTCCCCGTGGGGGTCTCCGCGGGTCCCCGAGTGGGTGCCAGCTCTGTGTCACCCCCCAGAGGTGCAGCTGAAGCCGCGGCACCGACCCCTGCGCCTGGTCCGGCACTGGCCGGAGCTGCTGCTGCGCTTCAGCCTCGGCTCGCCCGCGGCCATCGCCCAAGGTGAGGGGTGGGGGGTCGGCGGGAGGGGTCCCCTTGGGGGCGGGAGGGTCCCTTCGAGGGTCCCCCGGCCCCACTGACCCCCTGCCCCCCCAGATGAGCCGTGTCTGCAGCTGCGCAGGAACGTGTTCTTCCCTAAGAGCCGCGAGCTGGAGGTGAGGGGGAACACGGGGGTCCCCAGTGTGGGGGCATCTATGGGAGGGGCACATGTGGGACACGGGGTGTTGTAGGGTGGGGTCTGGGGTGGTTTAGGGGTCCCTCTGGGTGACTCGGGGGTCTCTGGGTCACAGCTGCAGGAGGAGGAGCTGCTCCGGTTGCTCTATGAGGAGGCGCGGGAGCAGCTGCAGGCGGGGCGTTATCCCGTGGACCCTCCCGAGGCCGCCGAGCTGGGGGGGCTCAGCTGCCGCCTGCGCCTGGGGCCCTTCGAGCCCGGCCGGCACACGGAGCTCACCCTGCGGTCAGCACCGGCCGGACCCTGCCCGCGGGACCTCTGCCCATGGGACCCCCACCCTTGGGAACCCCTGCGACTCCCTTTGGGACCCCACCCAGGACCACCCTGGGGCATCTCCCGCGACCCCTCACCTGGGGCCACACCTGGGACCCTCTCCACCTGCAAACCATACCTGGGACACCCCCGTGAGACCCCCACCCATGGGATACACCTGGGACCCACCCAAAGGAACTCCTCTGGGACCGCCTTACCCCATGGGACCCCCACCCCTTGGCCACACGGTACCCCCTGACCCTCATTTTCCGCCCGTGAACCCCCTGACCCCCCTGGTGTCCCCCCCCAGGCCGATGCTGGGGGAGCTGCTGCCGCCGGGTCCTCCGGCCCGCTGGGGGGCGCTGTTCCGGCGCTCGCGCGAGCCGGGCCCCTCCCAGCGACTGCTCGAGGCCTTCGCGCGGGCGCCGGGCCCCGAGGCGCCCCCTGCCGGATTGTACCGGGACTTCCTGCGCCGCTGCCACGCCCTGCCCGGCTACGGGTGAGGGGCACGGGGGAACCCCGGTCAGAGACCCCCATGGGACACCCCGCAGTCCGAGAACCCCATGGGACACCCCCAATGGGACACCCCCACTGACGCCCCCAGACCCTCAGGAAACCTCACAAAGGCTCCTCCCAGGGACCCCTCCTGACCAAAGGGACACCCCCAGGCACCACCCAGAAACCCCCAGATTGATGCCCCCCCCCCCCCCCATATCACCAGGGAACCCCAAAACCCCCCGTGAACCCACCCTGCCACCCAGAGACATCTCATGAGCCCCAGAGACCCCCTCAGGGACCTCTCTCAGGAACCCCTCCCCAATATCTGAGCCCCACGGGCTCCCCCCAGACCCACAATGAGCTCCCCAGGACTCCTTCTAGACCCCAATGTTCCTCAGTATCCAGGCCCCGAGAGATCCCCCCAGCATCTTGACACCCGACGTCACCCCACACTGCACCTGGGGACCCATGAATTTGGGGGGAACCCTGGGGTTTGGGGGTGACCCTGGTGTGTCCCGCCCCCCTCCAGGTGCGCCTTCTTCCCGGGAGCCATTGAGCGGCCATCGGGGGGGCTGCTGGGCCGGGGGGGGCTGCGCCCCGTCAGCGTCGCCGTGGGGCTCGAGGGGGTCACCATCATTGACCCCCGCCAGAAGGTATTGGGGGGGATGCTGGGGGGGTTGGGGGGCAGGATGGGGGTCAGGGGGGCACTGTGGGTGACCCCCCCCGTGCTCCCCAGCATGTGCTGCTGTCCCTGACATACCCCGAGCTGTGCTGGGAGCTGGTGGGGGCTGTGGGGCAGGATGGGGACCCCGCGGGGCAGGATGGGGACCCCACAGAGCCCCCCCAGCTCTGGCTCGAGTTCGATGGAGACCACGAGGGAGCCCCCGTGAACCGACTGCTGCGTGTGTTCTCCCCACAGGTGCGGCGGGGTGGTTGGGGGGCAGCAGGGGGCACCTGGTGGGGGTGGGGGACAGTTGGAGGTCGGTGAGGGGATGGTTTGGGAACATTTGGGAAAGTCCCTGTGGTTGGTTTGGGGTCCCCTTGGGAGGTTCCTGGGGTGTTCCCTGGGGTCAGTTTGGGGTCCCCTCAGGGGGGTTGGTTCAGAGGTCCTTGGGGGTCAGTTTGGGGGATCGGTTTGGGGGTCCCTGGGTGGGGTTGGGGGAAACTAGATGGTTGCCGGGGTGTCAGTTTGGGTATCTCTAGTGTGGATTTGGCGGTCCCTGGGGAGGTCTCGGGGGGGGGTTCCGGGGGTGTTTTTGAGGACCCTAGGGGGATGCCGGGGGTATTTTGGGGGTCCCCGGGGGGGGGGGGGTCCCGGGGGGGCTCCGTCTCGTGCCGCCCGCGCTGACAGCGCCCCCAGGCGGAGCTGATGAGCGCCCTCATCGAGTGCTGCATCGAGCTGGGCGGGGCGGCCCCGCCCCCCGAGGATCAGGCCACGCCCCCCGCCGCGACCGCCGCGGCCACGCCCACCGAGCCGGGCGGCGCGCACGGCGCCCCCTTGCGGCGACAGCAGAGCGTGACCCGGCCCCGCCTTCAGCGCCTCGCGACCATCGACTACGTGCGGGAGGGTGCGACAGGCGACATGGGGGACATCCGGGACATGGGGGGACATCCGGGACATGGGGGACATCCGGGGACAGCGGGGACATGGGGGGACAGCGGGGACATGGGGGCACGCACACACGGGGTGACCGCAGCATCTGGGGATACGGGACATGGGGTCGGGGAGGGTGACACAGGAGGTTCCAGGGACAAGGGAGGGGACCTCGGGGGGATGTGAGGCGGAGGGGACACGGCGTGCAGGGTGGTATGGGGGAACATGGCGAGGGGGGAACACCAGAGGGGTGGCACAGGGGGACCCCGAGGCGGTTCCTGCCCTAAATCCCACCCCAATGTCCCCCCTCCAGGGCAGGAGCTGCGGCGGGTGAAGCCCCCCCGGCGCTCGGCGTCCTTCTTCAGTCGGGGAGGGGGCGGGGGCGGCTCCTACAGCCCCGTGGCGGGGGGCACGGGGGGGGCCGGGTCCGAGAAGGGCTGAGCCCCCCCGGGTCCCCCAAACCCTTCCCAGTTCAAACTGGGAGCACTGGGAGCCCCCGAGACCTCCCCCTCTTTGTACTCACACCCCCAATAAACTGCACTGCCCACCCCCGACCCCTTTCCCCAGGCAGGGTTTGGAATTTGGGGCCTTTTGGGGAAAATCCAGAGCAGTTTAGGGCAGTTTGGAACCAGTTTGAGGATGACTCAGGGGGATTTGGGGCACACCAAAGCTGGATCATGGAGGCTTGCAACTTATTTGGGGTGTTTGGGGGAAAATCGTGGCAGTTTTGAGGTAGTTTGGGATATTTGGGACCGATTTTGGATAATGCGGGGCATTTTCTGGAGGTCTGAGGCCACTTTCAGTGGAGTTGTTTTGGGGCCAGTTCTGGGGGAGTTTTGGGGCCTATTCCAGGCAGCTTGGGGTCCATTCTGGGGGGGGTTTGAGGCAAGCCACAGCAGCTTGGGGCCAGTTCTGGGGGGTTTGTGGCCAACGGAGCCAAATGGTAGCCCCATGTGACAGCAGCTGTTTCAGGCTGGGGTCTCGGGGACACGCGGGTGTCACACATGTCACACTTGTCACCTGTCAGGGGGTTCTGTGTTGCGGGGAGTCCCCCTCATTAGCACTAACGAGACCTTTGGGACAAATTCCATCAGCGTCGGGGCAAGTCCTGCTGATTTTGGGGCATCGCTCATTGTCCATTCGGGACCTTCACAAACCCACCCCAAATCCCCCTATTTCACTATTTAACCCCATTTCCCTACCCAGTAGGGCCGTGTTTAACCAAAATATCACATTTTCTACCCATAAACCCCACACGCCTCCACTCTGCAGCAAAACCGCCTCAGTCCCGGATAACTTCATTTTCTTAAGGTGCTTTTTAGAAATTTAAGGATTTTTTAAGGGAGAACCAGTGAGGATTTTGTGTGTGGGAGGGGTAGGTCTTGCCGGGGCTTAAAGAACACGGATAAACTGCTCTAAAACCCAACGTTTACAAAGTAAAAAAGGAAGAAAATATAAATATTTGATGGGATAAAGAAATGTTTTGGAATAAATGTTTCCTGAGGGAAATCGTGAAGGATGCGAGTCCTCCCGCCTCCCGAGGCTGTTGTGTGGGGAGGCGCCATTTTGGAGGGGGGAGCGGGTTATATCTGAATAAAAGGAAATTTTCTGAGGGAAATAATACATTTTCTGAGGCAAAACTTAACATTTCTGAGGGAAATGAGACACTTCTGAGGCAAATCGGGAAGTTACTGAGGGAAATGAAGCGGTTTTGATACAAATTGGGACATTTCTGAGGGAGGTAAGACATTGATGCCGTTAATAAAACATTTTCGAGGCAAACAGGACATTTCTGAGGCAAATCGGACACTTCTTGAGGGAAATCAATCATTTCTGAGACAAACCAGACGTCCCAGGGGGAAATGAGACATTGATGAGGAAAATCAGAGGTTCTTGAAGGAAACCAGACATTTTCTCAGGGAAATCGGTCATTTCTGAGGCAAGTGAGATTTACCTGAAGCAACTCGAGCTTTTCTGAGGTAAAACCAAGGAGAAAAGGGTGGGTATTTTTAACTGTTCGGTCTCTCAGGACGCGACGGAGGTGACTCGACCCCTCCCCCGCCCAATGCGGGGAGAACGGAGCGATGGCGCCGCACTCCCGCCCCCGGCGCCGCCCCCGCGGCGACTGCGGCAAAGCGAAGGGAGGCGCCTGCTGAGGGGCGGGGTCTCGGCGCGGACCCGCCCATTGACGCGTCACTCTCAGATCCCTCCGCGCGCGGATCCCTCCGCCGGCCACGTGACCGGGAGTCACTTCACACCGCCTCCCTCCGCGGATCCCTCCGCCGGATCCCTCCGCGACCGCTCCCGCCCCCAAATCCCTTTTTTTTTGCCTGTAAATGGGGGTGGGGGAGGGGTAGAAAGAAATTCGGAGCTGTGGGGGAGGGGAGCGAGTGGGGGGAGGGGGTCTGTGCACGTTTAGCGGCAGTTTGAGGGGGAGGGGGTGCGATGAAGTCCCCCCCGTACGCGCCGCTTTTCGTGAGGTAATTTTTGTGTGAAAAGCCGCTGAAAAGGGTTCGTTTAAAACCAGCTGGAAAACCTCGAGGAAATGGTGGGTTTTGAGTGAAGAACTGAGGTGGTTTTTCTTCCAAAATTCTCTGAGAAAGGGAGCTGGGGTGAGTGGAGGGACAACCTCGTAGTTTGGGTTAAAAATGGGGCCCTTTCTTTTAAAAAATCAGCTGAAAAGCTGCAGAGTTTGGCTTAGATGTGATTTTTGAGGACAAAACCTGCATCCTGTACCGCAAAAATGGCTTAAAGTGACCTTAAAGTGCTGCTGAAGCTCTTCACAACTTTTAGTGCTACCCCACCTGAAAAAAAACCCAAAAAACCTGATTTTTTTACTCCCATTTTATTCCTAAGAAACGCACAAGATTGGATTCAGAGCATCTTTCCAGAGGAAAATGCTTTAAAATGGCCTCTCCAGGCTCAGCTCCTGAGGAAAAAATAGTTTTTGGAGGCATTTCTACTAAAAAAAAAGAATTTTAGGCGTGTCAGGACTAAGAAAATAAAATTAAGCTGAAATCAGAGGGATTAGGTTTAAAAAAAAATAAGAAAGAACTTATTATTGCTGCCGAAATAATTTGAAATTAATCCTCCCTCTTTTTTTTTTTTTTTTCCCTGAAAAAATAACTTTGGTGAAAATGTGATTCACCTTTTTCATGGCCAGTACTGTAAAAGGGCCCCTCCAGGACCAGCCCCTGTGAAAAAGCAGCTTTTGAGGTATTTTCATACAGAAAACGTGAACTTTGGCCATGTCAGAGTTTCTAAAATTATTTTAAATTTAAAATTTTGACTTAAACCAGTTGCAAATTGGCTGATTATTGCTGTAAAAAAGATAATTGAGCTAAATTTTCCCTAAATTCACGTTATTTGGGGGGAGACCTTTTCCAATAGCTGAAATGATGGGGGGGAAATTACATTTGAAAATCTTAAGAGTGGAATAACACAGAAAATAATTAATAACAATAAGGAAATAGTTTCTCC
The DNA here is from genome assembly GCF_971803275.1 of Cyanistes caeruleus. Taxonomy (NCBI): domain Eukaryota; kingdom Metazoa; phylum Chordata; class Aves; order Passeriformes; family Paridae; genus Cyanistes; species Cyanistes caeruleus. The sequence continues at coordinate 1,287,323 of NC_141735.1, forward strand.
CGAAGGAAACGCCCCGAAAATGTCGGAACAGCTCTTCCCACACCCCCAAAATGCCTCATTAACTTCGTCAGCAGCTTTAATTAGCCTCAGAGCAGCTTTAATGAATGATAATTAGAGGGGTTGGGGAGGGGGGGTTGTCCCCTCCCTTCCAGCATTTTTGGGGTGTCATTTCCTGCCCGGAAACGCCTCAAAATGCCTAAAAAATGACTAAAAAATTCATTAAAATAATGGGTTTTAGTCCCTTTATTGAAAACATGGACTTCCATGACTCGGCATGGCCTGAAGTGGGGTGAAACACCGAGATTTTGATGCATTTCTGTCGTAAATAAAAGAAATAAAGATGGTAGTTCAAGCTGTGCTGGTCACGGGTGAAAAAAAAAAAAAAGGGTTATAAAATGGTCGCTGGGGGTTTTGGGGGAATAAAAAAATCGGTGAAAATTGGGGGGTTTCAGGTCTGTGACCCCTAAAGAAGTTTTTTTTTCCCCCCTCAAGATTTGTGACCCTTTCGAGGAGAAACGGCGCCTTTTTGGCATCGGCCCAAGCCCGTGACGCAGCAAAAGCCAAAACGAGTGTAAAATTTAAAAAAAAAAAAAACCAAATTAAAAAAAGCTCTAAAACCACCCGGGAAGGTCGAAGCCGGGGATTTTAGGGCAGAACTGGCCAAACTGAACGAAAAATCGCTGTTAAATTTAACCACTTTCGTGCTGGACCGCGTGGGCCTGCCAAAGGCCCACAGCCTGATGGGGGGGAGGGGGGCGCAGTTCGTGAGGGAAAAAAATCAAAGAAAATGGTAAAAAAGGGGAAATAATGAGAAAATAAGCTTTTTCACGCTGGGGGCGGTGAATTTTGAGGGGTGATTTTGGGGGTGCTGCCCTTTTTTGGCGATTTTAGGGACTATTTTGTCGCCCCCGCGGGGGCGGGGCTGGGCCGTTTATAAGGGAGGGCCCCGCGCCCGCAGCGCCCGGCCGAGAACCAGCCCCGAAACGGCCCCAATTCGGCCCAAAATCGCTCGATTCTGAGCCCAAAGCTCTTAGAGCTGCTCGATTTTATACAAAAAAAGCTCCTATAATGGCTTTATTTTCTATCGAGAGCTCCAAAAACGGCTTCACTGCCTACAAAAAGCTCTTAAAGCTGCGAAATTTTATAGAAAGAGCTTCTAAGGCTGCTTTATTTCATAAAAGCGGCTCATAAATCTTTATTTAAAGAAAAGAGATAAAAGCTGTTTCCTTTAAGGAAAACCGAGCTCTTAAAGCTGCTTGCTTTCAAGAAAGATCCTTAAATTGCGGCGATTCCAGTAATGGGAAAAGCCGGGGCCAGCCGGGGCGCTTTTAATTGAAAAAATGAATGAAAAACCTTAGAAAAGCTCCTAAAGCTGGTTTTTATTTAAACCGAAGCTTCTGATGCTGGTTTTTAAGAAATCGCTGCTTTCAAAGCCGATTTCTGGGAGAAAACGCAGCTCTCGCAGCTCTTTAATTCTTAAAATATCGTAATGTGATATTTTCGAAAAGCCGGAGCGAGCTGGGGCGGTTTTAATTTTAAAAAAAGAGCTTTTTAAGCTGCTTTAATTTAAAGAAGGAAAAAGCGCTTGATACGCTATTTTCTGCTAAAAAAGCTCCTAAATTTATTTTTTAAACAAAAGCTCCTAAAGCTTTAAAAAATGTAGTTTTGTCCCCAAGCGGGGCCGGGCCGGGCAGCGCAGGCGGGGGCGGCCGGTTTGGGGTGAAATGCGGCATTTTCAGGCTCAGGATGGATTGAGAGGAGCCAATTTTGAGGGAAGAACAGGAAAATTGAAGAGTGAAGATGGAATCGGCAGGGAAAGGAAAGTTTTTCTTCGCAGTTGCCCCATCTGGGGGGAAAAAAAGGACTTTTTGGTAAAATGGCGGCAGTTGGGCAGGGGAGGAGCAGAGAGAAGAGAGAAAAAAAAAAAAAACCAGGACAAAAAGACAGAAAATAGAACAAAAAGAGAAAATAGAAGAAAATCAGAAAAAAGAAAATAGAAAATTAAAAGAAAATAGAAAAAAATTGGAAAATTTGAAATTGGAAAAAAAGAAAATTGAAAAAGCATAGAAAAATGGAAAAAAAGAAAATAGAAAAAAAAAAGAGAAGAAAATTGGAAAATAGAAGAAACTAGAAAAAATTTAAAGTAGAAAAGTGGAGAAAATAGAAGAAATTAGAAAAAAGAAAATAGAACAAATAGAAGACTAGAAAAAATAATAGAAAAAATTAAAATAGACTGTAAATAAATAGAAAAAATGCAATTGGAAAAAATACAATTGGGAAAAAATGAAAAAAGAAAATAGAAAATTATAGAAAAAAAGAAAAACCCAAGTGCTGAAAAAATTGAGAAGATGGAAGTGAAAGAAAACAGGGAAAAAATGAGAAGAGAGAAAAAATAGAAGAGAGGAAAAATGAGAGAAAATCAAAGAGGATTTAGAGGAGAAAATAGAAGCGAAAAATAATGAAAAAAAGAAGGATAAAGGGAGAAAAAGGAAGAAAATTCTCGATTTGAGCCCCGGAGCTGGGAAAATTCAGGAATTTGAGGAAAATGCCCCAAACGGAGCCGGAGGCAGCGGCCGGGTGAGGCCCCACCCCCTCTGGGGGTTTGGGAATTTTGGGGGGATTTGGGGGGTTTTGGGGTTTTGTCGTTGCAGGCGCCGCCGCCGTCGCCCCTCCCCTTTCCCCTTTTTCTATTAAACTCCCCAGAAATGGGGAAAACCCCCCAAATTCCTCCAGCGCCCTCCGGCTCCGCCGCTCCCGCCGGCGCCGCTCAGTAAGTGTCCAAAATCTTCTGTTTTTATCCCAAAGGCGTCGCGCGGGAGGGGCCGGTGATAAAAAGAAGGGAGAGAAATGATCAAAGAAATGTTTTGTATTTTTTCTGGGGGTGGGGGGGATTTGGGGAGGGGGTGTCTCGAGTGTTTTTCCCCCTCAGGGAAGCAGCAAAACGCAGGGAAAAAAGGCAAAAAAAACGGTGAGAAAAAGCCGAGGAAAGGGAAAAAAAAAGAAAGGATTTAACCAAAAAAGGCCAGTCTGCACTCAAAACGCGCTCAGGAGATTCCGGCAGGGATTTGAGGAGAAAACCCCCAGATTTGGGGAATTCAGAGAAGTAAGAGTCGATTTAATTTCATTTTTTGGGGAGGTCGGTTTTTGGTGGGGAGGGGGCGGTTTTGGGGTGTTTTCCGCCCTTTCCGCAGCCGCAAGTAGGAAGAGTCAGCAGCATCAAAAAGAAGCTTTTTTTGCCCCAAAGTGAAGCTGGAAGAGCAGGAATGTGGCTCCAGGAGCTTTCCTTAGAGAAAACAAAAGTAAACCCCCCCCAAAATACCCCGCGGAGGGAGGGGCTGGAGCAGGCGCGGGGGGAGGGGACAATAATCATGTTTTCAGGTTTTTTCTCCAAAACCAGCAGCAGGAATGGTTAAATTTAGACTTTTATCCCCAAAACGAGTAAGTGTAGGAGCGAGCGTGGGGGGGGGGAACCTCGAATTTGAGGCAAAAACCCCCCCCCCAAAATCGGCGGTGGCAGGTACCGGGTGCGCCCCTCCCCCACCCTGAGCCACCCCCCCCTTTCGGGACCCGCGCGGGGGGAGGGGGGAAGGGCGGCGGATTTGGGGCGATTCCGGCCGGTTTGGGGAGGCGGGGGAAGCGCGGGGACCCCCCCGGACGTGGCATGCGGGCACTTCCCGACCCTAAATCCCCCCAAAACCGGCGGAAAATCGCGACGGTTTGCCCGATTCGGCCGCTTTTCCCCCCAAAACCGATTGTGCTGACAGGGTGTGTGTGGGGGGGGTCTCGTGGGTGTTTTTTGCAGCCCCCGCCGGCCCTGCCCCCGCCAGAGGAGCCTCCGAGAGCCAGACTGGGGCAAAAAAGCCCCAAAACAGGGTCTGCAGGAACAGTAGGGAGCCAGAAATTGGTATTTGTGCCGCTTTCACCTCAAAATGGGCCATTCCAGGGATGGGAGGGGGAGCTTTGGGTTTGGCTGCTTTGCCCCCAAGAAAAGACCCCAAAATTGCTAAAATTGCCTCAGAATGCGCTGCTGGCAGGGCCCGACCCCAAGCTGGGAATTTAAACAAAAAGCAGGGTTTTTTCCACCCAAAAAAGTGCTTAGTCAGCACCTTCCCGTGGTGCCTGGGGAGGGGGAGGAGCTTTTGTACCATTTTCCCCGGATTTTCCCCCAAGGCAAAGGGATGGAGGAGCAGGTTCGGGGGATGGGGGGTTGGGTGTTGTCTCTCTCCCCTCCCCACAGTGACAGTGCCAAAACCGCCTCGATTCGCCCCAAAATGGACAATTTGCTCCAAAAAAAAAAAAGGCATAAAAACTAGAAATTCCCCCCAAAATAAGAGGCAGGAAAAGGTGAGCGAGCGGAGTAAGTACCGGCGGGGCCCCGGGACGCGCCGACCCCAAAATCCCCTGTTCTCGGCCCAAACTGCGAGGGGGGCGCGTGATTAACCCCAACCGCCCAATTCTGAGCTAATTCTGCGCCGGGGGCGCGCGTTTAACCCAAAGTGGCCCTTTTGGAGCTCGTTTAGCGCCAGGGGCGCGCGATCGGCCCCAAATCCCCGTTTCTGACCCGTTTTGCGCCCGGATCGCGTGTCTGATCCCAAATTCCCATTTCTGACCTCGTCGTGCGCCGGGGGCGCGGGATTAACCCTAAATCCCCCGATTCGAGCCCATTTTGCGCCCCAGATTTCTCTTTTCCAGCTCTATTTTGCGACCGGGACGCGCCTGTGACCGCAAATCCCCGTTTCTGAGTCTGTTTTGCGTCTGGGCCGTGACTCTGACCCAAAATCCCCGTTTTTCCGCCCGAATTGCGCCGGGAGCGCGCGCTGGGCCCCAAACCTCAAACCGCCTGTTTTCGGCTGTGCTCCGGCCCCAAATTCCCCACATCTTGCCCCAAATTATGTGGGGTGGGGCCGGACCTGGTTTGGGGAGGTTTTTTTGTTCTTTTCCCATTTCGGGAGGTTTTTTCTTTTCCTGAGAAAACTTTTCCCTGTTTTCTCAGGTTTTGCTTTTTCTCCTCCAGACCCAAAAAGGCCAAAAAAAAAGCAAAAGGCGCCGGTGGTGGCACCCCCGGGACCCCCCGGGGCGGGGTTCGACTCCCTGCGGCGCTGCTGCTGCTGGCCTGGGGCCCTATCGCAACAGAGCCCCCCGATATCACGACAGAGCCCCCCGATATCACGACAGGCAGTCCCGTATTATGGTGGGGACCCCCGTTTCTCCTCCTTCGCTTGGGGAATTCACAATCCATGGAAAAGGGTGACACCCCCCCCCCCATATCCTGACAGGGATCTCATGTCGTGACAAGAGCCCTTGCATTGCGATAAGGACCCTTTATCATGATGGGAAGCGCCCCTGCTTTGTTCACATGGCTTTGGGGGTCCATGGTACAATGAGGGGCTGATTTCATGTCGTGACAGGGATCCCTGTTGGTAATAGAGCCCCCCCATATCACGACAGGGACTCCCTATTGTGACAGGGACGCCCCAGTCCCTCATTTTCCCACAGCCCCACACTGTGGTACCGGGACAGGGGGTCGCCCATATCATGACGGGGTCGTCTATCGTGATAGGAACCTGTGTTCTGCAACAGCTCCATATCACAGCAGGACTCTGGATCGCTCTGAGGATGAGTATGGAGACGGGACCCCCCCCCGATCGTGACAGCGCTCCCATATCGTGACGGGGGCCCCGCATTGCTGCAGGGAGTGTGTGGGACCGCCCCCCACTATCGTGACAGGGACCCCCAGTTCCCAATAAACTGCTGAGTCCTGACTGGCCTGGTGTCATCACTGGGGCTGTGGCAGGTGTGGGGGGGGGTGGCCTTGGTGCATATGACGTCATTGGCTTCCCATTGACGTCACAGCAGAGGGGGCTGAGTGCGCGTGGTGACGTCACAGCCACTTCCTGCCGCGTGTCCTCTACAAGCCCCGCCCCTCCCCGGTGCTTTTCATCTCATCTCTTTTCTGCCCCGCCCCTTCCCCTTCTTGTCCCCTCATTGGTTCCTTCAGGCCCCTCCCCAGCTTCTGATTGGCTCTCCCAGGTCCCGCCCTTCGCTCCTCCCATTTCCCGCCCCTGCCCTTTCATTGGCTCATTTAGAACCCGCCCCTTGTCCCTCACTGGTTCACGGTGACCCCGCCCCCCCCGGTCCGTCACCGGATCCTCCCGCCCGGCGCCGCCGCCGCTTCCTCCGGGCCCGCTGCGGCCCCGGCCCCGGGACCCCCTCAGACCCCCGGGACCCCCCCGGGATCCCGGGCCCGGCCCTGCCATGTGGCTCTTCTCCCGGGACCCGGTGCGGGATTTCCCCTTCGAGCTGGGCCCGCCCGATGCGGATCCCGACGCGGACCCGCTCCCGGACCCCGCGGCCCCGGCACCGCTCTGGCGGCTGCTGCGGGGGCGCCGCAAGGTGGGTGGGTTGTGGCGGGGGGGGGTCCCGCGTCCCCTCGTGTGTCCCCACCCTGCCCCCGCATCCCTCCATGGCCACGGCCCCGCCATCCCCCGTCCCGAGTCACCCCGGTCCCCACGACCCCCATCCTTCCGTCCCTCCGTGTCCCCATCCCCGGTGTCCCTCGGTGTCCTCATCCCTTTGTGCCCCCGACTCTCGCTGTCCCCACATGTCCCCCGGTCCCAGCTGTCTCTGTCCCCACATCTCCATCTGTCCCCTCATGTCCCCTCTCCCTGCGCCCACCCTGTCTCCGGGTCCCCACCGTGTCCCCCTGCCGTGCCATTACTCGGGTCCCGCATGTCCCCACCGTGTCCCTCTGTCTACCCCCTCTTCCCCCGGTGTCCCCTGACTGTCCCCGTGTCCCCAGGCCGACGGGGCTCCGGTGTCGGTGTTCGCCCACAGCCTGGGCCCGGGGGGGGACCCCGGTGCCACCGCCCTGGCCCGGGCGGGGCTGAAGCGGCTCCGTAGCCTCCGACACCCCAACATCCTGGGGTACCTGGATAGCCTGGAGGTGACAGCACCGGGGGGACACCGGGGACACGGGGGGGTCGGTGGGGACATTGGGGGAATGAGGGGATGAGGGTGAGTGGGGGGACATGAAGGGACATTGGGGGAATGGAGGGGACACTAGGGGACAGCGAGGGGACACAGGAGGGACACAAGGACTTGAGGGGACACGGGGGTGACCCGGAGTGCCCCCCCAGACGGAGCAGTGCCTGTACCTGGTGACAGAGGCCGTGACCCCCCTGCGGCGGCACCTGCGGCTGCACCCCCCGAGCGGGGACCAGGGCGAGCAGGAGGTGGCCTGGGGGCTGCAGCGGCTGCTGGTGAGGGGGGTTTGGGGGGGGGGTCTGGGGGCTGCAGCGGCTGCTGGTGAGGGGGGTTTGGGGGGGGGTCTGGGGGCTGCAATGGCTGCTGGTGAGGGGGGTTTGGGGGTGTCTGGGGGCTGCAGCGGATCCTGGTGGGGGGCTGGGTCTGGGGGGATTTGGGGGAAATCTGAGGGGGGGGTCCCTGGGGGGATACGAGGCCTTTGGGGGGACCCTGCAATCAGGGGGTGACTCCAAGATCTGGGGGGCCCCAGGTGGGTGGGGAGATTCCCGGGATTTTGGGGGGGATTTCTGGGGTCTGGGGGGGATCCTGGGGTCTGAGAGGTTTTTGGCTCCTGGGTGGGAGGGTGCCCTTTTGTGTGGGGGGGTTACCGATATCGGGGGAGTTTTTTCCCCCCCCAGACTGCACTGGCGTTCCTGGGGGTCTCGGGGCTGGTTCACCACGCGCTGGGACTCGACGCCATCTTCGTGGACCCTGGGGGCGAGTGGAAGCTGGGGGGGCTCGAGAGGGTGGCGGCCACCAGTGAGGGGACCCCCACTCGTCCCCCCGGCGAACCCTCCCGGCCCCAGGACCCCCCCGAGCTCAGCGACCCCTCCCGAGGGCAGGGGGAGCCCTGGTGAGTTGGGAAGGGAAATGGGGGGGTGGCACTGGGGGGCTCAAGAGGGGCTGAGGGGACCATGGGGGTCCCCCATGCCCCCTCCCCACTGTCACGGCCCCCCCAGGGCAGGGGACATGTGGCGCCTGGGCTGCCTCATCTGGGAGGTCTTCAACGGACCCCTCCCCCGGCCGGGGGCCCTGCGCAGCTTCGGCAAGGTCAGGGACCCCCCCCCCAGAAATCCTGGGCACCCCCAAACACCGGGATCCCCCCCGAGTTTCACTCCCCCCAGACTCTGGGGTACCCCTGACTCCATGTCCCCCCCAGACTCTGGGGTGCCTCTGACCCCGTGTCCCCCTTGTCCCCCCCAGCTGCCCCCCGGGCTCATCCCGCCCTTCTCGGAGTTGGTGGCGGCGGATCCGGGGGCCCGGCCGGGCCCGGGGCCACTCCTGGAGCAGCTGCAGCGCCCAGGAGCCTTCCTGGCCTGTGCCCTGGTGCGCACCGGGCTCTTCCTCGAGCACTTTCAGGTCTGGTCTCAACTTCATCTTCAGCCTCCTTCTCATCCCCATTCCATCATCCTCATCTTCAGCCTCATCCTCGTCCCTGTTTCGTCATCTTTGTGCTTGTTCTTGTTCCTTATCCCTGTTCCCATCCTCATTCTCATTCCCATCCCTGTCCCCTGATCGTCACCATCCTCACTCGTATTGCTTCATTCTCTTCCTCATCTTCATCCCCATCACCCTTCCCATCCCTGTTCCCTCATCCCCCGCTGTGCCCCCTGACCCCCGGTGTTTTTGGGACCCCCGGCAGGTCCAGGACCCCTCGGAGCGCCGGACGTTCCTGCAGGAGCTGCCCCCTCTCCTGGAGTCCCTCCCGGGGCCCTTCCGGCGCCACAAGCTGCTCCCGCGGCTGCTCGAGGCCCTGGAGCTGGGCAGCGCTGACGCCAGTGCCCTGCCCCCCCTGCTGCAGGTGGGACCCCCAAAAATATCCCCATAACCCCCCCGACCCCAAAAATCCCACCCACAACCTCCCTGCCCCCCCTGCTGCAGGTGGGACCCCCAAAAATATCCCCATAACCCCCCCGACCCCAAAAATCCCACCCACAACCTCCCTGCCCCCCCTGCTGCAGGTGGGACCCCCAAACTCCCCACAGTGATCCCCTCGCTCCCGCAGGTGGCGAAGGTCCTGGACCCCCCCGAGTACCAGGAGCGAATCGTCCCCGTCCTCGTCCGGCTCTTCTCGTCCCCTGAGCGGGGCTTGCGCCTGCGCCTGCTGCAGCTGGTGACTGGGAGCACTGGGAGGGAACTGGGATGGAGCTGGGAGGGAGTGGGAAGGACTGGGACAGTCTGGGATGGCACTGGGAGGGATGGGGGTGCTCTGTGGGGTCTGGGGAGGGGTCCATGGGTTCAGAGGAGGCTGAAGGGGGGGATCTGTGGTTTTGGGGGGGGGTCTCTGGGGTGTTCAGGGGTCTCATGCCCCCACCCAGCTCGAGGAGTTCGTTGAGTTCCTGCCTGACGCCACAGTGGATTCCCAAATTTTCCCCCACGTTGCCCACGGGTTCCTCGACTCCAACCCGGCCATCCGTGAGCAGACGGTCAAGGTGGGCCCCCAAAATCATCCAGGAGCCTCCAAATCATTGGGGAGGGAACCCCCTCCCCAATGACCCAGCACCCAAAAAATCACCTGGGAACCCCCTCCCCAGTGACCCAGCACCCAAAAAATCACCTGGGAACCCCCTAAATCCCCCAGGACCCCCAAACCTCCTGGGACACCCTCAGAAGTCACCTGGGGATCCCTCAAAACCACCTGGAGACTTTTCTAAAAATCAAATTGTGACCCCCCAAACCCACCTGGGGACCCCCCTGAATCACCTGGGCGCTCCCTAAATGGGTGGGACAGAATGGGGACCTCCCCCCCCAATGGGTGGGACTTTCTGATCACCTGGAAACCCCCTCCCTAAATAATTTGGGAACTCCTTCCAAAACCACCTGTGGGCCCCTAAAACGAGTGGGACTCCCTCACCTGGGCACCCCTAAATGGGTTGGGTGGGGTAGGACCCTCCCCCAATTCCATCTGGGGGTGCCCCCTGACCCCTCCTGTGTCCCCCCTCCCCCCAGTCCATGGTGCTGCTGGCGCCCAAGCTGGGGGAGGGGCGCAGGGGGGGAGAGCTGCCCCGGCTGCTGCTGCGGGTGCAGGGGGGGGATGCGCTGGGACCCCTGCGCTGCAACGCCACGCTGTGCCTGGGGCGCCTGGCCCCCCACCTGCCCCCCCAGGTGAGCTCTGAGACCCCCTTGAACCCCTCTGAGACCCTCAGAACTTCCCCGTAACCCCCCCACTGTGCACATAGCTCCACCCCTGTCCCCCAGGTGAGGTCTGAGACCCCCTGAAGCCCCTCTGAGACCCCCATAACCCCCCTACAACCCCCCCATAACCCCCATACCATGCCTGGGCCACCTGGCCCCACACCTGCCCCCCCAGGTGAGTTGTGAGACCCCCCAAGACCCCCTTACTCCATCCCCCCTGTGCCCCCCCTTCATTCTGTGACCTCCCCAGACCCCCCACCCTGCCTCGGGCCACCCGGGGACCCCATTCCCGTGTCCCCCTCCTCACTCTGTGTCCCTCCCAGACCCGCCGGCGGGTTTTGGCCCCCGCCCTGGCCAGAGCCACCCGGGACCCCTTTCCCCCCGCCCGGGCCGCGGCCGTCGCCGCCTTCGCGGCCACCCACGAGTGCTACACCCCCCAAGAGGTGGCGGGGCGGGTGCTGCCCCCCCTGTGCGCCCTCACCGTGGACCCCCACCCTGGGGTGCGGCAGCAGGTGAGGCTGAGGGGGGGGCCTGGAGGAATTTGGGGAGGGGTCTGGGTGCTGGGGAGGCAGCCAGAGTAATTGGGGAGGGGATTTGGGTGCTGCATGTCGTGATGAAATGGGGGGAGTGGTCCCACTGAGGTGGGGGGGGGGTCTCAGAGCAGGGGTCCCAAAGCAGTTGTGGGGGGGGTCCTGAGTTCTGTGGGGGTCCCTCTGGGGGGGTCTTGGAGAAATTGTGGGGGGGGTCTGGGTGCTTGGGGAGGGTTCCAGAGCAGTTGTGGGGTGGTGCTGAGGGTTTGGGGGGGGGGGTCTGGGTGCTTGGGGAGGGTCCCAGAGTAGCTGTGGGGGGGTTCTGAGGGTTTGGGGGGGTCTGGGTGCTATGGGGGGTGCAGGGGGTCTCTCACCATTGGGGTCTCCTGTGCTCCCCCAGGCGTTCCGGGCGATTCGCAGCTTCCTGGAGCAGCTGGAGGCGGCAGCCGAGGCCGGGGGGGCCCAGGAGGGGGGTGAGAAACTGCGGGGGGGGGGGGGGGGGGAGGGGATGCAAAAAATGTGGGGAGGGGGAGATCTCTGGGGGAAAGGGAGGGAATCAGGATGGGGATGGGGGAGGAAAAGGGGGTGATTTTGGGGGTGGGGGTACACGAGGGTGATTTGGGGGTGCCCCCCCCATCCAGTGACCCCCTCCTCTCCCTCCTGCAGACACCCCCAGCACCGCCGCTGCCCCGGGGGGGCCGGGGGGGTTGGGGGCCGCAGTGTCCTGGGCTGTCACCGGTGTCACCTCCCTGACGGCGCGGCTGATGGGGGGCGAGGGGGGTACAGCCCCCCCACAGCCCCCTCCCACGCAGGGACCCCCGCAGACCCCGGCCCCCACAAAAGGTGAGTGACCTCCCCCCCACATACTTCTTCCTCCCCACCCTCAATTCCTGACCCCCTCCCCAGCCTTGGGGACCCCCCCTGAACCCTCATTTTGCCCCCCCAGAGCCCCCTGCCCAGGAGAACCCCCCCGAGGAGCCCCTCCTGGAAGACGCCGATGGCTGGGATGACGACTGGGGGAGTTTGGAGGTGAATTTTGGGGGGGTGGGGGGCACAGTGTGACCCCCTCCCCATCCCCTCACCTCTGTCCTCCTCCTCTCCAGGACATGGAGCTGCCCCGGAGCCCCCCTGCCAGCAGCCCGGAGGAAGTGGGGACCCCCCCGCAGCCCCCCAACCCCACCCCCACAGAGCCCCCCCCCAGCGCCCCTCCCCCAGCCGGGGGGGGTGATGAGGGTGAGGGGGGGTGGGGGGTGGGGGGCGAGTGGGGCACTGAGGACGCCTGGGAGGCCCTGCCCAGCCAGCACGGTGAGACCCCCCCCGGAACCCCCAGACCCACCCCAGACACCCACCAGACCCACCCTGGACACCCCCTGGAGCTCCCAGACCCACCCCAAACACCCCCCAGAGCCCCCAGACCCACCCCAGATACCCTCCGGACCCCCAGACCCCCCCCCCAACCCCCCAGGACTGCTTGGGGTGCCCCCCACCCCCCGGGACCCCCAATAATCCCCTTGGGATCCCTCCCCAGCGACCCCTCAATGCCCCTGAAGGACTCCCCAGCCTCCCGGGACCCCCTGAACCCCTCCCCAATGTCCTTGGGACCCCCCCCCAATATCTCCTGTGGCTGTCCCCAGCACCCCCCGGGCTCCCTGAACACTCAGGGCCACCCCCAGACCCCTCCATCCCCCTAAACCCCCTTTCCCTGCCCCCCGACTCACCCCCTGACCCCTCCTTTCCCTGTTCCCCCTCAGTGTCCCCCTCAGGGCCCCCCCCGGGCCGGCGGCAGCGGGAGCAGCAGCGGCGCCGAGAGCTCGAGGCCAAGCGCCGGGCGGGTCCCCGGGGCCCCCCCAAATTGGGGGCGCGGAAACTCGACTGAGGGGAGGGATGGGGGGTCCTGGAGGAGGAGAGGGGGGGGAAAATCTCGGTTGGGTTTTTTTTGGGGGGGAGGGGCGGTGATGAGAATAAAACCCCCAGACCCGCAATAACCTCGGAGGATTCGTGAGGGGGACACGTGAGGGGAACACGTGACCCCGCGGGAATTACGTGGCGCTGCGCGGGCCGGTCACGTGGCCGCGCATGGCGGGCGGAGAGGGCGCGAGCGCCGCCCAGCGGCGGCGGCGGCGGAAGGAGGAGGTTGGGGAGGGGGCGGGAGGGGGGGGGAACCCCAAAATTTTTTGAGGGAGGGGGTGGAGGGAACACCCCAGATTTAGGTTGGGGACACCCCGCGGAGGGTGGGGACATCTTGAGGAGGGGGGCAGGGCTAAAAACCTCGAGGTGGGGGGTGGGACATTTGGGACCGCAGAGATTTGGGGGGACACCCTGAGGGGGGGGGGGGACACAACCTCAGAAATGGGGGGAGGGGGACACACGAATTCCGAGAGGGGAGGGGACAAAGACGCCGGGGGTGGGGGGGGAGGTCACAATGAGGGGGGGGACCCCAGGGATGGGGGGACACCCCAGGGTGGGGGGAGCGATGAGGACACAAAGAGGGGACCTCAAATTTGGGGGGGGGGGGGGACACGTGAGGGAGCCAGGATTGCCCGGGGGGGGCTTAGGGGGGGTCCAGATATTGGGGGTGTGTTGAAAGGGGGGGGTATTTGAAGCTCAATTCGGGGAGGGGGTCTAAGATTGGGGGTCCCCCGTGGTGGGGGGGGCTGTGGGTGGTGCCCGGGGGGGTTTGGGGTCACCCTTGGGACCCCACCAGGACCCCGGGGTGCGGCTGTCGAAGGCCCTGAGCTACGTCCTGCGCCACGGGGCTGCGGCCGAGGGGCTGCCCATGGGCCCGGGTGCGTGAGACCCCCAAAATCCCCCCAAAATCCCCCTCAGCCACGCTGCCCTGGACCCCGTGACCCGCCCCGAGACCCCCAAACTACTCAAGTTGCTGCTGGCACCCCCAAACCCACCCCAAAATTCCTTTTGGGGCCCCCAAATGCCCAGTGGGGTTCCCAAAACACCCACCAGGACCCCCGGGTCACCCCCAAACGCCCCCTGGGACCCCCAAGCAGCCCAAAGTGGTTCCTGGAACCCCTTAATTGTCCCCAGGACCCCAGAAATGCTTTATTGCACCCCAAACTATCCCTGCCCTGTCCTAAATGTCCCCCAGGACCCTCAACCCACCCCAAATTACCCCCTTGAACCCTTAAATCCCCTCCAGGTTCCCCCAAATCTCCTCTGGGATCCCCCAAATGCCCTCTGGGACCCCAAACCACCCCTGAACTCCCCCGAAAGCATTTTGGGACCGTTCAAATCCCCCTGGGACCCCCCCAAGTGCCCTTTGGGACCCCAAACCACCCTTGCCTTGCCCTCAAATTCCTTCTAGGATGCCCCAAATGCTTTTTGGGACCCCTCAAACGCTTTCTGGAACCCCAAACCACCCCTCTCCTTCTCCCAAATACCCTTTGGGACCCCCCAAATGCCTTTTGTGACCCCCAGAACATCCTGAGACACCACAAATACCCTTTGGGACCCCCCAAATGCCTTTTAGGACCCCCAGAACATCCCGAGACCCCCTAAATATCCTTTGGGACCCCCCCAAAGGCCCTGACTGGGGGTCACGGGGGGGATTTTTGGGGTCAGACGGTTTTGTCGAGGTGGGGGCTCTGCTGAGGCTGCGGCGTTTCGCGGGGGTCTCGGAGGGGGACGTGCGCAGGGTGGTGGCCGCTGACCCCAAGGGTCGCTTCGCCCTCCGGCCGGACCCCCTGAGGGTGAGAGCGAACCAGGGACACTCCCTGCCGGTGAGGGGGGGTCCCCGAGGGGATTGGGGGGGGTCCGGAGAGGGGTTCGGGGGGGTTTATAGCGGATTTGGGGGGGTTTTAGGGGATTTGGGGGGGTTTATAGGGGATTTGGGGGATCCCCGAGGGGATTGGGGGGGTCCGGAGAGGGGTTTGGGGGGGTTTATAAGGGATTTGGGGGATCCCCGAGGGGATTGGGGGGGTCCAGGGGGTTTTATAGGGGATTTGGGGGATCCCCAGGGGTTTGGGAGGGTCCCCGAGGGGATTGGGGGGGTCCGGAGAGGGGTTCGGGGGGGTTTATAGCGGATTTGGGGGGGTTTTAGGGGATTTGGGGGGGTTTATAGGGGATTGGGGGGATCCCCGAGGGGATTGGGGGGGTCCAGGGGGTTTTATAGGGGATTTGGGGGATCCCCAGGGGTTTGGGAGGGTCCCCGAGGGGATTGGGGGGATCCGGAGAGGGGTTCGGGGGGGTTTATAGGGGATTTGGGGGGGTTTATAAGGGATTTGGGGGATCCCCGAGGGGATTGGGGGGATCCGGAGAGGGGTTCGGGGGGGTTTATAGCGGATTTGGGGGGGTTTATAGGGGATTTGGGAGATCTCCAGGGGTTTGGGAGGGTCCCCGAGGGGATTGGGGGGGTCCGGAGAGGGGTTCGGGGGGGGTTTATAGCGGATTTGGGGGGGTTTTAGGGGATTTGGGAGATCTCCAGGGGTTTGGGAGGGTCCCCGAGAGGATTGAGGGGGGTTTGGAAAGGGGTTTTGGGCATCCTGGGTGGGATTTGGGGAATTTCCGGTAGAATTTTGAGAATACCGGGTGGGATTTGGAGCTCCCGGGTGGGATTTTGGAGCCGCCGGGTGGGATTTTGGAGCCGCCGGGTGGGATTTTGGAGCTCCCGGGTGGGATTTGGAGCTCCCGGGTGGGATTTTGGAGCTCCCGGGTGGGATTTTGGAGCCGCCGGGTGGGATTTTGGAGCCGCCGGGTGGGATTTTGGAGCTCCCGGGTGGGATTTGGAGCTCCCGGGTGGGATTTTGGAGCTCCCGGGTGGGATTTTGGAGCCGCCGGGTGGGATTTTGGAGCTCCCGGGTGGGATTTTGGAGCCGCCGGGTGGGATTTTGGAGCCGCCGGGTGGGATTTTGGAGCTCCCGGGTGGGATTTTGGGGGTCGCGGCTGCTCCATGGGGTGTGTCCGGGGGGTCGCAGGTGCCGGAGCTGGAGCTGACCCCCCTGCTCACCCCCGGGGCGCTGCCCCCCACCCTCGCCCACGGCACCCGGCGGCGCCTGTGGGGCCCGATCCGGGCGGGGGGGCTGCGCCCGATGGGGCGGCAACACCTGCACCTGGCGGGGGGGCTGCCCGGGGACCCCGGGGTGCGCAGCGGTGAGTGACCCCCCCAAAAAAATACCCCAGGGACACCCCAAAACCCCCCAGAGACCCCGCACTCACCTGGCGGGGGGGGCTGCTGGGAGATGCTGGCGTGACACCCCCCCCCCAAAAAATACCCCCCAACCCCCCAAAACTCTCCGAGCTCCCCAAACTCAGCAGGGACCCCCCTAAACCCCCCCAAGGACCCCCCCAAAACTCCCAAACGCCTTTGGCACTCCCAAATCTCCTTGAGCCCCCCCAAATCCCTTTCTAGAACCCCTCAAACTCTCCTCGAGACCCCCAAACCTCCCCCCTGAAGCCCCTCAGACCCCCTTAAAGCCCGTAGAGACCCCCCAAAACCCCTCAGGACCCCCCAAAACCCCCCTAGACCCCCCAAAATCCCCCTCCCCACAGGGATGAGGTCGGACTCGGAGATCGCCATCATCATCGACGGCCCCCGGGCGCTGGCGGGTGAGGGGGGGTCCCGATTTTTTGGGGGGTTCCCGACATTTGGGAGGGTCCCCGATGTTTTGGGGCCCCACCCGATGTCCGTGTGACCCCCCGGACCCTCCCCCGCAGACGGGATCCCCTTTTTCCGCTCGGCCAACGGGGTGATCCTGACGCCGGGGGACGCCCAGGGCCGCATCCCCCCCAAATATTTCCTGCGGGTTCTGCAGCTGCGGCCGCACCGTGAGGGGGGGACCCCAAAATTGGGGAGGGTCGGGGGGGGGGGGGGCTCAGGGGCTTTGGGGAGGACCCCGAAACTTGGAGGTGAAAAGGTTTTGGGGGGGTTATCCCGAAATTTGGGGTCTGGAGATGCCCGGGAGTTTGGGAGGGACCCCAAAACTGGGGGGAATTGGGGGGGGCTGAGGGGTTTTTGGGCGGACTCGGGATTTGGGGGGGCTTTGGGGGGTCCGGGGTTGGGAGGGGGAGGGTCAGAGGTTTGGGGGGGGGGGGGTCCCGTTGCCATGGTAACAGCTCCCCTATTCCCCCCCCATAGGGTGTGAGCTGCCCCTGGACGGACCCTGGGACGAGGGCGGGGAGAGACCCCCGGACGAGGATTTGGGGATGGTCTGAGCCCCCTCCCCAAGGATTTGGGGGCCCGACCTCTCCCCCCGTAAAGATTTTGGGGAGGGGTCCGAGCCCCCCGGGCCCCACAGACACCAATAAAGCCCCCCCGAGCAGCACGAGCGGGTCCCGAGCGTCACACGGCGGGGGTCAGCCCTCAGCGCCCCCTCCCCAAATAATACCCAGGGGTCCCAGGACCCCCCCAGTCCATCCCAGTCCCCCCCAGATCGGATTTCACACAGAAAATCTCCTTTATTGCCGCGTCCGCCAGGATCGGGGGGCGATACCGCGGGGGTCCCGGGAGGGGTTTGAGGGTCCTGGGGAGTGTCCCGGGGTTTTGGGGTCCCGGGGGGGTGTCCCGAGGTTTTGGGGGTCCCGGGGGGGTTCCGGGGGTCCCTCAGCAGATCCCGCACGTTTCCCTGCGGCCGAAGCGGCGGCGCCGGGGGTCGAGGCTCCGCTCCAGCTCCTCATCCTCCTCCTGCGCCCTGCGGGGTTCGGGGGGCGTCGGGGAGGGCTGGACCCCCGGAAACCTCTCCGGGACCCCCCTGGGACCCCCCCCGGGACCTCCCCGAGACTTCCCAGGATCCCCCCGAACCCTCCCCATCCACCCCAAGACCCCCAGACAGCCCCAAAACCCCTCGGGACCTCCCCGCGCCACCCCTGAAGTCCCTCCTGACACCCCCAAACCCCTCCCGGGACCCCTCAGGGCCCCTCCCCAGTGTCCCCCCGGTGTCCCCCTGTGTCCCCCCGGTGTCCCCCGGTGTCCCCCGGTGTCCCCACCTGGTCTCGCGGCGGTGCCGGTCCCGCACCAGCCGGTCCCGCCGGTTCACCAGTGCCACCAGTTCCTCCAGTAAGAGCTGCTCGCGCTGGCGCTGGGCCGGGGGCTTCTGCCACTCTGGGGGCGTCCCCAAAGGGTCCCCAAAGGTCATCTTAAGGTCCCCAAAGCCCTCTGTCCCCCCCTGTGCTCGGCATCTGCTGTGCCCGTGTCCCCAAATGTCCCCAAGCGTTCCCGATGTTCCCCTGTCCCGCTCCACGGCCCCGCCGTGCCCTCCCCAGATGTCCCCAGATGTCCCCAAATGTCCTCCTGTCCCCCGTCCCCAATGTCCCCACGCCGCCCTTTGTCCCCGCCGTCCTCCTCCGCCCCGATGTGTTCACAGCGTTCCCCCCAATGTCACCAATGTCCCACCCTCTGTCCCCAGCATCCCGTCCCCGTGTCCCCAATGTCCCGTCGATGTCCCCAGTGTCTCCCTGTCCCCAGTGTCCCCTGGATGTCCCCTGGATGTCTCCAGTGTCCCCTGGATGTCCCCAGTGTCCCCCGGATGTCCCCTGGATGTCCCCAGTGTCCCCCGGATGTCCCCCGTGTCCCCTGGATGTCCCCCGGATGTCCCCAGTGTCCCCTGGATGTCGCCAGTGTCCCCCGGATGTCCCCTGGATGTCCCCAGTGTCCCCCGGATGTCCCCCGTGTCCCCTGGATGTCCCCCGGATGTCCCCAGTGTCCCCTGGATGTCCCCAGTGTCCCCCGGATGTCCCCAGTGTCCCCAGGCTCGCACCCTCTGTCCCCAGCAGCCCCCGCAGTTCCCGGCTCAGGAGCTCGAAGCGCCGCTCCAGGTCCCGCTCCTGCGCCCTGGGGGTGACACGAGGGGACACAGGGGACAAGGAGGGGTCACCAGGGCTGCCAGAGCCCCCCCGCACCCCCCCAGTGTCCCCAGTGTCCCCTCGCGGCAGCCGGAGCCGGGGGAGGGGGGACAGCGAGGGGACAGAGGGGACACGGAGGGAAGGTGGCAGTGTCCCCGCGGTGTCCCCGCGCTGTCCCCCGCTGTCCCCTCACAGCAGCTGCAGCTGGTCCTGTCGCCGCACCAGCAAATTCCGCTGCTGCACCAGCGAGAACCAATCCCGGAGCAGCCGCTCCTCGCGGGCGGGGTCCGCGCCTGGGGACACGGGGACATTGTGGGGACATCGGGGACATTGTGGGGACATCGGGGACATTGGGGGTACATTGGGGACATCGGGGATATTGGGGACGTTGGGAACATCGGGGACATTTTGGGGACGTCGGGCACATTTTGGGGACACAGGGATGATGTGGGCAGCGTGTCCCCGGTGTCCCCCCGTCCTCAATGTCCCTCCTGTCCCCCCCCAGTGTCCCTCCTGTCCCCCCGGTGTCCCCTCACCGCTGTCCATCAGTGTCCGCAGTTCCCGCTCCAGCTCCGGGGCCTGCGCGTCCAGCCGGGCCTGCTCCTGCTCCAGGGCCACCAGCTCGGCCACCACCCACTGTCCCTGTCACCCGTGGGGACACCCGTGTCACACCCGTGTCACCTGCGTGTCACCCCAGGGACACCCGTGTCACACCCGTGTCACTCCCCGGCACCCGCGGGGACACCCGTGTCACACCCGTGTCACACCCGTGTCACACCCGTGTCACCCCCAGAGCCACCCCATGTCAACCTGGGGACACCCGTGTCACCCCCTGCCATCCCCGGGCCACCCCCTGTCCCTGTCACCCGCGGCTGTCCCCGCCTTCCCCCCTGTCCCCTCACGTGTCCCCAATGTCCCCCCAGTGTCCCCCCCTTACCCCGCTCTCCTCCTCGGGGGGCTCCGGGGGCTCCTTTGGGGTCTCTGGGGGGGGGAGGGGACACGGGGGTGACCCCGAATCCCCCCCCGGGGGGGTCCCACGGCCACGCCCCCCCCGCGCCCCCTCCCCCCAGCGCTCACCGGAGGGGGGAGGGGCGGGGGGGGTCCCGACGTCACCCTGGGGAGAGGGGGGAGGGTCAGGGACCCCCACAATGGGGGGGTGTCTCACCTTGGGGGTCCCAAGGTGGTCTCGGGGGGGGGGGTCTCACCTTTTTGGGGGGGTCCCGACCCCTCCCCGAGCGCCGCAGGTCGGGGTCCCTCAGGCGGGGGAGGCTCCTGGAGCGGGGGGGGGGCGTGGGGAGACCCCTCCCCACCCCCACGGGCCGGGGCAGGCGGGGGGGGGCCCCGGGCCCAGCCGCCCCCTCCCCAAAAGATGAGGGGGGGTCCTGGGGGGGCTCCCCCTCAACGGGGCCGGGCGGGGGGAGCCCCCCCTCAATTGTGTCGGTGTGGGGGGGCTGGGGGGGGCTGAGTTGGGGGTCCCGGGGGGGCTCCCCCTCAATGCGGTCCTGGGGGGGCCCCCCCGGGCTGCGGCTGCTCGGGGGGGGCTGGGGGGGCTCCCCCTCCATGTCCCCAAACTGGGGGGGGTCCGGGGGGAGCCCCCCCTCCGCAGCGCCCACCTGGGGGTCTGGGGGCGCCCCCCTCTCGGTGGGGCAGAGCTGGGGGGGGTCCGCGGGGGTCTCTTGGGGTTCCCCCCTGGTGACGTCACTCCGAGGGTCCGCGGGGGTCTCTTGGGGCCCCCCCTCGGTGACGTCACTCCGAGGGTCCGCGGGAGTCTCTTGGGGTTCCCCCCTGGTGACGTCACTCCGAGGGTCCGCGGGGGTCTCTTGGGGTTCCCCCTCGGTGTCGCTGATTTGGGGTTCCGGGGGGGTCCCGGTTTGGGTCTCTGGGGGGGTCTGGGGGTCTCGGGGGGGCTCTTGAGGTTCCTCCTCGCTGGAGCCACTCGGGGGGCGCGGGGGGGTCCCCGGGGGGGTCGTTTGAGGCCCCCCCTCGGTGACGTCACTCCGTGATTCCGGGGGTGTCCCCTCCTCAATGGAGCTGCTCCGGGGGTCCGGGGGGGGCTCTGGGGGGGTCTCCTGGGGTCCCCCCTCGCTGACGTCACTCCGGGGGTCCGGGGGGGGCTCTGGGGGGGTCTCCTGGGGTCCCCCCTCGCTGACGTCACTCCGGGGGTCCGGGGGGGGCTCTGGGGGGGTCTCCTGGGGTCCCCCCTCGCTGACGTCACTCCGGGGGTCCGGGGGGGTCTCCGGGGATCCCCCCTGGCTGGAGCCGCTCCGGGGGCGCGGGGGGGTCCCCGGGGGGGTCCCCAGGAGCGCGCGGACCTGGCTGAGGAAGGTCATGACCCCGAGGCTGTCGGGGGTCTCCATGTCCGAGGGGTCCAGGAGCCGCGGGACCCCCAAGGCCGCGAAGGCATCGAAGGCCTGGGGGGGGGGGGCACGGAGGGAAGGGGGGGTCACGGTGGGGGGGTCCCCAGCCCTGGAGCCCCCCCGGGCCCCCCCAGCCCCCCCCA
Organism: Cyanistes caeruleus; assembly: GCF_971803275.1. NCBI lineage: Eukaryota > Metazoa > Chordata > Aves > Passeriformes > Paridae > Cyanistes > Cyanistes caeruleus. Next base: position 1,308,302 of record NC_141735.1, read on the forward strand.
CGCACCCGTTTGTTGTTGCCCCGGTGGTCCCGGGGGTCCAGAGCGTCGAAGTCGCTGGGGGGGGGGAGGGGGGGGGACATGGGGGGGGAGGGGGGGATTTGGTCACCGCGGGGGTCCCCGAGTGACACAACCCCCCCCACATTGTCCTTCCCCAAGGACCCCCCCAGGACCCCCCCCAACATCCCCGGGGTGCCCCCCTCGTGCCCCACCCCCACCCATGGGTGCCCCCTCCCCGAATTGCTCCTCATGGCCCCCCCACCCCCCACCCCTGTCCCCCACAACCCCACCCCATGTCCCCCCCCCCATGGTCCCAAGACCCCCCCACGCCCTCCCCAGGACCCCCCCCATGTCCCCCCCCACCCCTCAACCCCCTCCCCCACCCTCAGGGTGCCCCCAGCCCCTCTCCTCCCCCCCCCCGCGCCCCCCCCTCACATTTCCCGGGGTCTCAGCCGGTGCAGGAGGGCGCAGAACCCCAACCCGCTGCTCCAGGACCCCCCGAAATCGGTGACCGCGACCCCCCGGTACCCGGCCGTCACCCCCTGGCACCAGGCCAGGAGCGCCCCGCGACCCCCGGGGGGACCCTGGGGGGGGGCACGGGGGGGGGTCAGCACCGCCACACACAGAGACCCCCCCCCAGCACCCCGAGACCCCCCCAGACCCAAAATAAGGGGGGGAACAGCCCCAAACGCCCCCCCACCCTCATGGGACCCCCCCCCTTATAGGGGACCCCTCCTCACCCAGCACCCCCAAGGCCCAGAGCCCCCCCCAGACCCAAAATGGGGGGAGCAGAGCTGCCCCCACCCCTATGGGACCCCCCCCGTCCATTCAGGGGTCCCCAACCCCCCATGGTGACCCCACCCCCCAAATTCCCCCTCCCTCCCCAATTCAGGGGGTCCCCGACCCCCCCCCACTCACCGCGGTGATTTCAGGGGGGGGCTCCGTGTCCCCCCCCGGCTCCGGGGGGTCCCTCCGTGTCCCCAGTGAGGGGGGGGCCCTCCTGGGGGGGGGCGCTGGGGGAGAGGCCGGTCAGGGACCCCCGGGGGGGGCTGGGCTCGTGTCCCCCCCCCCCGGCACTGGGGGGGACACCGGGGGGGTTGGGGACATGTTGGGGACACCCCGGGGGGGCGTTGGGGACACGTTCGGGACCCACCTCGGGGCACGGGGGGGGCGCCCCCCACCCTGTGCGCCCCCCCCTCATCCTCGGGGTCACTCTCGAAGTCCCCCAGGTCGGCCACGTCCCCGGGGGGGCTCAGGCTGGTGACACTCTGCATGTCCTCGTCCCTGGGGTGGGGGGACAGTGTCCCCAGTGGGTCCCCGAGGGTCCCCAAGGCCCCCCCTCAGCCCCTACGGGCCCCCCCCCCCGATGTCCCCAAGACCCCTCAGTGTCCCCGCAATGTCCCAAATGTCCCCGAGTCCCCCCAATGTGTTCCAAATGTCCCCTCAGTGTCCCCTCCGTGTCCTCCCAGCGTCCCCAATGCCCCAAATGTCCCCTGTCCCCAACGCTCCCAAAGTGTCCCCAATGTCTCAATGTCCCCAACATCCCCCCCGGTGTCCCCACCATGTCCCCGTGTCCCCCAATGTCCCCATCTCCCCTCCTGTGTCCCTCCCATGTCCCCCCAATGTCCCCCCAGTGTCCCCCCCGTGTCCCCCCGTGTCCGTACGTGGGGTGTCCCTCCCTGAGCACGACCCCCCGCAGTCGCAGCCTCAGTGTCGCCGCTGTCACCCGGCGGCTCCTGGGGCGCAGGGTCAGGTTCAGGGGGGTCTCCCCGACCCCCGCCAGCCTCCCCAGCTCCAGCGGGGCCGCGGCCACCACCGAGCGCCGCCCCCGCGACTCCTGCGGGGACACGGCGGGGTCACGGCACCGGGACCCCCGGGACCTCCAGTGTCACTCCCGGGACCCTCAGTGTCACCCCAGGGACCCCCGGTGTCACCCCCGCGACACATAGAGGCCCCCGGTGTCAGCCCAGGGACCCCCGGTGTCACCCCAGAGACATCCAGTGTCACCCCCGGGACCTCCAGTGTCACTCCCGGGACCCCCGGTGTCACCCCAGAGACCCCCGGTGTCAGCCCCGGGACCCTCAGTGTCACCCTAGGGACACCCAGGGACATCCGGTGTCACTCCCGGGACCCCCGGTGTCACCCTAGGAACACCCAGTGCCACCCCCGGACCCTCAGTGTCACCCTAGGGACATCCAGAGACCCCCGGTGTCACCCCCGGGACCCTCAGGGACCCCAGTGTCACCCCCCTGGGGGAGCCCGATGTCACCCCGTGACCCCCCCCAGGCACCCAAATGTCACCCGGGGACCCCCAATGTCACCCAGTGCCACCCCAGGGGACCCCAGTGTCACCCGGGGACCCCCCAGCTTTCCCCCCACTTGTTTCTGATGTGTCCCCACCCCCCATGGGGGACCCCTCCCCCGTTTTTGGGGTCCCCCCGCCCCCCCTCACGTTCACCACGAGGAAGTTCCAGGATTTGTCATCGAAGGTGGCGGCCTGGGGGTCCTGGGGGGGCACGGGGGGGTCACGGGGGGGTCCGAAAGGCTCCGAGTGGGGTGGGGGAGGGTCTGAAGGGGGAGGGGGACACCCCGGGGGGGTCCCGGGGGGGTCGCACGTACCCGGTACAGGGTCACGATCACCTCGAGGGTCTCGGGCACCACCCAGACCACCATCCCCCGCTGCGGGTTCTGGATGCCCGGCTGCCACCTGCGGGGCTGCACCCCCCGTCAGAGACCCCCGGGACCCCCCGGGACCCCCCGAACCATCCGGGACCCCCCCCCAAACAATCCTGACACCCCCGGGACCCCCCAAAACTATTCCTGATCCCCCTCAAATGCCGCCTGCGGGGCTGCACCCCCCGTCAGAGACCCCCGGGACCCCCCCCCAACCAATCCTGACACCCCCGGGACCCCCCAAAACCATTCCTGATCCCCCTCAAATGCCGCCTGCGGGGCTGCAACCCCCGTCAGAGACCCCCGGGACCCCCCGGGACCCCCCCAAACCATCCGGGACACCCCACAGACGCCCCCGGCACCCCCCGAACCATCCCTGAAACCGCCGGGGATGCCTCAGAGACCCCCCCGGGACCCCCTCAAACCATCTCAGAACCCCCCCGGAACCATCCAGGACACCCCGGGATCCCCCAAACCCACCTGGAGACCGCCCCCGACCCCCCCAAACCCCCCCGGACCCCTCCCCACCTTGGAGCAGACCCTGCGGTGCCGCCGGCTCCACACCACGGTCAGTCTGTCGGGGGTCCTGGGGGGGCGGGGAGGGGGTCACGACCCCCCCCCCGAGACCCCCAAACTGACCCCCCCCTCCCCAAACCCACCCCCTCCCCAAATTGACCCCCCCAAACCTCCCCTCCCCCCACTCCGACGCCCCCCTGACCCCCAATCTGACGCTCCCCCCCCCCCCCCGAAATTCCCCCCCCCCGGGACCCTCAAAATGCGCCCCCTCCCCTCCCCCACTCACGGAGGGGGGGTCGGGGCTAAATTTGGGGCCGGGGGGGGAAACCGGACACCCCCGAGGGGGGGAGGGGAGGGGGGAATCCCCCCCCCCACCTCGGGTCTATTTTTAGCCCGACCCCTTTTATGGATATTTTAAACTCAAAATGAACCCGGGGGGGATTTTGGGGGGGATTTTGGGGGGGTTTCGGTGTTTTTGGGGTTTCCTGGGCGGGGGGCGTGCAGAGATTTTGGGGGTCTGGGGGGGGGTCTCGTTGATTTGAGGGGTCCCGGGGGGGTTTGGGGGGGCTCGGGGGGGTCCGGGGATGTCCCGGGGGGGTTTGGGGTGTCCGAGGGGCTCCGAGTTTTTTAGAGGGGGGGGTCCTGTGGGGATTTTGGGGGGGGTCCCAGGGGTTTGGGGGTGTCCCGGGAAGGTTTTGGGGTCCCTCCCCCACCCTTGGGGGGGTCTCAGAGGATTGGGAGGTTCGGGGGGGGGGGGATCCCATGGATTTGGGGGAAAAGCCGAAGGATTTGGGATTTGGGGTCCCGGGAGGTCAGGGGGGATCCCATGGATTTGGGGAGGGGGTCCCGGGGGGGGGAGGGGGGGGTCACTCACCAGCTGCCCCCCCCCTCCACCAGCAGCTCCTCCAGGGTCGCCTCGAAGCGAATTTTGGCCGCGCGTTTCCCCGCGCGCTGCAGCCGCTTCCAGACGCTCCCCATGGACCCCCCCGAGACCCCCCCCAAAACCTGAAACCCCCCCCAGGGGTCCCAAAAACCCGGCACAGCCCCTCCCCCACCCCAGACAGCGCCGGGATCGCGATCGGTCGCGACAGCTCCGGGACCCCCCCCCGGCCCCGCCCGCGGGAAACCGGAGAGGGGGGAGGGGCCGCCCCTCCCCCACCCGCCCCCCCCGGACATCAAATGGCTCCGTGCGGCCCCTCCCCCACCCGGGTGAGACCCCCGAGATCATTTGGGGGCGATTTTGGGGTCGGATCGGGGCGTTTTGAGGTTTCCGTTTTGATTCGGCCCCGATTTCATCACCAAATCAACGCTTTTATATCAAATCCCTTTTATATCAAATCCCTTTTATATCAAATTCATTTTATATCAAATCCCTTTTATATCAAATTCATTTTATATCAAATCCCTTTAATATCAAATCCTTTTTATATCAAATTCCTTTTATATCAAATCCCTTTAATATCAAATCCCTTTAATATCAAATCCCTTTTATATCAAATCCCTTTAATATCAAATCCTTTTTATATCAAATCCCTTTAATATCAAATTCATTTTATATCAAATCCCTTTAATATCAAATCCCTTTTATATCAAATCTCTTTTATATCAAATCCCTTTAATATCAAATCCCTTTTATATCAAATCTCTTTTATATCAAATCCCTTTTATATCAAATCTCTTTTATATCAAATCCCTTTTATATCAAATCCCTTTAATATCAAATCCCTTTAATATCAAATTCATTTTATATCAAATCCCTTTTATATCAAATTCATTTTGTCACGATCCATTGATCCTCTCCTGATCTATTGATCCTCCCCAATCCATCGTTCCTCTCCCAATCCATTGATCCATTCCACTGATCCCAAATCCATTGATCCTCCCCCAATCCATTGATCCTCCCCAATCTATTGATCCTCCCCCAATCCATTGATCCATTCCACTGATCCCAAATCCATTGATCCCCCCCAATCCATCGATCCTCCCCTGCTCCATCTCCACTGCCCCACCCCCACCCGATCCATCAGCACCCAACCCCCCCCGAGCCCCCCCAACCCCCCCGAGCCCCCCAATAAAACCCGGACACGTGGGGGGAGGGGCAGCACGGCACCTTTATGTGTGTGGGGGAGGGGAGAGGCTCCCCGGGGGGTTCCGGGGGGGCTCTCACGGTGCCGGGGGGGGCTGGGCGGCCCCGCGGGGGGGTTCCAGGGCCTGCAGCCCCCCCAGGGCATCGGCGCAGGCCCGAACCAGGCGGCAGAGGTGGGCGCTGCCCTCGGCCGAGGAGGTTTTGGGCAGTTCCTGCGCGGCCCAGAGCAGCTTCTGCAGCACCGCCGCCCGCGCCGCCGCCACCGCGGCCCCGCCGCCGCCAGCGCCGGGCTCGGGGGGAGCGGGGGGAGCCCCCCGAAAAGCCGCGGCCGCCCCCTCGCAGTGCTCGGGGCGGGGGGCGGCGGGGGAGGGGGCGGGGGGAGGAGCTGGGGGGAGGGGAGAGAGGAGAGTGAAGGGGGGGGAGGAGATGGGGACCCCCCCCCTCCCGTGGAGATCCCCAAATCCTGAGATTTTTCCCCTCCCCCATCATCCTCAGATTCCCCTCCCATCCTTTCAATTCCAACCCTCCCAAAAATTCCCGCCCCCCGCTCAAATTCCCCAATTCCCCCCCAAATTCCCCAATTCCCCCTCAAATTCCCCAGTTCCCCCCCAAATTCCCCAATTCCCCCTCAAATTCCCCAATTCCCCCCCAAATTCCCCAATTCCCCCCCCGGCCGTACCGTGCCCCCCCCCGGGGTCCTGGCAGGTCACACAGAGCAGCCGCTGCTCCTTGTCCTGCAGCAGAATCGTCTGGGGGGGGGCACGGGGGGGTCAGGAGGGGCTGCGACCCCTCCCCCACCCCCACCCCACCCCCCCCCCCGGCACCCCCCGAGTTCCCGGGGGGTTCCCGGGGGATTCCCGGGGGATTCCCGGGGGGTTCCCGGTGTTTCCCCGCTCACCCCGCACTGGGGGCAGCAGCTCCCCAACATTCGGTACCCCCGGAGCAGGAGCCCCCCCATGGCCTGGCTCGCCCGGTCCAGCCGCTCCCGCCGGGCCTCGGCCTCGTCCGCGCCTGCGGGAGGGAACCGGGGAGGCCTCGGTTACCGGGAGGGGGGGTCCCGGGAGGGGCGATCGGTCACCGAGGGGGTCCCAAAGCGAGGGGAGGGCGGGTTAAGGGGGCCTGGGGGAGATCCGGAGGGGCCCGGGGGGGGTTACGGGGCACCCCCGGGGTCGGGGGGGGGGGACCCCGGGAATGTCCCGGTGGTGAGTGGGGGGTCTCGGGGAGGATCCTCAGGGCTCGGGGGCGGTCCCGGCCGCGGGTGGGGGTTCCGGGGTGACTCCCGTTGGTGAGCCGGGGGTCCCGGGGGGGATCCGCGCTCGGGGGATCGCGGGGGGGGTCCCGCCGGTGCCTCACTCCCGTTCAGCGCCATGGTCGCTCCGGAGACGGCGTCGCGACGGAAGTGACGTCACAAAGCCACCAAAAGTCCGGGCAGAAACTGACGCGGATGAGTGAAATAAGTTCCGGGAGCCAAAATAATTCCACGGTCCGCGACTAAAATGAGGCCGGGTCCCTCTTGCGGGGTAAATTTGCATAACCCCGCCCTTCCCTTCCGGAAATATGATTGGCCGCTCCCGCCTCTAATTTGCATTCGCTCCGCCCCCTCGCGCTCAGGGCTGATTTGCATATTTCGCACGGGATTTTAAACCACCCCGCCGGCTCTGGCTTCTGATTGGCCAGGGCTGGCCCCGCCCACGGGAGACCCCGCCCCCCGGCGCAGGTCTCAGGCACGGAAATTCGGTGACAGAAATCTGGTGACGGAAATTCGAAATTCGGTGAAAAGTTTTTATTTTGCTGGAAAAGGGGCGGGTGAGGTCGGGGGTGGCCCCGCCCGGGCAGGGGGGCGGGGGGGACTCTGGGGAAGCTCCGTACAAAAAGGGGGGGCTCAGGCAGGGGGGACACGGCTCCATCCGAGGCCGCCGCACCTGGAAGAGAGCAGAGAGGTGAGGGGAGGTGGGGGACACTTGGGGACACTCGGGGACACTCGGGGACACCCGGCCACGGGGACACGCGGGCGCTGGGACGCGGCGGCTCCGGCGGCTCCGGCGGGGACGGGGGGTCCCGGTGACGGGGAGGGGACGCGGCGGCGGCGGCGGCGACCCGGGGCACGTCTGACCTGACGCGGCGGCGGCGTCCGGGGGCTGCGGAGCCACGGCAACGGCGGCGAGTCCCGGGGGGTTCCGCGGCGATCCTGCGGTGGGGGGAAAAGGCCGTTACCGGCCGCGGCGGCGCGGAGAGGCCCGGGCAGAGCTCCCGGCGCTCCCGACGCTCACCTCAAAAGGCGGAGTACCGCGCCCGCTCCCCGTAGGGATCCCGTTCGAAGCGCTGCATGTCGTAGAGGGACGCCCGGGCCACCGAGGAGACGGGCGACAGCTGCCCACGCTCGTACGTGTACGCCTCTCCGACGGTGCTGGCCGCGGCGGCCGTGCGGCGCAGGGGGCTCCTGTCCCGGGTGTAATACGTGGAGGACGCGGCGGCGGCCGCGGCGGTGGCGGCGGCGGCAGCGACGGCGGCCGCCGCGCCCGGGGTGGGCAGCAGCGCTCGGTCGTACGCGTCTAAGGTGGTGGGGATGCGGCCGGCCATGGCCGTGGTGGCGGCCATGGCCGAGGACTGGACCTGGGAGTACTGGGCGTACTGGGAGTACTGGGCCATGGTCTGCTCCGCGTAGGCGTCGTACGCCGAGGCCGTGGCGTAGGAGCGGACGCGGTAGCGCTTGTAGTAGTCGGCCATCCCGCCGTAGGCCTCATCGTAATACACGGTCTCCCCATAGCCCGCGGTGTAGGGAGTGCGCACGGCTCCGTACTGCTCGTTATAGGCCTCGGCAAAGTCCGCCACTTGCCCCGGGCGATCGACCGGGCACTCCTTAGACCAGTGCCCCTCCTTCCCGCAGCGGTAGCAGCCGCTCTTGTCTCCCATCCCGGGCGCCGTCCGCAGCCGGCTGGTGGACAGCTGCACGCGCATCCGCTTGCCTTGGGGAGAGGGAGACCCGGCGTCACCCCCCGGCACCGCGCCCAGCCCGCCCCAGAGCCTCGGGCATCGGGCTGTGGGATCCATCGGGGCCATCCCGATGTCACACCAGGCTGTGGGATCCATCGGGGCCACCCCGATGTCACACCAGGCTGTGGGATCCCCCGGGGCCACCCCGATGTCACATTGGGCTGTGGGATCCCCCGGGGCCACCCCGATGTCACATCATGGGATCCCCACATTTGAGCTGGCACTGGCACAGGGCTCATGGGGTCCCCCAGAACTTCCCTCAACACCGGCACCAGGCCACAGAGACCCCCAGAGCCACCGCCTGCTGTGACACTGTGGGGTCACACAGGGCTGGCACCGCACTGCGGGGTCCCCAAGGACCGTCCCTGACACTGACAGCCTGTGGTGGGAGCCCCCGGTGTCACCCTGGCACCACTGGGGGTCCCAGGAATCACCCCAGCATCGTGGGGTTCCCTAGAGCCGGTGCCACCACGGCACCAGAACTGTCCCTGGCACCGGCACCACCCCTTGGGAACCCCCAGAGCCATCCCCGGCACCGTGAGAGCAGCAAGAGTCACCTCTGGTCCCGTGGGCTGTTCCCTGGGAAGAGACACAGCAAAGGGCCTGGGGACCCGGCTGGGTGAGGGACACTCGGGGACACGGCCGGTGACAACCCCAGACCTTCCTGTGCACACACTGAGGAGACAAAACCCAGGGCCTCCTTTGTCTGGGGTCCCTGTCAGAGGCACAAACTCAATCTGTTATTTTATTTAGTTATTTAATTATTGCACCAAGATTAAATTATGCCAAAGATCAGGACATCTGAGAATGTGGTGGCAAACCTGGGTAAGAGCTGGTGGTCCATGGGACCCCCCAGAAATGGCACCAGCAGCGCAGTGCAGGGACCCTGAGAGCCCCCACTAGCACCATGGGACCCCCAAGAGGTGGCAGCAGCCCAGAGGACCCCTGAAAGCCACCCATGTCACTGTGGGACCCCTGAAAGCCACCCCTGGCACCGCTGAGGGTGAGGGGTGACAGGAGCCACTGGGGTGGGCACCAGCCCCCCATAGATAAGGGGGTCCTCATGGTTCCAGGCAGGATTTGCAGACATTGGGAGCCAATGGGACACGGCGCTCGCTCCCAGCCCTGTTTGTCCCCAAATTCCAGCAGCACAGGGACAGCACCGGTCCCGTGAGGCGTCCCCAGGGGAGGGAACTCGCCCTGAACCAACCAGGTTGGGACAAATCCTCTGGAATTCCTATAAACCCGTGCTGAGGAGCCGCTCTGCCCCCACATGGAGATGCCACGGTGCCCCCAGCCCTGACACTGGATGAGGGCATGGGGACAGCCCAGAGCAAAATTCTGGCACTCTGGGATGAGAAGAGGCCCCGAATGCAGCACCAACCGGAGAGTGGGGCCAGTAACACCAAAACTGGCCGAAATTCTCCTGGATCAGAAGCTCCCTGTGCCCCCTCCCAACCTGGTGCCCCCTGAGCCCACGCCTCACCTTGGAACTCGGTGTTGTCCAGCCCCCGGATGGCCTCCACGGCGTCCTCGGCCCGCTCCATGTGCACGAAGGCGTAGTCCTTGACGATGTCGCACTCGATGACGGGGCCGTACTCCTCGAACTTGGCGCGCAGCTCCAGGTTGGTGCATGCGGGGTTGATGTTGCCCACGTGCAGCTTGGTGGAGGCCTTGCTCTTGTTCTTGCTGGCCTCCACGTTGATGCAGACGCCGTGCAGCTTGTGGTGGTGCAGGTTGCGGATGGCGTCCTCGGCCGCCGTCTTGTCCTCGATGTGCACGAAGCCGTAGTTCTTGATGATGTCGCACTCCAGCACCTTCCCGTACTGCTCGAACAGGGAGCGGATCTCCTGCTCCGTCGCCTCCCGCGGCAGGTTCCCGATGAACAGCTTCACCATCGCGACCCGCCTGAGGGGTGGGAAGGAAGGGGGGGCTCGGTGAGACCCTCCCCACACCACCCCCGGCCCTGCTGAGGGTTCGGAGATGCTCTGAGGATGGGGAAAGGGATGGGAAAGGTTCCCCCCACCTTCCGTAGATCCTCCTCCAGCTGATTCCCGATGGGTCCCCCCCATACCCCGAGTTGTGGGGGGGCCCCTCAGGGCACCCTGAAGCGGAGACCCCCTCAGGACAGACCCCGGGCCCGGCTTCTCACAATGAACCGGGAGACCTTCAGGCCCCGGCAAGTCCCGAGCGGACTCTCAGTCTTGGTTATGCTCCGTGAGCCCCCAGGTCATGGAGGGGGACCCAGGTATCCCCCAGACCTCACCCCGCTCCGATCTCGGGTCTGAGCCCTCTCCTAGGACCCTTCCCGAGGCCGCAGGACCCCGTCCCGTCCTCCCCTACATACAGCAGGGCCCCAGCGTGGCCCCAGCTCCCTCCCCGCTCCTTCCCAGCCCCTCCCGGTCCCATCCGTGTCCCCCCCGGGGCCCCCCAAGCCTTACCGCGCCCCCCCCTCGGCCCGGCACTCGATGACGGCAACAAAATGGCGGTAGCCGCCTCACGCGGAGCCACGCCCATTGCGCGCACTGATTGGTCAAAAACTAAGAAGCCGTGCAAAGCGATTGGTCGAGGATCAGCAAAGCCCCGCCTAGCGTCGGACCCGGATAGCGTCAGGTACAAAACGTTCCCGCCCTCGCGGCGGCCAATGAGGTGCGGTGGCGCGCCGGATGTGAGGCAGGAGGCGTGGCCTTCGGGGCAAGGCTGGCCAATCAGAGCAGGGCAAAGGGGCGTGGCCTGGCGGCGCCGCGGAGCCGTGAGGGTCCGAGCGAGGGGGCCGGGACCGAGCGGGAGAGACCGGGACCGACAGGAACACGGACAGGCACCGGGACAGGCACCGGGACAGGGTCAGACCGCCCCTACCGGCACCGGGATCGAGCGGCAGCGACACAGGTACAGGGACCAACTGCCCCCACCGGCACCGGCACGGACTAAGAGAGACCGGGATCAACAGCTCCCATCGGCATCGGCCGGCACCGGGACCGGGACGGGGGTCGGCCGTCGCCAGCCGCATCGACCCAGACAGGAACAGCGACCAAGCGGTCTCACCGAGGTGTCGCGGCCACCGGGACGCGGCTGCGGCCGGGACCGGCCCCGCCCCTCCCGCGTTAACCACGCCCCTGTGTTGTTGGTCACGCCCCCTTTCCGTGGCCCCGCCCCACCATGTCCCACCCGGTGCTGCTGCTGCGGCGGCTCCGGGAGCGGCACCGGCACCGGCACCGGGACAGCGACGAGGAACAGGACTGGGACCGGGATCAGGACCAAGCCCATGACTGGCACCGGGAGCAGGATCAGGACCATGACTGGGACCGAGATCAGCACCGAGATCAGGACCAGGACCGTGACTGGCACCGGGAGCGGGTTCAGAACCATGAATGGCACCGGGAGCGGCATCAGGACCGTTATTTGGACCGAGATCAGCCCCGGGAGCGGCATCAGGGCTGGGCTCAGGACCAGCACCACATCACACACCCCCCACCCCCATCCAGGATCTCCCTCCCGGTGCCCTCGGGTGGTCCCTCCACCCCATCCCCATCCCCGAGCCCCCGCCGGGGCCGCCGCCGCCGCCGCCCGTACCCTGCCCAGCGCATTTACCGGGTGCGCTGCTCCTTCCTGGAGCTGAGCGAGGAGCAGGCGCTGCGGCGCTGCCGCCTGGACCGGGCGGCCATCGCGGCGCTGTGCCGGGAGCTCGGTGCCGACCTGCAGAGCCTCACCGGCCGCAGCCACGCTCTGCCCGTGGCCGTCAAGGTCACCTCGGCTTTGGCCTTCCTGGCCTCGGGTTCCTTCCAGACGGCTTCGCGCCTCAGCACGGGCATCAGCCAGTCGGCCATGTCCAACTGCTTGGCGCAGTTTTTGGCGGCGTTGCAGCGGCGAGCTCCCCGTTACATCGCCTTCCCTCCGCCGCCCGCGCCCCCCGGGGACCCCCCGGCGCTGCCCGGGGTGCTGGGTTTGGTGGGCGCCATGCACGTGGCGCTGAGGGCTCCGGCCGACAACGAGCCGCTGTTCCGCAACGCCGCCAACTTCCACTCCATCAACATGCAGGTGGTGTGCGACCGCCACGGCGCCATCACCAACGTGGTGGCCAAGTTCCCCGGCTCGTGTCCCAACGCCACCGTCCTGGAGAACTCGGCCCTGGCGCGGCTCATGGAGGGGAGCAGGCCGGAGGGGGTCTGGCTGCTGGGTGAGGGGGGTTTGGGGGTTCCTGGGTGGTTTTGGGGGGGTCTCAGACTGGGGATGGTCGCAGGGAATTTGGCCCTGGTGTGGCTCATGGAGGGTGGCAGGCTGGAGGGGGTCTGGATGCTGGGTGAGGGGGGTTTGGGGGGTCTTTGGGGTATTGCAGGGTGGGAATGATCCCAGAGATCTTGGCCCTGGCATGGATCATGGAAAGAGAGGATCTGGCTGCTGGGTGAGGGGGTTTGGGGGGTCCTGGGTGGTTTGGGGGGTCACCTCAGGACAGGGGGGGGTCTCAGATTGGGGATGGTCGCAGGGAATTTGGCCCTGGTGTGGCTCAGGGAGGGCAGAGGGGATCTGGCTGCTGGGTGAGGGGTTCCTGGTGCTCAGGGTGGGGGTCCCTGGGGGGTCTCAGGTATCTGAGGGTCAATCCCACCCCCCACAGCAGGGGCCGCATGTACCTGCTGAAGGCTGGGGGTTCACCTGTGGCTCTTGGGGTGCGCTGGGACTGGTTCAGGTGTCTCCCCCCGACGCCCCCAACCCTTTTTCCCGCAGGTGACCGCACGTACCCGCTGAAGCCGTGGCTGCTGACGCCCATCTCTGGCCCCCGAGGCGCGGCCGAGCTGCGCTACAACGCTCTCCACGCCCGGACCCTCGACCCCCTGCGCCGCACCCTGGGGCTGCTGCGCCGCCGCTTCCGCTGCCTGGCGGGCGGGGGGCTTCAGTACAGCCCCCCCAAGGTCTGCCAGATCTTCCTGGCCTGCTGCATCCTGCACAACATCGCCCTGCGCCGCCGCGTCCCCCTCGAGCCCCCCGAGGGGCTCCCGCCTGCCCCGGGACATCCCGAGCCCCCCCCGCAGCCGCCGCCGCCCCCCGGGCCGGGCTCCCGTGAGGGACGGGCGGTGAGGGCCAGGGTGGTGCAGCAGGTCAGGGAGGGGATGGGCTGAGGGGTTTGGGGGGCTTTGAGTCCTTGGTGGGGGTGCTGAGCCCTTATCTGGAGGGTCCTGAGTCTTCTGTGGGCTCCTGAGCCCTGATTCAGGGGGGCTCTGAGCCTTTTGGGGGGCCCTGAGCCCTGATTCAGGGGGCTCTGAGCCTTTTGGGGGGCCCTGAGCCCTGATTCAGGGGGGCTCTGAGCTTTTTGGGGGTCCCTGAGCCCTGATTCAGGGGGGCTCTGAGCCTTTTGGGGGGCCCTGAGCCCTGATTCAGGGGGCTCTGAGCCTTTTGGGGGGCCCTGAGCCCTGATTCAGGGGGGCTCTGAGCTTTTTGGGGGTCCCTGAGCCCTGATTCAGGGGGGCTCTGAGCCTTTTGGGGGGCCCTGAGCCCTGATTCAGGGGGCTCTGAGCCTTTTGGGGGGCCCTGAGCCCTAATTTGGGGGGCTCTGAGCCTTTTGGGGGGTCCTGAGCCCTGATTTGGGGGGCTCTGAGCCTCTGGAGGGGCTCTAGCCTCGGTAGGCAGGTCTGTCATTTTAGGGGTGTCCTATTTCCACCCCCATGGTCCCCAGATTTGATCTCTCAATCGTGTCCGTGCTCGTTTTGGGGCAAATAAATGTGTTTTTTTTCAACTCTTTATTGTCCCATGGCGTTTGGGGGAGCAGGGGGGGTCGGGAGGGACGTGCTGGTAACTTCGGGGACCTCACCCAGGGGATTTTGGGGTCCCTGGTGTGTCGCCATGGGCGGGATGAGCCCCCTGACACCCACACCCCACCCATCCCCTCACGGGATTTTCCCCCCAAAACCCCCCTGCATCCCACAGAACCCCGCGCTTCCCACTCTCGTGTTCTCAAAAGCCCCCTAAAGCCACCAAAATCCTTCCGGACACCCAGAATCCCCCCCCGAGCCCGTCAAAACCCCCCAAATCCCCCCGTGGTTCCCGTTCTAGACACCGCCTCGTTGCCATGACGATGAGACGCCGGAAGTGGCGCTACCGCCAAACCCTTCCCCCGCTGCGCGGCCGTTTCCGGTCCCGCGGGAGAACGGTTCCGTCGCGCCGCAGTGACGCCGGAGCGGTTCCGGGGTCAGAGTCCGCGGCTATGGCGTCGCCGGCGGGCACCGGGAGCAGCTGCCGGGTCGGGACCCCCGGGACGGGACGGGGGATCGGGGGCGGGGGGACGGAGGGGCTCGGGGAAAGGAGGACGGGCTGTTTGGGGGTGAAACTCTCTGTTTTTGGCTGATCTGGGGGTGCAAAATCCCATTCCGCGGCGCTTTTGGGGGTGCAGGAGCTTTCGCAGGGGGGGTTTGGGGGGTCAGCGCCGCATGAGAAGCATTTTAGGGGTGCAGGACCCCCTCGCAGGGCAGGTTTGGGGGCTCAGAGCCTCATGCAGGCAGTTTTGCAGGTACAGGACCCCTCACAGAGGGGTTTTGTGTGTTCAGAACCCCATGAGAAGCATTTTTAGGGGTGCTGCATGCCATAAAAAGCACTTTTGGGGGTGCAGGACCTTCTCTCAGGGCGGGTTTGGGGGCTCAGAGCCTCAGGAACAAGTTTTTGGGGGTGCAGAATCCCTTCCACAGCACATCCAGGACCCCTCCCTGGGCAGCTCTTCGAGTTCTCCCTTTCCCTCCAGTTTTGGGGTGCTGCCCTCCTTTTCACCCCCCCATTTTTGGGGCGCTGACCCCCCGTTTTCCCCGCAGCTGGAGTTCGCGGTGCAGATGAGCTGCCAGGGCTGTGCCGATACCGTGCGGGCAGCGCTGGATGCGGCCCCAGGTGAGACCCCCGAACCCCCCCCAGAGCCCGGGGACCCCCCCCAGGGTTTCGGGGGACCCCCGACAACACCCGTGTGCCCCCCCAGACGTGAAGCTGCTGGAGCTGCGGCCCCAGGAGCAGTCGGTGCTGGTGGAGACCACGGCAGCGGCCGAGCGAGTGCGGGAGCTGCTGGAGAATTCGGGGTGCAGGGCCGTGCTCAAGGGCATGGGGGGCTCCCCCGAGGGTGAGAGGGGCTTGGGGGGGATTTTGGGGGGCTCCTGGAAGGGTTTGGAGGGGTCCTGAGGGGGTTAGGGATGTCCCAGTGGGGTTTGAGTGCTGATGTGTCCCACCACGAGCAGGGTTTTGGGGGTGCAGGGTTGTGCTCAAGAGTTTGGGGGGCTCCCCCGAGGGTGAGAGGGGCTTGGGGGGATTTTGGGAGGGTCCTGGAAGGGTTTGGGGGGGTCACAGAAGTGTTTTAGGGACTCATAGGGGGGGTTTGGGGCTTTATAGTGGGGTTTTGGGGAGTCACAGTGGGCTTTGGGGGATCCTGGGATGATCTTGGGGAGGGATTGGGGGGGTTTGGGGGGTCACAGAGGAGTTTTGGGGGTGTCCTGGGGCTTTTCGAGGGTCACAGTGGTTTTGGGTGGTTCCATGGAAGGGTTTGGAGGGTCACAGCGGGGTTTTGGGGGTGTCCTGGGGGTGGTGGATGCTCCTGGAGGGGTTTTCTATCCCTGGCTGGGGTCTAGGGTCAGTTTTGGGGGGACCTTTTGGGGCTCCCTGAGGTGGGATTTTGTGCCGGGGGGATTTTGGGGGTGCCCGACCCTGACGTGTCCCCCCACAGCTCCCCCCGGGGGGGCGGCGGTGGCGGCACTGGGGGGTCCCGGGGGGGTTCGGGGGCTGGTCCGGTTCCTGCAGCTCTCGCCCGGCCGCTGCCTCGTGGACGGCGCCGTGTCCGGGCTCCCCCCCGGCCCCCACGGGCTCCACATCCACGAATTTGGGGACCTCTCGGACCCCTGTAACAGGTGAGGGGGGTGGGGGAGGAGGTGTGGGGGTCCAGGAACCCCCAGTTTCATCCCCCATTTCCCATTTCCCTCCCCCAAAAACAGCTGCGGGGGCCACTTCGACCCCGACGGGGAGACCCACGGGGGACCCCAGGACCAGCACAGGGTGAGCTGGGGGTGGGGGGCAGGAATTTGGGGGGTGTCTTAGAGGTTTCTGGAGGGTTTGGGGTGGTCTAGGACAGGGTTTGGGGGGCAGTGAGGGATTTGGGGTGGGATTTGGGGGGTCTCTTGGTGATTTCTGGAGGGTTTGGGGTGGTCTAGGACAGGGTTTGGGGGGCAGCGAGGGATTTGGGGGGGTCTCTGTGGGCTTGGGGAGAGCTCTGTGAGTTTTGGGGGGCTCCTGACCCCCTCTGCCCCCCCAGCACGCCGGGGACCTGGGGAACATCTGGGCAGATGCCGAGGGCCGAGCGCAGTTCCGAATTGAGGACACGCGGCTGAAGGTGGGAATTGGGGTCTGGGGGGGATCCTGGGGGGGTCCTGGGGGCTCAGCCCCTCCCCAGGGCTGCACCCCACAGCCAGGAGGGGTCTGACCCCAGCTGGGGGGGGTCCAGCCTGTGCCCCATGACCAGGGAGGGTCTGACCCCCATTTCTCCGGCTGGGTGGGGTCTGACCCCATAATTGGGGGGGGTCTCTGTGGGGTCCTGACCCCCCCAGCTCCCCCCTCCCCAGGTCTGGGACATCATCGGCCGCTCCGTGGTGGTGGCCGAGGGCGAGGACGATCTGGGTCGGGGGTCGCACCCCCTGTCCCGTGTCACCGGCAACTCGGGACGGGGGTGAGCATTGGGGGGGCTTTGGGGAGGGGGGGGGTTTGTTTGTGGGGTTACCCCCCTGACCCCCCCCGTGTCCCCAGGCTGGCCTGTGGCGTGGTGGCCCGCGCGGCCGGGCTCTTCCAGAACCCCAAACGCGTCTGTTCCTGCGACGGCGTCACTCTCTGGGAGGAGCGAGACCGCAGGCACGGGACCCCCCCGGGGACCCCCGCCACGGAGACCCCCAGCTCCCACCTCTAGGAGCCCCCCGGGACCGAATAAACGCCCCTCGCTCTGCAGCCGCTGCGGGTCTTGGGGGGCACTTCGATCCCCGAAGTGCTGCGGCTCCTTTAAGAGGGGGCGTGGCCAGAGCGGACCGTTCTAATGGGCGTGGCTTAAGCGGGAGGTGAACCGTTACCACGGCGGGAAAGTAGTGGGCGGGGCGCGCGGGCGGGCGGTGCACACGGCACGCAGGCGCGCTGCGCGCGGCGCCGCCCCCGCCGCCCTCAGGAACCGCCGCCATTTTGAAGCTGCCGCCGCCGCCGCCGGTTCTGTCACCGCTGCGCTCCCCCCACCGAGATGCGTCCCGGCATCAAACTCTTCGTGGGGAACGTCCCCGAGGAGGCGACGGCGGAGGAGTTGAGCGAGCTGTTCGCTGGCGCCGCGGGGCCGGTGCTGGGCGTCGCCCTCATGAAACAGTTCGCGTTCGTGCACCTGCGGGACGAGGCGGCGGCGGCGCGCGCCATCTCGCAGCTCAACGGGCACCAGCTGCACGGCCGCCGCATCGTGGTGGAGCCATCCCGGCCGCGCCCCACCAACACCTGCAAGATCTTCGTGGGGAATGTCTCGGCCGCGTGCACGAGCGGGGAGCTGCGCTCGCTCTTCCAACAGTACGGCCCCGTGGTGGAATGCGACGTGGTGAAAGGTACCGGACCCGCCGCCGGGGCCGCGCGGCCCCCGCCGCCGAGCTCGGCCCGCGCCGCCGGGTGATCCGTGGCACCCGAGTTCCGTCCGACTGCGGCGCCGCCCCCGCCCGGACCCCGGCGCGGCCCGGGCTGGTGGAGCGGGGGGAATTCCTGCCGCCTCCCCCCTGCCCCGAGCGGGGCCGTGCGAGCCCGAGTGAGCTCCCGTAACCCCCCCTTCTGCCAGCCACGTCCTCCTCCATCGCCTCCGTCTGCCCCAGCCGGGGTGGTGCGGGCCTGTGTGGGCGGTTCAGACCCCTTAACCCCCCCCTCTGGCAACCACGTGTCTTCGATCGCCTCCCGCAGGTTCAGGTGGGGCTGTGCCAGCCCCTGTGGGTGCCCCTGACCCCGTGACTCCCCTGATAACTCCTCCAGCCGGCCTCGTGCTCTGCAATCGCCTCCCCAAACCCCAGGTGGGGGGGCCACGTGAGCCCGTGTGGGCTCCCCAGCCCCCTCAATCTCGACATTATCCCTCCTCCAACCAACCTCCTCATCCTCCCTTGCCTACCTCGAGTGGCCCATATTGGCTCCCCACACTCCTGAACACCCCCATAACCCCTTCCTGGCAGCACTGTTCTCTACAATCACCACCCCCAGCCCACGGTGGGGTGATCTCCAAACAGCACGCTCAGACACGGAGCTGGGACATGAACAGAACACACCGTGAAACCCCTGAGGGGTCTGATGGTTTCACACTGGGGACCCCCAGCAGAGCGTGATGGGGTCACCCACCTCCCCCAGCTCAAGTGTCACTCGTGGCACACTGATGGACTAACACTTGTCACTCCAGTTCCCTGTCCCTGCCCCTGCTGTCATCTCATCTCTCACCTGACCCTGAAGTCGTGGTGATGCCCCCGCAGTGCCCGTGTGCCCCTGCCCACGGGAGGGGGACGTTGTTCCTCTGCTCCCTTGTCCCAGGTTGCAGCCACCAGCACAGCCCGGCAGAACCTACCCCGTGTCCCCTCGAGTTTGGGGGTGCCATGGCCACCCCAGGGGGTGGCAGCAGGGCTGGGGATGACATGGAGGGGATACCCCCTCTTTGGGCTACCAGAGTGGGATGTGTGGATGTGGGACAGGAGCCAGGGGGGTGGGATGGCAGGGGTGGGGACACAAGGTGACATAGCGCTGATGCTGAGACATCTGGGATGGGTTTGCTTGGCCAGTTACGCTCCCAGAACAGCACATGCTCTTGGGTGGGTTGTCACTGGTTCCGGTGGTCTCCGTCTGTGACTGGAGGGAAACACCACAGGGTCGCTGCCCTCCTGCCCTGTGCTGGCCCGGGACCCGTCGTGCCATGGGGGTGGCCCCCAGACCGCCATGGGGGCATCCAGCCCCCAGACTCGCTGGGCCAAGTGCCACAGGCGGCCACCAGAGCTGCCACCTTCCCTGCTCCTCGCTGTCCTCAGACGCCTCTGCGCTGCCGAACCGTGGTTGTGCCGTGTGGCACCGGCTCCTTCCCACGGCACTCATGGGGGGTGCTCAGGCCCTTCCTTCCCTCCCTCATTCTCCTTCTTCCTCTTCCCCTCTGTCTTAAGTCCCTGTTCCCTTCTCTGTTCTTGTCTTTCTCTGTCTCCTCTTCCTCTCCCGCCTCTCCTCCCCCCGCCTCTGTCCCTGTCCTGCTCTCTGTGCTGGCGCCGGTTCTCTCAGCTTTGCTCCGCTCACTGCCAGGACATCCCAGCTGAGCCCACGGTGCTGGCACTGCCAGCCCAGCCCGGGCCCTTTGTCCCCGTGTGCCAGGGAGGGGCTGGGAGGGGGTGACAGGAGGCAGAGCCTGGGGGGATCTGGAGGGAACCAGGCGGGCTGGGGGACGCCAGGTGGGCTGTGACCAGAGGAGTGTGGGGCAGAGCCAACGGTGGTGGTTGTGTCTTCACCAGTGAGCGGGGCCGGCAGCGCCGTCCTGGGGCTGGCAGCGCCCGTCCTGCGCCCGTCCCGCTGCTGCCGCACGGCTCGTTAGCGCCGGCTCCTGTAACGAGTTGTGTTTTCTCCCCTCACTGCTCTCTCTGCTGCTTTGTCAGACTATGCCTTTGTGCACATGGAGAACGAAGCCGATGCTAAAGTTGCCATCGAAAACCTAAATGGGAAGGAGGTGAAGGGGCGCCGGGTGAACGTGGAGCTCTCCACCAACGTGCAGAAGAAGGGCACGGGCCAGGCGCCGCCGCCTGCCCTCGGCGTCGACAAGACCAAGCGCATCGGCCTCGAGTACCGCGAGAAGTTCCAGCCCAAGATCGAGGGCTTCGACCAGCAGCGGCGGGTGGCCGACGCCGCCTTCCCCTCGGCCGCGGGCACCGGCTACGCCACCACCCCCTCCCTGTACGATTACCAGCAGCGCTTCGGCGCCAAGTACGACACCTTCGATGCGCAGCCCCGGCCTGCCTCCCCCTCCTACTTTGGCAGGGACCGCAGCCCGCTGCGGCGGTCGCCCACCCGTCCTGGCTACGCCGCGGTGACACTCCCCATGACGGCACAGCCGGCCGCCTACCGCGCCCAGCCCTCGGCCTCGCTGGGGGCCACGTACCGAGCCCAGCCCTCTGCCTCCCTGGGCGTGGCGTACCGCCCACAGCCCACCACGGGCCAGGCCGCCGCGTACCGCGTGCAGCCCTCGGCCTCGCTGGGCAGCGCCTACCGCTCCCAGCCCTCGGTCGGCTCCCTGGGCGCTGCGGGCGCTCAGCCCGCCGCCGCCAACTCCCTCGGCTCCTACGGCGCCCAGCCTGCCGCTGCCGCCTCGTACGGCGCCCAGCCTGCCGCCGCCAACTCCCTCAGCTCCTACAGCATCCAGTCCGCCGCTCTGGCCTCCTCCTACAGTGCCCAGCCTGCCTCGGGCTACTCGGCCGGCTACAGCGCCCAGCCCGCCATCGCCGCGTACGGCGCCCAGCCCGCTGCCGGCTCCGCCAGCTCCTACAGCACCCAGGCCGTGGCCGTACATGTGGCGTCCTACGGCGCCCAGCTGGCCACAGGCTCCTACGGCGCCCAGCCCATGGATAGCCACGCTGGCTCCTACGGTGCCCAGCCTGGTGCCACGCTGTCCGCTGGCTACGGCGCCCAGGCCGTGGCAGTGCACGCCAGCTCTTACAGCGCCCAGGCAGTGGCCGGCCACGCCGCCGCTGCCTACCAGCCAGTGGCCGGCCACTCAGCCTCCTACGGTGCCCAGCCCGCACTGTCCAGCTCGTACGGCGCCCAGCCCACCGTGGGCCACTCGGCCTCGTACGGCGCCCAGCCTGCCGCGGGTCTGCCCGCGTCCTACGGCAGCCAGCCCGCGGCCGCCGCGCTCCCCGCCGGCTA
The DNA here is from genome assembly GCF_971803275.1 of Cyanistes caeruleus. Lineage (NCBI taxonomy): Eukaryota > Metazoa > Chordata > Aves > Passeriformes > Paridae > Cyanistes > Cyanistes caeruleus. The sequence goes on from NC_141735.1 coordinate 1,329,462, forward strand.
CGGCGCGCAGACGGGCTCCTCGCTGGCCGCGTCCTACGGCAGCCAGGCTGCCGTCGCCGCCACCTCCTACAAGGTGCAGGCCTCCGCCCCGCTGACGGCCGCGTACCGGGCCCAGGCCTCCGGTGCCATGGCGGCCTCCTACCCGGCGCAGCAGCCGTCCTCCGCCGCGCTGGCAGCCGCGTACCGAGCCCAGCCGGGCAACGCCTACGACGGGCCGAGCCAGCTGGGGCAGCCAGCGGGTTCCTACCTGGGCCTGGCGCAGGCCACAGCCGCCGCACCGCCCTACGAGCGCACCCGCCTCTCCCCGCCTCGCAGCGCCGCCTACGACGACCCGTACAAAAAATCGTCCTCTCTGGCTAAAAGGTACGGTGCCAGGCGGGGCACCGACCCCCGCCCCTGCCTCCCATTGCTCGCCGGCTCGGCGGGCTCCGGCGCACCGCTCGCGGCTTGACCGGCGCCGCGCGGCACCGGCACGGCTCGCTATCGCCCGGTGCGGTGGGCGCCATGGCTCCGCCCGCGCCGCGCAGATCCCGGGGAGGGGACGGGGTTTGGTGCGGGTGAAGGGAGGCGGTGGCACACAGCGGGGCCTCGGCGGCGTCCAGCGTCCGATCCCGTCCTGCGCCGGCTTTGCCCATTGCGGTGCGTCCCCAGGCGGGACGCGGTGCCACCGCTGGTGGCGGATCCAAGCGCCGTCCCCCCCCCGGCTGACCCCCGTCTCTTCTCTCACCCAGGTACGGCTCTGAGCGCCGTATGTCCGAGCTGGCCGATTACCGGCGCTTAGCGGACTCGCCGCTGGTGTACCGCCGCTCGCCCGCCAAGTCCCCGCTGGACTACCGCCGCATGCCGGACGCGCACAGCGAGTACGCCCGCTACTCGGGCGGCTACAGCGACTATCTGCCCGCTGCCCGCGTCCACTCGGGCTACCAGCGCCGCCTCTGAGCCGGCCTCGGCCCCGCTCGCCGCCCCGCCGGGGCACGGACGGTTCTTTTTCAGCCCATTCTTTCTGGTTTTGCTGTTTTGACTTTTTTAGAAGGTTCCGCGCTTACGGTTGGCAGTGGCCGCGTGGCTCATCCCTCGCCGGCGCCCGGTGCCGGTTCATAACCCGCCAACGGTTGTGGCCGTGTGGCTCAGACTCTTTTATACCACGAGTTGTCCCGTTTTTTGGGCAAATTCCCCATTTCCAGCGTCAGGCCCGGCAAGGTGCCGGGTTTTTTTTATGACTGTAAATAAATGTTGGGGTCTGCTCTGGTTCCCAACGCCTCCTGCCTGGTTCTTTCCCAGTCCCGGGATCCTCTCCCACCCCTGGGGACACCTCCCGGTGCCACCAGCACCACCCAGCTCAGACTGGAGCCGCTCCCAGTGCTGGAGCTGGAGGCAGATTTGGAGGATGAGCGGCGTTTGGAGCCGGCAGCAGGAAGTGCCAGCCCCTGCTGCGACACCACCACACGGGATCGCTGGCACCAACCTGTGCCAGGGCCTTGTTTTGGGTGAGAAAAGCTGGTTTTGAGGGGTGGCGCCGAGTGTGAGCGAGAGCTGACGTGGCATGTGGAGTGCCAGGGTCGTGGGTACCACCGTCACAACCGTGACCGTTCCTGCAGGCACCTCCCGTCCCCATCTCTCCCCCAGCACCGGTCACAGCCCAGTCCCGGCTGTGCCACAGGAGGGATGGCCGAGGCTCGTTAACCACCGCGGTAATTAGCAAGGCAGGACGGTTTTATGCTTCTCCCTTCCTTCCCAGGGTGCCACACGCCCCAAGTCCCCAGGTGTGGCGATGGCAGCACCCACAGGTGACCACGGCACCGATCGGCGCTGGTGAGGCAGAACCGGCAACATCAGTAACCGCATGTCTTGGGCTTAATGACCTTAATTAATGAACACGGGGAGGCAGGAGAGCATCTGGGGACAAACGAGCCAGTATGGGGACAAACAAGGCAGTCTGGGGACTAATTAGCCCGGGGCAGGTTAAGTGGTGGCTCCTGTGGCCCATGAGGAGGAGGAAGAGCTGGGGGTTGGTTAAAGCCCCTGTGTTACCCGTGGGAGCCCCTTTGGGGGGCCCTGGGACTGTTTTGGGGGCGCCCCCGTTTGCAGCAGCCCCTCCCTGGGGGCTCTGGTCTGCGTGGGCCGAGCCAGGCAGGGCACAGGCAGCACCAGGGAGTCCAGAAGGTTCTGTGCCACATTCTGAGGGGACTGGAGTGCAGAGAAAAGAACCGGGGGTGGAGCCAGCGCCGTTTGTTAAAAATTTTGAGTTTTATTTTACCGGAAAGTGGGGTCGGGGGACTCTAAATCACTCGGTGGGTTCCACCCCCGCCGGCGCGGCGGCCTCCGGTCAGCTACGGCGTTGGGCTAAAAACCTACCACTGGATTATCCACCCTCTTAAAAAATAAAGGAAAAAAAAAAAAAAAAAAAAAAGGCAAAACGACGACTCGGGAAGAGCTCCGGGGGAGCGAGGGGGCGGCGAAGCAAAGCAAAGCTGGCGCTGGGGGGCGGCTATGGCTGCGGCTGCGTGCTCACACCTGAGCCCGGGGTGGGGACCCAAAACTACCTGGAAAAGCAAAATCCTGCCCAGGGGGGCGGGGGGAAGCTGAGGGAGGGGCTGAGCTAATCCTGCCCGGGCTGAGGACGAGCCGCGCGTCCGTAAGGAATGGGCCCGGGAGTGGCACGCGGCGGCGGAGGCACCCGGCGCGGCCCGAGACGCGCGGCGCCGAGTCGGCGTGCGACGGGACCCCGACGTCCAGCCGCACAAATCTTACCTGTAAGAGAAAAGAGGAGTTGGCGCAGGTGCCCCCGGGGCTGATGTGGAACCCTGCTGAGCCCCGGAGCCCTGGGGAGCTGCGGCTTCCTAGCAGCAACAGAGTCCTGACGTGGAGCAGCGGTGGGGCTCCGGCCCACCGGGACCCTCGGCCCGCCGGGACCTGGGTGGGAGCCGCCCCCAGGCCAGGGGCTCTGTGGGAACCCCCCGCCCCACGGGGACTGTGCCGGGACGGCGCCCGGCCCAGCAAGAACGTGAGTTACGGCCGTGAGAGTGATACCGGCACTGCCCCGCTCACCACGGCACCTCCTCGCCACGGTCGGGCTTTAACGCCCGCGGGAGCTGTCCGTGGCACTGTGACCCGTCACCCGCCTCGAGCTCGACCAGCACAACCGGGACCACCGGCAGCGGGGCCCTCCCGCGGTGCCGAGAGCCGCCAACGCGCTCACCTCCGGCTCAAAAGGCGGAGTATCGCGCCCGGTCCGCGTACGGGTCCCGCCCGAAGCGCTGCATGTCGTAGAGGGACGCCCGGGCCACCGAGGAGACGGGCGACAGCTGCCCACGCTCGTACGTGTACGCCTCTCCGACGGTGCTGGCCGCGGCGGCCGTGCGGCGCAGGGGGCTCCTGTCCCGGGTGTAATACGTGGAGGACGCGGCGGCGGCCGCGGCGGTGGCGGCGGCGGCGGCGACGGCGGCCGCCGCGCCCGGGGTGGGCAGCAGCGCTCGGTCGTACGCGTCTAAGGTGGTGGGGATGCGGCCGGCCATGGCCGTGGTGGCGGCCATGGCCGAGGACTGGACCTGGGAGTACTGGGCGTACTGGGAGTACTGGGCCATGGTCTGCTCCGCGTAGGCGTCGTACGCCGAGGCCGTGGCGTAGGAGCGGACGCGGTAGCGCTTGTAGTAGTCGGCCATCCCGCCGTAGGCCTCATCGTAATACACGGTCTCCCCATAGCCCGCGGTGTAGGGAGTGCGCACGGCTCCGTACTGCTCGTTATAGGCCTCGGCAAAGTCCGCCACTTGCCCCGGGCGATCGACCGGGCACTCCTTAGACCAGTGCCCCTCCTTCCCGCAGCGGTAGCAGCCGCTCTTGTCTCCCATCCCGGGCGCCGTCCGCAGCCGGCTGGTGGACAGCTGCACGCGCATCCGCTTGCCTTGGGGAGAGACGCGAGAGGCAGGGTCAGTGCGGCCGTGCCGGGGCACCGGCAGGGCGGGACAGGACCGGCTGCCGCCCCCCCAGCCCTCCGCAGCCACCGGCGCGGGAGGAGCCGCCGCGGGACCGAGCGTGAGCCACCAGATGGACGCCGGACAGCGGCCGACCGGGACGTGCTGCCGCGGCCGAGCGCGGCCAAGCTGGCCGGCCCGGCAAAGCCCCAGCAGCCCGGGACCGGACCCAGCACTGCCGGCCCCGTGTGACGGCAAAGCTTCGCGCCGGAAAACGCCGGAGTGGCGGCAAGAGGGATGCGACACCGGGAAGCGCCCCGGCGAGATCGGGGCCCGGCCCGTGCGCGGCACGAGGCAAAGCCAAGCGCGGACGCTGCCGTGGCAGCTCTGGGCGCAGCCGTGCCAGCCCGGCTGGGTCGCTGTTTTTTTGGGGAAGGCCCGGAACGGGGGCGGCGGGACGTGCGGAGCCCCGGCAGCACCGGGAGCGCCCAGTCTGGCTGCGCTGCCACGCGGGTGAAGCGCCGGACGCCGCCCTGAGCACCCGGCCGGGAGACGCGCTCGCCATCACCGCCGCCAGCGCCGCGGCTCGAGTCCAGCGGCTCAGCCCCGTCGAGCGCCCGAGCGACGCCGGGCGCGGGGTCGGGCGCCTCTGTCGCCCTCTTACCAGGCTGGGCAAGGCTACAAGGGCGGGCGGCAGCCTGGCGTCACCCGCTGCTCCGGCCCGGCACAGGACGTCGCCGTCGGGGTCCTCCTGCGGGGCGGCCGTGCTGGTTAATCAGAGATGGGTCAGTCCCGTCCTCCCCGGCCCAGAGCCCCCGAGCCCGAGCCCTCGCTCCGGCCGCGCCGCACGGGCGGCCCCGGGAGCTGCGGCGGGGCGGGCACCAACCAACACCAACCCCAGAGCCCCGAGGGCGCTTTACGGCCCCGCGGAGCCGGCCGTGGTCACTTCCAGGATCGACCCCGGAGCCGAGGCCGGCGGGAGCGTCCACCAGGAACCCCGGAGCCCTCCCGCCGCCCAGCCCCGCGCCTCACCTTGGAACTCAGTGTTGTCCAGCCCCCGGATGGCCTCCACGGCGTCCTCGGCCCGCTCCATGTGCACGAAGGCGTAGTCCTTGACGATGTCGCACTCGATGACGGGGCCGTACTCCTCGAACTTGGCGCGCAGCTCCAGGTTGGTGCAGGCGGGGCTGATGTTGCCCACGTGCAGCTTGGTGGAGGCCTTGCTCTTGTTCTTGCTGGCCTCCACGTTGATGCAGACGCCGTGCAGCTTGTGGTGGTGCAGGTTGCGGATGGCGTCCTCGGCCGCCGTCTTGTCCTCGATGTGCACGAAGCCGTAGTTCTTGATGATGTCGCACTCCAGCACCTTCCCGTACTGCTCGAACAGGGAGCGGATCTCCTGCTCCGTCGCCTCCCGCGGCAGGTTCCCGATGAACAGCTTCACCATCGCGACCCGCCTGCGCCGGACAGCGCCGCGGTGAGCCCCGAAACCCCCCGAGAAACTCCTCGAGCCTCCCCAAAAATCCCCTGAATCGCCCCGAACCTCTGCGTGTGTGTGACCACAAACAGCCTAAATCATCCTCAAACACCTCTGGGGCTGTGCCCCCTAAAATACCAAATAAACACCCTGAATCCTGCTGTATGTGCCCCCAAATCCCCTGAAATATCCCAAATCTCTGTGTGGCCCTGGGGCTGTGCCCCCAGACACCCTAAATCCTCCTTAAATACCCCAAATCTCTGTTCCTGTGCCCAGGGCTGGCTCCCCAAACACCCCTCAAATAAAGCCTCCAAACCTCTGTGTGCGTCCCTGGGGCTGCTGCCCTAAAGACCCCAAATATTCTCAAATAAAGAACCCAAAATTTTGTCCCTGCTCATTCAGGGCATAGCCCCAAACACCCCAAATCCCCTCAAAAACCTTGAGCCTCATTGTGGCCCCCAGGGCTGAGATCCTTTCAAAGAGCACAGCCCCAAAAAACCCCAAATCCCCCCCAAATTTTGCTTCTGCTCCTTCAGGGCAGAGCCTAAAACACCCCAAATCCCCCCGAAAACAAAGCTCTGCTGTGCCCCTCCTACACCGTGCCCACAAACACCCCAAAATAACACCTTAAACCTCTAACACCCCAAAAACCACCTCAAACCTCTGAAATCCCAAAAATCCACCTAAATCTCCGACACCGCTTTTCCTGCAGGGCAGAGCCCCCAGACACCCCAAAACTCCGCGCATCCCCCACATCCCCACAGGGCAGAGCCACGCCCCGAACCCCAAAACCCCTCAGGGCTGAGACGCCCCCCAAACCCCTCCTGTCCCCCCCGGGCCTGAGACCCTTCAGATCTGAGACCCCCCCCAAACCCTTCCCCTCCACAGGCCCGAGACCCCCCCCAAACCCTCCCGGATCGCATCCCCCGAGGCCTGCGGGCGGCTCAGCGGGGCCATGGCCGGGTCTGGCCCGTGTGTCCCCCCCGGTCCCCGGTGCCGACCCCCGGTTCCGAACCTCCCCCGGGCCCTCCCCGCCCCCACCTGCCCCGTCCGTCGCGCGCTGCTCACAAAATGGCGGCGGCGTCTCCCGGCCCCGCCCCGCCTCCCGCGAGTTCATTGGCTGCCGGCGCTGTCATTCAAACTCCGCAGCGTGAGGTCATCGCTCCGCCGTGTGCGCCCGCCCACGGAGCGGCCGCAGCCAATCACAGGAGGGAGGGGGCGGGGCGAGGGGAGGAGCGGTCCATTGAAGCTGCGGGGGGGTTGCGGGGGCGGTCCATTGATGGGGGGTGAGCGCTTCGAGCGCTGGAGGCTGTACTGGGAGCACTGGGAGCACTGGGAGCCGTACTGGGAGCACTGGGAGCCGTACTGGGAGCACTGGGAGCCGTACTGGGAGCGCGGGGCCCTGTGCTGGGGTCCCTGGGGTATTGGGAACGCTGGGAATACTGGGGGTGCTGGGGGTGCTGGGAGCACTGACAGCGCTGGATGTACTGGGAGCGCTGGGCTCCGTACTGGGAGCACTGGGGTGCCCCGCGCCGCCCGGTGCCGAACCCCGGCCCGGTCCGAAACCGGCCCAGTCCCATCCCAGCCCAGCCCAATCCCACCCCAGCGTGAGCCCCGTCCTTATCCCATCGCCCAAACCCGCCCCCAAACCCACCCCTTCCAGTCCATCCCAACATCTCCCAGTCCATCCCAGCCCCTCCCAGTCCATCCCAGTCCATCCCAGTCCATCCCAGCCCTTCCCAGTCCATCCCAACCTCTCCCAGTCCATCCCAGTCCATCCCAGTTCATCCCAGTCCCTTCCAGTCCATCCCAACCTCTCCCAGTCCATCCCAGCCCCTCCCAGCCCTTCCCAGTCCATCCCAGCCCTTCCCAGTCCATCCCAACCTCTCCCAGTCCATCCCAGTCCCTCCCAGTCCATCCCAACCTCTCCCAGTCCCTCCCAGTCCATCCCAACCTCTCCCAGTCCATCCCAGTCCATCCCAGTCCCTCCCAGTCCATCCCAACCTCTCCCAGTCCCTCCCAGTTCATCCCAGTCCCTTCCAGTCCATCCCAACCTCTCCCAGTCCATCCCAGTCCATCCCAACCTCTCCCAGTTCATCCCAACCTCTCCCAGTTCCTCCCAGTCCATCCCAACCTCTCCCAGTTCATCCCAACCTCTCCCAGTCCATCCCAACCTCTCCCAGTCCATCCCAACCTCTCCCAGTCCCTCCCAGTCCCTCCCAGTCCATCCCAGTCCATCCCAGTCCCTCCCAGTCCATCCCAACCTCTCCCAGACCATCCCAACCTCTCCCAGTCCATCCCAGTCCATCCCAGTGCCCATCCCAGTCCATCCCAGTGCCCATCCCAGTCCATCCCAGTCCCTCCCAGTCCATCCCAACCTCTCCCAGTCCATCCCAGTCCCTCCCAGTCCCTCCCAGTCCATCCCAACCTCTCCCAGTTCATCCCAGTCCATCCCAGTTCATCCCAACCTCTCCCAGTCCCTCCCAGTCCATCCCAACCTCTCCCAGTTCATCCCAGTCCATCCCAACCTCTCCCAGTCCATCCCAGTCCATCCCAGTTCATCCCAGTCCCTCCCAGTCCCGCTCCCCAGCACACTCAGACCCCCCAGGCTGTGCCTCCAATCACTTTATTGGGGTGGGGGCTGCACGGGGACATCACCGGGACGGGAGGGGGAGGGGGGACACTCAGCCCCTCCATGGGGCCCCCCCGTGTCCCTCCGTCACCCCCAAATTCTACTTGTTCTTCTTGAAGAAGCTGAAGCGTTTCTCCCTCTCCTTGGGCTCGCGGGGCCGGGGGGCTCCCTCGGCGGGGGGGGGCACCGGGGGGAGGCTCAGGGCCCGCGACATCCCCTTGGGGGGACCCCCGGGGACCCCCGAGCCCTCCCGGGGTCCCCCCGGGCCCAGCGTGGCCCCGGCGGCGGCTTCGATCGCCCGGAGCCACAGGGCCATGTCGGCCTGGGGAGGGGACACGGCGACATTGGGGACACTGGGGGGGCTGGGGGACACTGGGGACATCCAGGGGACATCCAGGGGACACCGGGGGGTCTCACCTCGTCCTTAGCCTGGAACAGGAATTCTTTCCCATCGCTCAGCCTGGGCGGGGGGGGTGCAGGATCAGCCACCGCGACCCCCCCCCAGTCCCTTCGTGTCCCCCCCAGTCCCCCCACATCCCGTCCCGTTCTTCCCTCACTCTTCCCCCGCTTTCCACCCCATTTCCCCTCATCTTCCTCGGCATTTCCCCCATCTCCTCCCCATTTTTCTCTGCATTTCCCTCCCATTTCCTTCCCCCATCTCCCCAATTTCCCCCCAATTTCCCCCCACATTTTTCTTTGCGTTTTCCCCACATTTCTCTCCCCCATCCCCTCAATTTTCCCCACATTTTTTCCCCCATCTCCTCTCTCTTTCCTCCTATTTTTCCCCCCACTTTCCCCCAATTTCCTCCTCATTTCCCCCTCAATTTTTCCCCCATTTTCCCCCCAATTTTCCCCGATTTCCCCCCATTTTTCCCCCCGTACCCCAGCCTGAAGACGTGTTTCCGTTTGCGGTAGGCGGTGGCCGGGTGGCAGCGGGCTCCTCGCAGGGGGGTGGGGGGCTCGCCGTGGTACGGGACCCCCGCGCCCGCCCCCCGCGCGTCCTTGAACACGCTCAGGGACCCCCCCCGCAGCACGCAGTACAGGCTCTGCCAGGACCTGGGGGGGTCAGGAGGGGTCTCTGAGCCCACCATCCCCCCCAGGACACAGCCCAGACTCTGCCAGGACCTGGGGAGGGCTCAGGGGGGGTTTAAGGGGCCCCCAGGACACAGCCCAGACTCTGCCAGGACCTGGGGAGGGCTCAGGGGGGGTTTAAGGGACCCCCAGGACACAGCCCAGACTCTGCCAGGACCTGGGGAGGGCTCAGGGGGGGTTTAAGGGGCCCCCAGGACACATCCCAGACGCTGCCAGGACCTGGGGAGGGGTCAGGGGGGGTTTAAGGGGCCCCCAGGACACAGCCCCGGCTCTGCCAGGACCTGGGGGGGTCAGGAGGGGTCTCTGAGCTCACCATCCCCCCCAGGACACAGCCCAGACTCTGCCAGGACCTGGGGAGGGCTCAGGGGGGGTTTAAGGGACCCCCAGGACACAGCCCAGACTCTGCCAGGACCTGGGGAGGGCCCAGGGGGGGTTTAAGGGGCCCCCAGGACACAGCCCAGACGCTGCCAGGACCTGGGGAGGGGTCAGGGGGGGTTTAAGGGACCCCCAGGACACATCCCCGGCTCTGCCAGGACCTGGGGAGGGCTCAGGGGGGGTTTAAGGGGCCCCCAGGACACATCCCAGACGCTGCCAGGACCTGGGGAGGGCTCAGGGGGGGTTTAAGGGACCCCCAGGACACAGCCCAGACGCTGCCAGGACCTGGGGAGATCGCAGGGGGGGTTTAAGGGGCCCTCAGGACACAGCCCAGAATCTGCCAGGACCTGGGGAGGGCTCAGGGGGGGTTTAAGGGGCCCCCAGGACACAGCCCAGACTCTGCCAGGACCTGGGGAGGGCTCAGGGGGGGTTTAAGGGGCCCCCAGGACACAGCCCAGACTCTGCCAGGACCTGGAGGTCGTTGTGACTTTAAGCGAGGGGCGTGGTGTTTAATGGGCGTGGCCATGTGAGGGCGGGGTCGTGTGGGCGGAGCCAGGATGCCCAAATATAGCCGGGTGATGTGGGCGTGTCTGAGTGGGCGTGGTCTGTGTGGGAATGTGAAATGGGGCGTGTCCCCAGGGGTGTCCCCGGTGTCCCCAGGGTGTCCCCAAGGCCGGGCGGTGTCTCCAGGATGTTCTGGAGTCCTCAGGGTGTCCCCAAGGCATCTCCAGGGTGTCCCCAGGGGTGTCCCCAGGGTGTCCCCAAGGTGTCCCCAGTATCCCCAGGGTGTCCCCAAGGTGTCCCCGGGGTGTCCCCAGTGTCCCCAGGGTGTCCCCAGAGTGTCCCCAAGGTGTCCCCAGGGGTGTCCCCCTCCTGACCTGTTGGTGGCTCTCTTGCCGGGCGCCTCCAGCTCCTGCTTTCGGCACAGCCCCCCCTCCAGGCTCTCGGGTGGGGGGGGGACACGGGGGGGCAGCGTGGCCGCCACCCCCCCCGGCCCGGGCCCCCCCTCCTGCGCCCCTTTGGGGACCTGGGGAGGGGGACAGGGGTGAGGGGGGGGGTCCTACAGAGGGGTCCGAGGGTGTCCCCCCCGAATTTTGGGGGTTCGGGGGGCGTTACCTGGCCCGCGGCGCTGTCGGGGCGGATCCCATTGAGGGCCGGGGGCTCCGGTGGGCGGCTCTGGGGGGTGGGGACCCTGCAGGGGGTGGGGACACAGGGGACACCTCCCTGTCACCCCCAGAACCCCCTCCCCATGTCCCGCCCCCGCCGAGGGTGTCCCCAAAATCTCTCCCCTGGCCCTGAATGAATCTCTCCCCGTCCCCCCCCTCACCTCTGCCCCTCCCCGCCCCCTCCCCCGTCCTGCCTCTCGGGGGGCACCACCGGGGGGGTCCCCCCGACTTCGGCCTGGGCCGGGGGGGGCTCGGGGGGCTGCAGCTTCCTCGCCTCCTCCTCCTCCTCCTGGCGCCGCCGCCGCTCCTTCTCCTCCAGCTGGGGGGATCGAGGGGGGTCAGGGACAGACCGGTGACAACGGGGGGACACACAGGGGGAACCCCCCCAGGGTGGGGAGGTGACACAGGGACCCCTTCCCACGCTCGGTGTCACAGCCGTCTCCTTGTCCTTGCCATGTCCCCCGTGCCCCCCTTCTCCCCCCTCGTATTCCCCTCCCCATTTCCCTCCCATGTCCCCAATGTCCCCAGGGTCCCCATGTCCCCCTCCCCATTTCCCATGTCCCCGTGTCCCCCTCCCCATTTCCCCCCATTTCCCCCTCCCCATTTCCCCTCATGTCCCCAATGTCCCCCCGTGTCCCCATGTCCCCCTCCCCATTTCCCCCCCATTTCCCCTCATGTCCCCAATGTCCCCAGGGTCCCCATTTCCCCCTCCCCATTTCCCCCCATTCCCCCCCGTGTCCCCGTGTCCCCCTCCCCATTTCCCCCCATTCCCCCCCGTGTCCCCGTGTCCCCCTCCCCATTTCCCCCCCATGTCCCCCCACTCCCCCCCATGTCCCCGTGTCCCCACCGTGGTGAGGCGGCTCAGGGCAGCGAATCTCTCGTCCCAGGCGGCCGCAGCCTTTTGGAAGCTCTGGTGGCGTTTGAGGAGGGTCTCGGCCTCGGCCAGGCTGGAGCCCAGCTCGGGGGCGCGGGCCAGGGGCTCCCTGCTGGCCAGCCAGGCCTCGGCCGTGGCCGCGTCGCGCCCGAACACCAGCACCTCCAGCACTGGGGACACGGGGACGGTCACCGGGGGGGCACCGGGGGGCAGAGACACCCCTCTGCCACCCCTGAGCCACCCCTGGGCACTCAGAGGGGACACGGGACACCCCTCTGCCACCCCTGAGCCACCTCTGGGCACTCAGAGGGGACACGGGGACCCCCCTCTGCCACCCCTGGGCACAGGGACCCCCCTCTGCCATCCCTGTCCCCTGTCCTGGGCACTGAGAGGGGACACAGGGCACAGGGACCCCTCAGGTGGCACCTCCTGGGTGGGGGCAGCACCTGAGGCTGGCACAGGGGACACGGAGGGACATGAAGGGACACGAGGGGGACACGTGGTCCCCCCAGTTCTCACCAGTCTGCAGCCACTCCAGCTTGTCCTGCCAGCGCTCCCCGATGTCCCTGCGGCGCTCCTGGAGCTCGGCCAGCTCCTGGGACAGCTGGGGGGACACGGGGACACACTTGGGGACAGGATGGGGACAGAGATACAGGGGTGGGGTTGGGACACGGGGACAGCGACGGGGACACGAGGGGACCTGTGCTGGGGACAGCGACGGGGACATGAAGGGACCTGGGCTGGGGACAGCGACGGGGACACGAGGGGACCTGGGCTGGGGACAGCGACGGGGACACAAGGATTTGGATGAGGAATGTGGGGCCGGGGACTTGGGGCCGGTGACAAGGGTGGTGACAGGGGAATGAGGACACGGTGACAGGGTGACACGGTGGCAGGCGTGTCCCACCTTGTCGGCGTCGTGGTGGCCGCGCTGCAGCAGCGCGGTGGCCACGGCCACGCAGGCCCCGAAGGAGCCTTCGCGCGCCTCCAGCTCCGCCCGCAGCCCCTGGTGCTGCTGGATCAGCAGCTCGGCCGCGGTGACATCCCTGTCAGGGGACAGGGACACCGGCGGTCACCACGGGGACACCCCAGCTCCAGCTGGCCACGGCGGGCAGGGCTGGGCCACCAGGGTGGTGCTGGGGTCACCTGGGGTGTCCTTGAGATGTCACAATGTCCCCAGGGCTGTCCCGGTGTCCCTGTGTGTCCCCATGTCCCTGTGTCCCCCCTTATCTCTGTAATGTCCCTGTGTCCCCAGGGCTGTCCCCATGTCCCAGGGCTATTCCCATGTCCCTGTGTGTCCCCATGTCCCCAGGGCTATCCCCACGTGGTGTACCCCTGTGTGTCCCTGTGTGTCCCCATGTCCCCGGGGTTGTCCTCATGTGTGTCCCCAGGGCTGTCCCCATGTCCCTGTGTGTCCCTGTGTGTCCCTGTGTGTCCCCATGTCCCCAGAGCTGTCCCCATGTCCCCGGGGCTGTCCTCATGTGTGTCCCCAGGACTGTCCCCATGTCCCTGTGTGTCCCTGTGTGTCCCCAGGGCTGTCCCCATGTCCCTCTGTGTCCCCGCTGTGTCCCCCCCGTGTCCCAGTTGTGTCCCCAGCTGTCCCCCGTGTCCCCCCGTGTCCCACCTGGGCCTCTCGCGGGCCTGCAGCTGCAGGTGCATCCCGTCCATCCAGAGCCGGAGGTCGCGGGCGGCGCGGAGGAACCGGAACTGCTCCACGGTGTCCCCGAGCAGGCGGCGGCGGCGCTGGCAGCGCCCGCGGAGCTCGGCCCAGGCCGCGGCCACCGCGCCCTCCTGCGCCCGCAGCTCCTCCGCCCGCGGGCCCGCGTACGCCGCGGCCAGGCGTCCTGCGGCCTCCTGGACAGCCGTCACCTGGGGACAGGTGGGACATGGGACAGGTGGGACAGGTGTGACAGGTGTGACAGGTGTGACATGGGACAGGTGTGACAGGTGTGACAGGTGTGACAGGCGTCCTGCGGCCTCCTGGACAGCCGTCACCTGGGGACAGGTGTGACAGGTGTGACATGGGACAGGTGTGACAGGCGTCCTGCGGCCTCCTGGACAGCCGTCACCTGGGGACAGGTGGGACAGGTGTGACATGGGACAGGTGTGACAGGCGTCCTGCGGCCTCCTGGACAGCCGTCACCTGGGGACAGGTGGGACAGGTGTGACATGGGACAGGTGTGACAGGTGTGACAGGTGTGACATGGGACAGGTGGGACAGGTGTGACATGGGACAGGTGTGACAGGTGCCCTGCAGCCTCCTGGACAGCCGTCACCTGGGGACAGGTGTGACATGGGACAGGTGGGACAGGTGTGACAGGTGTGACAGGCGTCCTGCGGCCTCCTGGACAGCCGTCACCTGGGGACAGGTGTGACAGGTGTGACATGGGACAGGTGTGACAGGCGTCCTGCGGCCTCCTGGACAGCCCTCACCTGGGGACAGGTGGGACAGGTGTGACATGGGACAGGTGGGACAGGTGTGACAGGTGTGACAGGCGTCCTGCGGCCTCCTGGACAGCCGTCACCTGGGGACAGGTGTGACAGGTGTGACAGGCGTCCTGCGGCCTCCTGGACAGCCATCACCTGGGGACAGGTGGGACAGGTGTGACATGGGACAGGTGTGACAGGTGTGACATGGGACAGGTGGGACAGGTGTGACAGGTGTGACAGGCGTCCTGCGGCCTCCTGGACAGCCGTCACCTGGGGACAGGTGTGACATGGGACAGCCATGCCATGACACTCACAGCCACCTCCTGCACCGCAGCACCCCTCACCTGTCCCCCTCCCCTGTCCCCTGTCCCCTGTCGCTGTCCCCTGTCCCCTCCCCTGTCCCCTGTCCCTGTCGCTGTCCCCCTGTCCCCTGTCCCCTGTCCCCTGTCCCCTGTCCCCTGTCGCTGCCCCCTCACCTGTCCCTGTCCCCTCATCTGTCCCCTCACCTGTCCCCTGTCCCCTGCCGCTGTCCCGTCCCCTGTCCCCTGTCCCCTGTCGCTGTCCCCTCCCCTGTCCCCTGTCCCCTCATCCGTCCTCTGTCCCCTGTCGCTGTCCCCTGTCGCTGTCCCCTGTCCCCTGTCGCTGTCCCCTGTCCCCTGTCCCCTCCCCTGTCCCCTGTGCCTCACCTGCGCGCTCAGGGCCTGCACGTCGTGCTCGAAGGTTCGGTGCTGTCTCTCCAGCCCCTCGGCCGCCCGCAGGTCCCGCCCCAGCTCCTCGGGCACCTGCCGGGCTTTGTCGCGGAGCTGCGCCAGCACCTGCCGGGCGTCGCGGCGGAAGCGCTGCAGGTCGTGCGCGGCCGCCAGCTCCTGCGCCCGGGTGGCCACGAGCTCCAGCAGCTCCGCCCACGCCTCGTTGAGCCCCGCTTGCCACTGGGCCACTGCCGCGCGCTCGGGGTGGCCCCCGGCGATCAGCGCCGCCGCCGCCGCGTTGGCCGCGTCCACCCGCTCCTGGCCCAGCCCGCCCGTGTCCCGTGAGAACTCGCGGAACTTGTCCCGGAGCAGCTGCGGGGACACGGGACAGGGGTCAGGGGACAGGGGACACGGGTCAGGGGACACGGGTCAGGGGACAGGGGACACGGGTCAGGGGACACGGGACAGGGGTCAGGGGACACGGGACAGGGGACAGGGGACAGGGGACACGGGACAGGGGACACGGGTCAGGGGACAGGGGTCAGGGGACACGGGACAGGGGTCAGGGGACACGGGACAGGGGTCAGGGGTCAGGGGACACGGGACAGGGGTCAGGGGACACGGGACACGGGACAGGGGACACGGGACACGGGTCAGGGGTCAGGGGACACGGGACAGGGGTCAGGGGACACAGGACAGGGGTCAGGGGACACGGGACAGGGGACACGGGTCAGGGGACACGGGACACGGGTCAGGGGACACGGGACAGGGGACAGGGGACAGGGGACACGGGACAGGGGACAGGGGACACGGGACAGGGGGTCAGGGGACACGGGTCAGGGGACAGGGGTCAGGGGACACGGGACAGCGGGACGGGGAGCTGTCGGGGACAGGGGACACTCCTGGTGACAGGCAGACACGGGACACACCACAGCCAGGGTCCTCTCCCGGTGACAGGGGGACACGGGGGGTCAGCGGGGCACTCCTGGGGACAGGGACATCCTTGGGGACAGGGACACGGACACCCCCAGTGACCGGGACACACCCGGTGACACGAGGGGACAAGCTGGGGTCCGGGGGCCACCCCCAGTGACAGGGACACAAGGATCCCCCCAGTGTCAAGATGACCTGGGGACCACCTGGCACTGCCACAGGGGCTCCTCAGTGTCCCTGTCCTTGTGTCCCCTCGGTGTCCCCTCGGTGTCCCCTCGGTGTCCCCTCACCGTGACGTGCTCGAAGTCCTGCCCCAGCTCCCGGGACGCCGCCACCACCTCTCGCTCCGAGATCCACTGCTCCAGGTCATCGAGGTCACGGCGCAGCTGGCACAGGCGGTGGTGGCCCTGCAGGGTGGCCCTGCGCTCCCCGGCCAGGTGACACAGCCCCGCGTAGAGACGCTGCACCTGCGCCGCGCGGGCACGGAGCCGCTCGCTGGACAGCGGGAACAGGGGACAGCGGTGTCACCAGCGGGGACAGGGGACAGCGGTGTCACCAGGGGGGACAGGGGACAGCGGTGTCACCACAGGGGACAGGGGACAGCGGTGTCACCACAGGGGACAGGGGACAGCGGTGTCACCATGGGGGACAGGGGACAGCGGTGTCACCACGGGGGACAGGGGACAGCGGTGTCACCATGGGGGACAGGGGACAGTGGTGTCATCATGGGGGGACAGGGGACAGCGGTGTCACCACAGGGGACAGGGGACAGCAGTGTCACCATGGGGGACAGGGGACAGCGTTGTCACCATGGGGGACAGGGGACAGCGGTGTCAGGGGACAGTGAGCAGGGGATGGGGGTCTCAGGGGACGCGGTGGTTGTGCACACGGCACCAGGGATGTCCCCAGGGGTGTCCCCAGGGTGTCCCCAGGTGTGTCCCCAGGGTGTCCCCAGGGTGTCCCCAGGTGTGTCCCCAGGGGTGTCCCCAGGTGTCCCCAGGGTATCCCCAGGGTGTCCCCAGGGTATCCCCAGGTGTCCCCAGGTGTCCCCAGGTGTCCCCACCCGTCGGGGTGGCCGCTGGCCGCCATGGCCCGGCCCTGCTCGGCCAGCAGCTCCACGGTGCCGCCGTAGTCGCTCAGCTCCTGCTCCAGCCCCAGGTGCCGGCTCAGCATGGCCTGGGCGCCCGGCTCGTCCTGGGGACACCACGGAGGGGACACGGGGGTCACCAGGGTGTCCCCACCCCCCAGAGACCCCCAGCAGGTCCTTTGGGTGCCCTTGACCCCTCCAAGCCACTCGCAGACCCTGCGGACCCCCAAAGACCTCCCACAGATCCCCTCTGACCCTCCTTGACCCCTATAGATCCCCTATAGGCCCCACTCAGAATCCCCTGACCCCCCCAGACTCACCCCATAGAAACCCCCAGACCCCCCCAGACCCCTCAGCTCTCCCTCTGACCCCCCAAACCCCTCCCCACAGCCCCCCAAACCCCCGCCACATTCCCTGCTGACCCCCCATAGACCCCCCAGCCCTCCCAAACCCCCCCCAGCCCCCTCCCAATCCCCATAAACCCATCACAACCCCCCCATAAACCCCCCAGACCCCCCCAGACCCCACAAACCTCTCCCCACAGCCCCTCTGCCCCCCCTCTCCCCCTCCCTGCCCCTCTGGGACCCCCCCACAAACCCCCAGACCACCCTGGAGACCCCAGAGCCACCCTGGAGACCCCTGGAGACCCCTGGACCACCCCCCTTCAGCCACCCCAGCCAAAGCGGGGGTGACACCGCTGTCCCTGGGGTGGGGGTCCTGTCCCTGGCCCACCTTGGCCTTGTCCTGGGCCAGCATGTGCAGCTCCCGCTCGCCCAGCCAGGCCTCGGCGGCCGCGGCGTCGCGCAGGAAGCGCTGGGCGGCCAAGGCGGCCTCCAGCCGCCGCTGCCTCCGCGCCGCCTGCGCCCGCAGCTCCCGCCAGGCCTCCCGCAAGGCGGGGACCCCCCCGGGAACCCCCCCGGGGACCCCCCCGGGGACCCCCCGCTCCAGCAGCTCCGTCACGCGGCGCTCGCGGCCCTGCAGCTCCTTCTGCAGCGTCTGCGGGGGGAAACGTGGGGTCAGGGGGGGTTTGGGGGGGTCTAGGAGGGGTTTTATGGGGGTCTGGGGGCTCTGAGGGGGGGGTTATGGGTCTGTGGGGGAAATCGGGGGTCGGTGAGGGAAACTGGGGGGCCTGGGGTCTATGGGGGAGTTTATGGGGGGTCCATGGTGGAAATTGAGGGGTCTAAGGGGGTCTGGGGGGTGGTTAAAGGGGTCTGGGGGTCAGTGGGGGAAATTGGGGGCTCTGTGGGGATTTATGGGGGATCTGGGGGGCGAGGCAGAAAACCTGTGGGGGGTCTGGGGGGACAGACATCGATGGGACCTCCCGGGTGGGGGGTCTGTGGGGGTATGGAAAGAGTCCTAGGGGGGTCACAGGGGTCACGGGGGGTATCTGGGGACATTTGGGGACATTTGGGGACCCTCTGAGCCACCTCGTTCTTCTGGAGCAGCAGCTGCACCGAGGGCAGGTCCTTCCCGTGGTCCGTGGACGTGGCCAGGGCCTGGCGCTCCTGCACCCACAGCTGGGGACACGGGGGGACATTGGGGGTCACTGGGGGACACTGGGGACATGGGGACATTGGGGGACATTAGGGGTCACTGGGGGCAAGGGGGGGACACGGGGGCATTGGGGACATTGGGGACATTGGGGGTCCAGGACACTGCAGGGACAGGGATGGGGGGGACTCAGGGATTTGGGGTCAGGGACAGCCATGGAGGGAAGAGAATTTGGGGTTCAGAGTCCCTGGGAGGGTCTGAGATTCAGGGTCAGGAATGGGGGGGATGTCAGAGATTTGGGGTCAGGGATTTGGGGTCAGGGATTTGGGGTCAGGGATTCGGGGTCAGGGATTTGGGGTCAGGGATTTGGGGTCAGAGATTCGGGGTCAGGAATTCGGGGTCAGGAATGGGGGGATGTCAGGGATTTGGGGTCAGGGATTTGGGGTCAGAGATTCGGGGTCAGGGATTTGGGGTCAGAGATTTGGGGTCAGGGATTTGGGGTCAGGGATTCGGGGTCAGGGATTTGGGGTCAGGGATTTGGGGTCAGGGATTTGGGGTCAGGGATTCGGGGTCAGGGATTTGGGGTCAGGGATTTGGGGTCAGGGATTTGGGGTCAGGGATTCGGGGTCAGGGATTCGGGGTCAGGAATTCAGGGTCAGGAATTCGGGGTCAGGAATGGGGGGTCAGGCACGGGACACCAAACACCCCGGGGCTCAGTGGCAGCACCGGGGGCCATCCCCGCCCTCACCAGCTCGTCCTCCAGGTCCCTGCGGAACTGGTGCAGTTCCCTGGCGGCCGCGAGGCTCCGGCCGCGCTCCTGCAGCGGCTCCCGCAGCTCCCGGAACTGCTGCTCCAGCTCCCGCACCTGCTCCTGCACCCCCGCGCTCCGGGGGTGCCCCGGGCTGAGCCCCCCGGCCTCCGCCCGCAGCGCCCCCACCTCCTGCTCCCGCAGCGCCGCCTGCGTCTCCAGCAGCTGCGGGGGTTTGGGGGGTCAGGAACGCCCGGGGGACCCCAAAATCTGCACCCCAAAACTTGAACCCGCACCCAAATCCCTGCATCACAGACCTGCACTCCAAAATCTGCACCCCAAAACTTGAACCCTCAGAACTTGCACCCAAAACCGGCACTCCCAAACCTGGGGACTCCAAAATCTGCATCCCGAAACCTGCTCCCAAAAACCTGAACCCCAAAATCCTGAACCCCAAAATCCTGAACCCCAAAACCCTGAACCCAAATCCTGCATCCAAAACCCTGAACACCCCAAAACCCTGAGCACCCCAAAATCTGCACCCTAAACCTTCACCCCAAAACCTGGGTGTCCCAAACCTTCATCCCACACCCACCCCAAAGCCCACCCCCCAAACCTGTACCCCTTCCCCCCCTTTCCCCCCCATTTCCCAGCCCCCTTCCCTGACCTGGTGCCGGGTGAGCAGGACCCCGACGCTGGTCAGGTCCTGGCCGCAGTGTCCGGAGCGGAGCTGGGCGCGGACTCCGGCCAGCCACGAGCGGAGTCCGGCGCAGGCCTGGGCGCAGCTCTCGGCGCGCGCGGCCTCGGCCAAACCCCGGCCCTTGGCGGCTGCTGCCGCCTCCACCTGCGCCCACAGCGCCCGCAGCTCCTGCCGGGGCGCGGTCACTCGTCCGGCCAGCGCCGGCCGCGCCCGCGCCAGCTGCTCCCCGTCCTGCGGGACACGGGAACGGCGGCGGGGAGTTACGGGCTGGACACCAGAACTGGCGCGGTCGGACCCAAAACGCCGTGGAACGGTCAAGGTTGGGATTGTGGGATGGTTGAGGTTGGACCCGTTTAGTTGTGGGGTGGTGACGGTTGGACACACGGGATGGTGGAATCATCAAAACTGGACCCGTGGAACCATCAAGGTTGGACCCAGAAAATCATGGAATTGTCAGTGTGGGACACGTGGGATCCTTGAGATCCATCCAGTAAATTGTGGGATTAGGAAGACTGGACCCATGGAATTGTGGAATGGTGAAGGTTGGACCCATGGAATTGTGGAATTTTTAAGGCTGGACCCATGGAATCATGGAATTATTTAGGTTGAACCCATGGAGTCGATGAGGCTGGACCCATGGAATCGCTGAGGTTGGACCCACAGAATTTTGAGACAATTTCCCTCACCCATATCCCACCTTTCCCAAGGAACGCTCCTTCCCGGATCCTGTTTCCCCCACGTTTTCCCCCATTTTTTCCCCCCGTTCCCACCTTCTCCAGCGCCTCCAGCCAGGCCCGGTTGGCCGCGAGCTCGGCGGCGAAGGCCTGGTGCTTCTGCCACTTGCCCTGCAGGTCCCGCGTGCCCTCGTAGGACACGTCCCGAGCCACCGGCAGCTTCTCGTTCAGCCACAGCGTCAGCTGGGAACGGGAACGGGAGTGGGACCGGGAATGGGACCGGGAACGGGGACACAGGTCAGGATCTCCTCCCACAGTCCCAGCCCAGCCCAGTTCTCATCTTCATCCCATCCCCATTTTAACCCCACCCATCCCTCATCTACATCCCGATTCCGATCCCGATTCCGATCCCGATCCCGATCCCGATCCCGATCCCGATCCCGATCCCGTCTCACCTCCTGCCCATCCTGCAGGAATTTCTGCAGCTCCCAGTTATCCCGCAGCCGCCCCAGCAGCTCCTGGGCCGATTCCCGGATCTTCTGGTGCCTGAGCCAGGGTCGGGGGTGGGGTGAGAGACCCCAATCCCAGGGGATGGGACGGGACCGGGACCGGGACCGGGACCGGGACCGGGACCGGGACCGGGACCGGGACCGGGACGGGTCTCCCTCACCTGCTCTCCACCGACTCCACCGTCTCCCGCACCTTTTCCGCGTGGACGCCGCCCTCGTCCAGCAGCTTCTTCCCGGTGTCCGTGAGCGCCCGGACGCGCTCGGCTCCGGTGTCCAGCGCGGCCAGGAACTCCTCCAGCCTCCGCACGGCCGCCTCCGCGCCCGGCACCGTGCCCGGCATCTCCGTGTGCGCCAGAGCGTGCTCCTGCGCACCGGGACCGGGATCGGAACCGGGACCGGGACCGGGACCGGGACTGGGACCGGGACCGGGACCGGGATGGGGATGGGGATGGGGATCGGGACCGGGACCGGGATCGGGATCGGGATGGAGATGGAGATGGGGATCGGGATCGGGACCGGGACCGGGACCGGGATGGGGATGGGGATGGGGATCGGGATCGGAACCGGGACCGGGATGGGGATGGGGATGGGGATGGGGACCGGGACCGGGATCGGGATCGGGATGGGGATCGGGACCGGGATCGGGATCGGGATCGGGATCGGGATCGGGACCGGGATCGGGATCGGGACCGGGATCGGGATGGGGATCGGGATAGGAACCGGGACAGGGATCGGGACCGGGACCGGGACCGGGACCGGGACCGGGATAGGGATGGAGATCGGGACCGGGACCGGGACCGGGACCGGGACCGGGACCGGGATCGGGATCGGGACGGGGATCGGGACCGGGATCGGGATCGGGATCGGGATCGGGATGGCACCGGAGCCCCGGCATTCCCCGCAACACCCCGGCTCCCCCTCACCTGCTTCCCCAGCGCTCCCTCCACCTGCTTGGCGTCCCGCAGGAACACGTGGAATGCGACAGCCTGGGCCAGGAGCCGCTGCCGCTTCTCCCACACCCGGCCCAGCTCTTCCCAGTCCGCGTCCAGCGCTTCCAGGCGCTGGAGCAGGCTCAGGCTCTGCGGGTCCGTCTGTCCCCGCGTCACCTCCCGGCCGGCGGCGCGGGCGCTCCGGTAATCGGCGCCGTAGTGTGAGATCTCGGTGCGGAGGCTCTCGTGCTGCCGCAGGGAGCCCTCGGCCTCGGCCAGGGACGCGGGGACATCCTCGGAGCCCGCGGCCGCGCGTGTGCGGGACAGCCAGGCCTGGAGCGCCGCCAGGTCCCGCAGGAAGCCCTGGAGCCGCCGCGCCTGCCCCAGGGACTCCTCGCGGCTCCGGTGGCACCGGCGCAGCGCGTCCCACTCGGCCTCCAGCCCCGCCAGCCCCTCGCGGATCTCGGGCGCTCGCTCCGGCTGCTCCCCCTGCAGCTTCTCGCCCTCGGCCCGCAGCTCCCGCAGCTTTCCCTGGATCGCGTCCAGGTCGCGCCCCATCCCCGACAGCTTCCCCTGCAGCGCCGTGATCCCCGCCAGGTCCCGGCCCAGCGCCCGCGTGGACTCGATCGCCGCCGTCTTCTCCCGCATCCAGCCCCGCGTCTCGTGGCATTCCAGGCGGAAATTGTGGATGTTCAGCGCCGCGGTCAGCGCCACCTTCTTGCGCTCGGTCAGCGCCCGGAACCGCTCCCACCTGGCACGGGCGGGATCGGGGCGCGGTGGGACAGAGCCCGGGGAGCGCTCCCGGCCTGAAAAATCCATCCCTGGAGCGTCCCAGGCTGGAGAATCCATCCCTTCCCAGAGTATCCCGGCCTGGAAAACCCCTCCCTGCATCCCTGGAGCATCCCCGAGCGCCCGGAGAATCCATCCCCGCCCGGAACACTTCCCTCCGCCCGGAGCATCCCCGAGCGCCCGGAGAATCCATCCCCGCCCGGATCCACCCGCGATTCCTGGCCGGAATGAACCCGCCGGGCCCGCCCCCACCTGTCCCGGAGCTGCTCCCAGGTTTCCCGGGCGCTCTCCCGGTTCCTGTCCCCGGATCCCTGGAGCTCCTGCGTGACGCGGCCCACGGAGGCCACGCGCGCCGCCAGCGCCGCCAGCTCCGGCTCCAGCGTCTCGAACCTGCGGGAGCGCCGGGAATGACCGGGAATACCGGGAATACCGAGCTGGGGCTGGGAATTCAGGGAACAGCGGAAACCCCAGCAACGCCGTGCTGGAAACCCTGGGAATACCGCAAATCCCGGGAATACCGCAAATCCCGGGAATACCGCGCTGGGGGTGGGAATTTTGGGAGTGCTGGGGATAGGGTGTTGGAGGTGGGAATTTTGGGAGGGCTGGGAATATCTCACGTCAAGGTGAGAATTCAGAGAGTACAGGGAATGCTGTGTTGGGAGTGAAAATTCTGGGAAAACGGGAACACCCGGAACACTGGGAATGTTGTGGTGGAGGTAGGAACTCAGGGAACACTGGGAATACTGGAGAGATCCTGAGGAAAAACGGGAATAACGGGGCGATCTCGTGTATTCTTGGGAAAATTCCTGGGGGAATCCCGGCGGGGGCGAATCCAGGATTTCCCGGGGAATAATTCTGGGATTTCCACGGCTCAGCGCGGGGCGCTCACCGCTGCTGCACCACCTCCAGGTCCTCGATGCGCTCGGGAATTTCCATGGAGAGCAGCCACTGCTCCCTCTCGCCCACCCAGAGCGCGCAGGCATCGGCCTCGCTGCGCGCCGCGAACAATCCCAGCGCGTCCCGCAGCTCCAGGCGCCGCAGCTCCGCCCGCTCCTCCAGCTCCCGGTGCCGCCGCTCCAGCTCCGCCAGCCGCTCCGCCAGCCCCGGCACCACATCGGGAACTCCGGCGGCATCGCCGGGCAGCGCCTGCTCCCGCAGCGCCGCCAGCGCCGGCCCGCGCCGCCGCATCTCGTCCTGCAGCTCCCGCAGCCGCCGCTCCAGGATCCCCGCGGATCTCTCGTCGTGGCCGAGCTCCGGCCCCGCCACTCTCCGGGCAGCGGCCGCCAGCCAGGCCTCGGCCTCGGCAGCCTCCGCGTCCAGCTGGAATCGCCCCGCGGCCGCTCGGAGCCGCCGCTCCCGAGCCCCGGCCAGCGCCGGCAGCGCCGCCCAGAGCGACTCCAGCTCCCGGATCCGGCGGGACACGGCGGCCGCGGGGTCCGGGCAGCCGGGAGTGGGGCCCGGGGGTCCCTCAGGGCCTTCTGGGCATCCCACGGCGGGTTCCGAGGGTCTGGAGGCGGATGCCGAGAGTCCCTCCGAGGATCCAGGGGTGGATTCCACGGGTCCGGCAGCGCGTCCCAGGGATGCGTTCTTGGATTCCGGGGGTCCCGGGGGAGGTTCCGTGGATTTGGCGGTGGATCCAGCAGCGGATTCGGCGGGTTTCGCGCTTCCCATCGATCCGGCAGCGGATCCCGTTGATCCAGGGGTGGCTTCCATGGATCCGGCGGCTCCGTCGGGGTCTCCCTGCGCCAGCAGCTCCCGGCCCCGCTCCAGCAGCTGCTCCAGCGGCCCCGCGCGTCCCCCCAGCGCCCCTCGGATGGCCTCGAGCTGGCTCAGCATCCGCAGGGCACCCGGCAGGTCCCGGCCCAGCTCCGGGCAGCGCAGGAGCCGCTCCTGCTCTCGCATCCAGGCCTCCTCCTCGCCCGCATCCCACAGGAACTTCCAGAGGCGCCGGGAGCGCTCCAGCCGCAGCCGCCGCTGCGCCGACAGCGCCGAGAGCCCCCGGTAGCGCAGCTCCAGAGCCGCCACCCGGGCCCGCAGCTGCTCCGGGGGGCACGGGCGGTACCCTGGGGGCACGGGCGGGGGTCAGCGGGGCTTGGCAGGACCCGGGGGTCCCAGGGTTTGGGGGTCCTGGGGTCTGGAATCCCCAGGGTTCAGGGGTACGGTGTTTGGGGATCCCAATTTTTGAGGGTCCCAAGGTCTGGGATTCCGGGATCCCGAGGATTTGGGAGAGGCAGCGTTTGGGGGTCCTGGGGGTCTGGGATTTGGAGGTCCCAGGGTTCAGGGATCCGATGTTTTGGGGTCTCAGTTTTTGGGGGTCCTGAGGTTTGAGGGTCCGTTTTGGGGTTCTGGTAGGTCCCAGTTTTGGGGAGGTGCGTGGGGGTCCCAGGATTCAGGCGTCCCTGGGTTTGGGGGTTCCAGGGCATCACAGGGGTCCCAATTTTGGGGGTCACTCACCGCCCCCCTCCCCGAGGAAGCGCTCGGCCGCCGCCCCCACACTCCGGACCCTCTCGGCCTGGGCCGCCACGTCCCCCTCGACCAGGGCGTGGATCTGCAGCAGATCATCCACCTGGCTCAGGTGCTGCCCGAAATCCCGCGACTGCAGCCGCACCTGGGGACCCGGGGGACACGGGGGACACGGGGGGGGGTCACCGGGAGGGGGTCCCACCAGGGGACCCCACCCCCCCCGGCTCCCCTCCCCACCTCCATCTCCTCCATCCAGCCCATCAGGTGCTCCAGGTCGCGCAGGAGCCGCTGCAGCTCCAGGTGCGCCCGGAGCCGCTCTCGCCTCGCCGCCACCTGCGCCCGCAGCGCCTCCCAAAGCGACACCACGTGGTCGCGCCGTGTCGCGATACCGCTCATGTCGTGATAGCGCTCGGCCTCCAGCTCGGCGGCCACGGCGGTGACGGCGCGCACGCGGCTGCCGTAGGCGGCGATGTCGCTCTCGATGGCCTCGTGTTTGCGCAGAGCGGCCTCGACCCCCGCCAGGGACCCCCCGAAATTGTCCTGGGGGGGGGAAAGGGGCGTGAGAGGCTGGGACACTCCAGGGACCCCCCCGGAATTGTCCTGGTGGGGGGGAAAGGGACGTGAGGGGTGACAAAGGAGGGGGACGCGCCCTGAAATTGTCCTGGTGGGGACAGGGGGGGTCCCCTGTGCCACGGGGTTGTGATTTGGGGTTGATTTGGGGTCGCGGGGGGTGTCGGGGGTCGCTGGGTGGGGGGTCCCGGTGTCACCTGTGCCACCAGGCGCTGGTTGTCCCCCAGCCAGGTCTCCCTGAGGGCGGCCTTGCGGTGGAACCTCGCCGCCAGCTGCTCCAGGTGCTGCTGCCGGAGCAGCTCCGAGCGCAGCGCCAGCTCCCGGCCGTGCTCCGCCTTCTCCAGCCGCTCCCACGCCTGCGGGCACCGCACGGTCACCTGGGGCACCCGCGACACCTGGCATGTGTCACCTGGGGCACCCGGGACACCCGGGACACCTGGCATGTGTCACCTGGGGCACCCGGGACACCTGGGGACACCTGGGACACCTGGCACTTGTGTAACTGAGTCCCCTCCCGTGTCCCCCCAACCCCATCCCCTGTCCCTGTCCCCTGTCCCTGTCACCCTGTTGATGTCGGTTCTGTGTGTCCCTCCTGTCCCCCATGTCCCCCCTGTGCCCCCCCTGTCCCCCCATGTCCCCATCCCTGTTCCCTGTCCCTGTCACCCTGTTGATGTCGGTGCTGTGTGTCTCTCCTGTCCCCCATGCCCCCCATGTCCCCCATGTCCCCATCCCTGTCCCCTGTCCCTGTCACCCTGTTGATGTCGGTGCTGTGTGTCTCTCCTGTCCCCCATGCCCCCCATGTCCCCCATGTCCCCATCCCTGTCCCCTGTCCCTGTCACCCTGTTGATGTCGGTGCTGTGGGTCCCCTCCCGAGGCACGAACTGTCGCTGGTTGTTGGCTCGCAGGCGGCTCCGGAGCGAGAACAGCAGCACCTCCAGGGACCCCTTGTCCTCGAACCTGCAGGGGGGACCCCAAAATACACCAGGGGACCCCAAAACCCACCCCGGGGGGACCCCAAAACCCCTCAGAGGGAAACTGAAACCCATTGGGAGGACCCCAAACCCAATTTGGGGACCCCAAACCCCCCTGGGGAGCCCCCCGAGCCCACTCTGCCCCCCAGCCCAATTTGGGGCTCACCGGGGGGGTTTCTCGGTGGTGCGGTAGGCGCTGAAGGCCTGGAGCTGCCCCTGCAGGCCGGGGATGCCGCGGGGCAGGCGCCGGTCAGTGAGGAGCAGCAGCGAGCGCTGGATCCAGCCCAGCAGCTCGGCCGCCTGCGCCTCGTAACGGCCGGCCAGGCCCTCGGCCTCGCGCGCTGCCTCCAGAACCTGCGGGACAGGCGGATGTCTGTCTGTCCGTGCTCGTGTCTGTCATCTGTCCATCCATCCATCATCCATTGTCTGTTCATCCATCATCCATCAATCATCCATTGTCTGTCCATCCATCCATCATCCATCCATCCATCCATCCATCCATCCATCCATCATCCATCCATCATCCATCCATCCATCCATCATCCATCATCCATCATCCATCCATCATCCATCATCCATCCATCATCCATCCATCCATCCATCATCCATCATCCATCCATCATCCATCCATCATCCATCCATCCAT
Source organism: Cyanistes caeruleus (assembly GCF_971803275.1). NCBI lineage: Eukaryota > Metazoa > Chordata > Aves > Passeriformes > Paridae > Cyanistes > Cyanistes caeruleus. The sequence goes on from NC_141735.1 coordinate 1,356,615, forward strand.
CCATCCTCCATCCATCCATCCATCATCCATCCATCATCCATCATCCATCCATCCATCCATCCATCATCCATCCATCCATCCATCATCCATCATCCATCCATCATCCATCCATCATCCATCCATCCATCCATCCATCATCCACCCATCCATCATCCATCCATCATCCATCCATCATCCATCCATCCATCCATCCATCATCCACCCATCCATCATCCATCCATCATCCATCCATCATCCATCCATCCATCCATCATCCATCCATCCATCCATCCATCATCCATCATCCATCCATCATCCATCATCCATCAATCCATCCATCCATCATCCATCATCCATCATCCATCCATCCATCCATCCGTCCATCATCCATCCATCCATCCATCATCCATCATCCATCCATCATCCATCCATCATCCATCATCCATCCATCATCCATCCATCCATCCATCATCCATCCATCCATCCATCATCCATCCATCATCCATCCATCCATCATCCATCCATCATCCATCCATCCATCCATCCATCCATCATCCATCCATCATCCATCCATCATCCATCCATCCATCATCCATCCATCATCCATCCATCATCCATCCATCCATCATCCATCCATCATCCATCCATCATCCATCCATCCATCATCCATCCATCATCCATCCATCCATCATCCATCCATTATCCATCCATCATCCATCCATCCATCCATCATCCATCCATCATCCATCCATCATCCATCCATCCATCCATCATCCATCCATCATCCATCATCCATCATCCATCATCCATCATCCATCATCCATCCATCCATCATCCATCATCCATCCATCCCCATCCCCCACCCATCCTTCTGTCCATCTCCATCTGTCCCTCCCTGCCCCCCCCACCCCATCCCCCCGCCCATCCCCATCCCCCAACACCATCTGTCCATCCCGTGTCCCCCCCATGTCCATCTGTCCATCCCGTGTCCCCCCCATGTCCATCTGTCCACCCCGTGTCCATCCCGGACCTTCCCGACGCGTTTTCCCTCCACGGCCAGCGCCTTCATCCTGGAGAAGTGGTGGTAGAGGGCGGCCACGTAGGTCAGCACTGACCGCTCGTCCGGCTGCTCCACGGCCACATCTGGGGGGCACGGGGGGGGGGTCAGACCCCCAAATCCCCCCTCGGGGACCCCCAAAGCCACCCCCAAATCCCCCCCCGGGGACCCCCAGCCCCCGCAGCCCCTCACCCTCGGGGTCCAGCAGCCGGGTGACCCCCAGCTCCCGCTCGGCCACGGCGAAGGCGCTCTGCAGGTTGTGGAGGGCGTTGGCCCCGCGCAGAGACCCCACGTCCAGCAGCTCCGGCCTGGGGGCGACCGGACAGATGACCACTGACCCTGAGCCATGACCACTGACCCACTGACCCTGACTCACTGACCCTGAGCCATGGCTACTGACCCTGAGCTATGGCCACTGACCCACTGACCCTGAGCCACTGACCCACTGACCACTGTCCCACTGACCCTGACCCACTGACCCTGAGCCATGGCTACTGACCCTGAGCCATGACCACTGACCCACTGACCCTGAGCCACTGACCCTGAGCCATGGCTACTGACCCTGAGCTATGGCCACTGACCCACTGACCCTGAGCCACTGACCCTGAGCCATGGCCACTGACCCACTGACCCTGAGCCATGGCTACTGACCCACTGACCCTGAGCCACTGACCCTGAGCTATGGCCACTGACCCACTGACCCTGAGCCACTGACCCTGAGCCATGGCTACTGACCCACTGACCCTGAGCCATGGCTACTGACCCTGAGCCATGGCCACTGACCCACTGACCCTGAGCCACTGACCCTGAGCCATGGCTACTGACCATTGACCTATGACCCACTGACCCTGAGCACTGACCCACTGAGCCATGGCCACTGATCCCTGACCCACTGACCACTGACCCAGACCCACTGACCCCTAACCCCATAACCCCCTATCCCCATCATCCCCAGCCCCCGCACCCCACAGCCCCGCCCCACAGCAGCCCCTGTGCCCCACAGCCCCCCCATCCCACAGCCCCCCACCCCACAGCAGCCCCTGTGCCCCACAGCCCCCCCATCCCACAGCCCCCTGCCCCACAGCCCCCCGCCCCATAGCCCCCCTGCCCCACAGCCCCCCTGCCCCACAGCAGCCCCCCCTGCCCCACAGCCCCCCCTGCACACCGGTGCCGGTGGATGAGGGCGCAGAAGGCCAGCCCGTCCCGCCAGCTCGTGGTGAAGTTCTGCACGTTCACATTGGGGTACCTGGGGGGGGCGGGGATGGTCACAGACCCCCCGAGAGCCCCCGGGAGCCCCCAGGAACCCCCCAGACCCCACAGGTCCCTCCTGAGCCACACTGAGACCACCCAGACCCCTCCTGGACCCCCCCAGGACCCTCCCAGATCCCTTCAGGATCCCCCCGAGGCCCCCAGGACCCCCCCAGACCCTCCTCACCCCACAGTTTTCATCTGGCAACAGCTCCACAGAGCCCCCCAGGATCCCCCCAGGACCCCCCAAACCCCCCCGGGACCCCCGGGACCCCCTCACCCCGCGGTTTTCATCTGGCACCAGCCCCCCAGGACCCCCCAAACACCCCCGGGACCCCCTCACCCCGCGGTTTTCATCTGGCACCAGCCCCCCAGGACCCCCCAAACCCCCCCGGGACCCCCTCACCCCGCGGTTTTCATCCGGCACCAGCCCCCCAGGACCCCCCAAACCCCCCCGGGACCCCCGGGACCCCCTCACCCCGCGGTTTTCATCTGGCACCAGCCCCCCAGGACCCCCCAAACCCCCCCGGGACCCCCGGGACCCCCTCACCCCGCGGTTTTCATCCGGCACCAGCCCCCCAGGACCCCCCAAACCCCCCCGGGACCCCCGGGACCCCCTCACCCCGCGGTTTTCATCTGGCACCAGCCCCCCATGACCCCCCAAACCCCCCCGGGACCCCCGGGACCCCCTCACCCCGCGGTTTTCATCTGGCACCAGCCCCCCAGGACCCCCCAAACCCCCCCGGGACCCCCGGGACCCCCTCACCCCGCGGTTTTCATCTGGCACCAGGCCAGCAGCGCGTCCTTGGCCGATTTCCTCTCCCGCGTGTCCCCGGTCTCCACGCTGATGTCCTGGATCTGGGGAGGGGGCAGCCCGAAAAATGGGGTCAGACACCCCTAAATTAGGGTCAAGAACCCCCCCAAAGCGGGTCTGGGACCCCCAAAATGGGTGCAAGCCTCCCGTGGTGGGGTCAAGACCCCCAAAAATGAGGTCTGGGACCCTCCTGGGTGGGGTCACGACCCCCCAGAAGTGGGTGCAGGACCCCCAGAAGTGGGTGCAGGACCCCCAAAAGCGGGTGCAGGACCCCCAAAAGTGGGTGCAGGACCCCCAGAAGGAGCCCCTGGGAGGTCTGGGGTACCTCAATGACCAAACCGAGCCCCCAGGGTGGGTTCAGAACCCCCCGAAATGACCCAGGATGGGCACAGACCCCCCCCCTCCCAGGGCGGCCGCGCCCCCTCCCCATTTCACCCAGCGGGGGGGGGGGGGGGGGGGTCCCGGGGGGGCCACCTGGAAGCGCAGGATGATGGTCCAGACCAGGCCGAGGGTCAGGCGGGGGTTGCCATCCACGATGTCGTGCGAGCCCACGTTCTCCAGGTGCACGCGCTGCTCCCGCAGGAAGCGCAGCGCCTTCTCCACGTTCTCCAGGCAATGGATCCTCATCCGGCCCCGCGTGGGGCGCGGCTGGGCCGGGGGGGCACGGTCAGAGACCCTCCCCCAGCCGGGCAGGGGGAGAGGGGGGCGTGGGGAGGGAGGAAATGGGGGTTTGGAAGGGGTTAAAAGGGGGTGGGGGGTGTAGGAATGGGGGTTTGAGGGGTCTGGGGGTGATGGAAAAGGGGTTGGGGGGTTTGGGGGGGCGTGGAGGTTTTGGGGAGGGGGTTTGGGGGGTCTGGGGGTGACTGGGAGAGGGGTTGGGGGGTTTGGGGGGGCGCGGAGGTTTTGGGGAGGGGGTTTGAGGGGTCTGGGGGTGACTGGGAGAGGGGTTGGGGGGTTTGGGGGGGCGCGGAGGTTTTGGGGAGGGGGTTTGGGGGGGTCTGGGGGTGATGGAAAAGGGGTTGGGGAGGTCTAGAGGAGGGTGGGGGTCACAGGAAGGGGATTTGGGGAGCACAGAGGGGGGTGGGGGGGTCTGGGGAGGGGGTTTTGGGGGGTCTAGGGGGGCCCGGGGGGGGTGAGGGTGGCAGAATTTGGGGTTTGGGACATATGGGAGAAAGGCAGAGGGGGGTGGGGGTCACAGACAGGAGGATTTGGGGGGGTCTGGGGGTCTCCAGGAGGGTCTGGGGGTCCCCATGACAGTTGTCCCAAATTTGGGGAGGGGTCGCACTCACCAGGGTCTCCCCCAAGAGCCCCTCGAGCAGCCGGGGGGGGGGTCCCGGGGGTCCTTTTTTGAGGGATTTCCCATTTTTTGGGGAGGGTCCTTATTTAGGGGTGGTGGTTTTTTTTTGGGGTTTCCCCTTTGAGGGGGGTGTCCCCATTTTGGGGAGGGGTCGCACTCACCAGGGTCTCCCCCGAGTGCCCCTCGAGCAGCCGGGGGGGGTCCCGGGGGTCCTTTTTTGAGGGATTTCCCATTTTTTGGGGAGGGTCCCTCTTTGGGGGGTGGTGTTTTTTTTTGGGGGGGGTTTCCCCTTTGAGGGGGGTGTCCCCATTTTGGGGAGGGGTCGCACTCACCAGGGTCTCCCCCGAGAGCCCCTCGAGCAGCCGCAGCAGGAGCCGCCCGTCCCGGAGGTCGCTGTAAAGGTCCCCCAGGTGCGACCCCCGGGCCAGGTGGGAATTCACCCACTTGGTGAAGGTTTTCTTCTGCACCGCCTCGCGCTCGTCTGGGGAGGGGTCACGGGGGGGGGGGGGGCTCAGAGACCCCCAAAACTCCCCCCAAATCCCTCCCAGACCACCCAAACCCCTCCCCCGACCGCCCAAATCCCACCCAGAGCCCCCAAATCCCAACAGCGACTCCCCCCCTCCCCCCCCTTCTGTGTCGGTCTGGGGGGGTCACAGACCCTCAGACCCCCCCAAAAGCCCCCCAAAAACCCCCAAAGACCCCCCAAAACCCCCCCAAAATCCCCCAAAGACCCCCCTAAACCACCCAAATCCCACCCAAAGACCCCTCCCCACATCCCCCTTCTTCCGCACGGCTGGGAGGAAAAGGGGGGAGTGGGGGGGGGGGTTCAGGGACCCCCAAAACCTCCCCAAAACCCCCCCCAAAATCCCCCCAAAGCTCCCCAAGGGTCGGAGCCCCCCGAGGGGGGTCGGGGGGGGGGGGAGGGGATCCCCCCGCGCCAGCCGGTGCTGGATTAACGCTAAGAGGATTTGGGGGGGGGTCCTTGGGGGGGTCCTGGGGCAGATTGGGGGGGTTTGGGGGAATTTCCTGGGGGGTTTGGGGCAATCCAGGGGGTTTGGGAAGGGAAATTTGGGGAGTTCCCCCCCATTTTTCCACTGGATGCCCCCATTTTCGGGGGTTTTCCCCCATTTTCGGGGTTTTTCCCCCATTTTCGGGGTTTTTCCCCCATTTTCGGCGTTTTTCCCCCATTTTCGGCGTTTTTCCCCATTTTCGGGGGTTTTCCCCCATTTTCGGGGGTCTTCCTCCATTTTTTGGGGGGTTTCCCCGATTTTTTAGGGATCACTCCCACGTTTTGAGGCTCCCCCATCCCCATTTTTGGGGTCTCCCCATATTTTTTGGTTGTTTTCCCCTCTTTTCTGGACATTTCCACCTATTTCGGATTTTTTTTCCCCCCGTTTTTTGCCGTTTTCCCCACATTTTTCTGCCGCCCCCTCCTCATTTTTGGGCGCATTTCCCCATTTTTGGGGTCCAACTCCCCAAGTTTTGGGTTCCCCATCCCCATTTTTGGGATTCTCACATATTCCCGATATGATTCTCATCATTTTTTGGGTCGTTTCCCTCATTTTTTGGGGCTGTTTCCCTGATTTTCTCCACTTTTCCATCGCTTGCTTTATTTCCCTCACTTATTTATCCTCCCAAAAAACATTCCAGGGGTCCCTATTCCCATTTTTTTCGGATCCTCCACATTTTTGGCGAGTTTCTCCCCGCTTTTCTCAGGTTCCAATCCCGTTTTTTTATCCATTCCCATCATTTTTTGGGCGGTTTCTTCCTTTTTTTTTCGGCTTTTCCCCAATTTTTTGCATTTTCCCCTTTCCATTTTTCCCACCCTCCCTCTGATTTTCGCATTTTTATCCCGCTTTTTGTGTTTTCTTCACATTTCTTGCACTTTCCCCCCCAAACTTTTTGCTTTCCCCTCCAATATTTGAACTTTCCCCCCCACTTTTTGTTCATTTCCCCCGATTTTTTTTTCACTTTTTTCCTTTTCTCCCATTTTTCGCGCTTTGCCCAGAATTTTTCCGCATTTCCCACGAATATTTCCATTTCCCACCCATTTTTATCCACTCCCCCCTCAATTTTTACGCATTTCCACCCAATTTTAGGACTTTCCCCCCCCACTTTTTACTCTTTCCCCCCCCATTCTTTCCACTTCCCCCACGAAAATTGAATTTTTCTCCTCACTTTTTGTGCGTTTCGCGCCGCTTTTTGCGCTTTCCCCTCAATTTTTTAACCCTTCCACCTTTTTTTGTGAATTTCCCCTCAATTTTTTAACCCTTCCACCTCTTTTCGTGCATTTCCCCTCAATTTTTTAACCCTTCCACCTCTTTTCGTGCATTTCCCCCTCAATTTTTTAACCCTTCCACCTCTTTTCGTGCATTTCCCCTCAATTTTTTCCACTTTCCCCTCCGTTTTTTTGCATTTTTTTTTCCCGTTTTCACTTTTTTTTTCCCCAATTTTTTTTTTTTTTTTTTTTTTATCTTTTCCCACCTCGATTTTTTTTCCCCCATTTTTGGGGTCCCCCCCCCCCCACCCCGCACCTGCCAGAGCTTTGATGCGGGAGCGCTCGAAGCGCCGGGCGGAGCCTTCCTCCTCCTCTTCCTCCTCCTCCTCTTCCTCCTCCTCGGGCCCCCCCGCGCCCCCCTCCCCCTCCCAGCGGGGGTCGCTGAACCTCGGCAGCTCCAGGGGGTCGTAGGGGGGAGGGGACAGCATGGTGACCTTTGGGGACCCCCAAATTTGGGGAGGGGGCGACGCTGGGAGGGTTCAGGGAGCAGCTGGAAAATTAAAAAAAAAAAAGGGGGGGGGTTGGGAAAGGGGGGGGGGGGTTTGGTCACAATCCCCTCCCCCCAAAGTGACCCTCGGGATCCTTAAATTAGCGGAGACCCCTCCTCAAATTAAGGGGGACCCCTCCTCGAATTAATAAAAATATTCTTTGGATTGAGAGGTTTTTCCTAAATTAATGGAGCCCCCCCCTAAATTAATGGAACCATCCCAAATTAATAAAGAACCTCCCGAATTAAAAGAGACCCCTCCCCAAATTAAGGGGGACCCCTCCCCGAATTAATAAATCCGCCACAAATTAATAAAGATCCCTCCAATTAACAGGAACTTCCCCAAATTAATCGGGACGCCCCCAAACCCTTCCCCAAAGTTCACTTTCAGTAGAGACCCCTCCCCAATATTAAATCGAAACCCCCCCAAACGGGAGAGGGACCCTCCCCAAATCCTTCCCGGGGACCCCCCAAAGCCCCCCCGTCCTCTTTTTGAGCCCCCCCGGGACCCCCCAAAACTCCTCAGAGTTCCCCCCCTCCTCCTTAGACCCCCTCCCCAAAACTGTCAGGGACCCCCCGAGCTCCCCCAGGACCCCCCCGGCCATTCCCAAACTCAACCGAAGCCCCCCAACCTCTCCAGAGACCCCCTTGAGCCCCCCCAAATCCTCTCTGACGACCCCCGAGCCTCCCCAAATCCTCACCGGGACCCCCAAAACTCCTCCAAGCCCCCCCCCAAAAAACTCTCCGGGTCAGCCTGAGCGCCCCCAAATCCTCTCAAACAAACCCCGAGCGCCCCAAATTCCTGCCTGGAACCCCCAAAACTCCTCCGAGACCCCCCCCCGGCTCCCCAGAGCCCCCCCAGAGCCCCCCGCTCTCCCCCCACTCCCCCCCCCGTTAATGCTCTTAACGGGGATCAGCGGCCGCAGCGCCGGGGGGGATCGGGGGGGGTTTGGGAACACAAACACGCGAATTTTGGGGTGGGGGCTCCCCAAATTCTCCCGGGACAGCGCGGGGGGGGGCTCTGCCCGGGGATGCGGAGCCGCTGCCGCAGTGCCCGGGGGGGGGACGCGGGGGGATCTGCCGGGTCGGGGGGGGTTGCGGGACCCCGGAGGGGGGTTCTGAGGGTGGGTTTGGGGTGTTTTGGGGGGGGGGTCTCCCCCCGTCTGAGCCCCCCCAGGTGTGACCCCCCCCCCTTACCTGCGCTGCAGCCGCGGCGCGCGCTGAGACCGCGGCAGCTCATCACACCCCGGGGGGCGGGGCCTCAGACCACGCCCCTCCGCCGTCACCACGGTAACGCCCCTGGCCACGCCCCTTTCGGCTCGCTGCCATAGCGACGAGCGCGGTGGCCACGCCCCCCTCGGGGGGTTTTCCCGCCCCTCGCCTTTCCCGCCCGCCAGGGGGCGCTGAGGGGAGAGCGGGGCAAAGATGGCGGAGGAGGCCGTGAGGGGGGTGAGGGGGTTTTGGGGCTGTTTTGAGGGGTTATGTGGGGTCAGGGATCACTAGAGAGGGTTGTGGGAGCTTTGGGAGGTCCCTGGGGGTGGTTATGGGGGTTCTGAGGGATCACTAAGGAAGGTTGTGGGGCTTGGCGGGTATTGGGGGGGTTCTCTGGGGGTCACTGTGAGGGGTCAGTGGTCACTAAAGTGGGTTGGGGGCCCCTAGGGGGTCTTTGGGGGGGTGTCTATGAGGGGACAAAAGTCACGAGGGAAGTTTTGAGGGGATTTGGGGAGATTCGGGTGGTGTTGGGGGTCTCCAAAGAGGTTTAGGGGGAGTTTTGTGGGTCTCTGTGTGAGTCAGGCCTCACTTAGAAGGAGCGGGGGTCTTGGGGAAGGGGCTCCGGGTGATTTTTGGGGGTTTTGGGGGGCGGTTTTTGAGGTCTCCTCAGCCCTTCTGGCCCTGCAGATCCTGGAGCAGCTCCTGGTGGCCCTGGGGACCCCCAAAAATGGGGAGCCCCGACGGGGAGCTCTGCTAGTGGCCCTGACAGCGGGGAAGGGCCCGGGGGGGCCCCCCTGCATCTTCACAGGTGGGTGGGGGGGTCCTGGGGGGTCCTGGGGGCTCCCCTCAGACCCCCCTGACCCTCCCCCACTTTTCCCAGTGGCCGCCACGGGACCCCTCGGCCGTGACCTCGACCCTGAAGTGCTTGAAGGGGGTAAGAGACCCCCTCAAACCCCCCAGAGACCCCCCCAAAACCTCTCTGGGACCCCCTGACCCTCCCAGGGACACTCCTAACCTCTCCGACTCCTTTAAGAGCCCCCCCAAGCCCCCAAAAACCTCTCTGGGGACCCCCTAAATCACCTCAATCTCCCCCCAAACCCCTTAAATCCCCCCCAAAATTCTTTCCAGCTCCCCGAGGGGTGCAGGAGCTGCCGGGAGCCCCCCCAAATGCCCCCCCCTGCTGCAGGCAGATCCTGGCCCGGGCTCAGATGCAGAGGAGCTTCCAGGTGAGTTTTGGGGGGGTCGGGGGGGGATTTTGGGGTCCCCCCCTCTCTCTGAGCTCTTTCCCAGCCCTCCAGAGTCACCTTAAGGCGGGGGGAATTGGGGTCGGGGGGGCCTCGGGAGCCCCCCGGGAGCGGGAATTGGGGCGGGAGGATAAAAATAGTCGGGGTGGCCTGGATTTGGGGGGAAATAATGGGGTCACCGGTGGGGGGAGGGGAAATGGGGTCACCGGGGGGGGCTGGGACCCCCCAAAACAGACGGGGGAAGTGGGGGGATGGGGTGGTAACCCCCCCAGACTGAGCCAAGGTCCTTGGGGAGGTATTGGGGTCCCCTCAACCCCTCCAGATCTGCCCCCCGGGGGTCGTGGGGGATTTTGGGGTCCCCTTCAGCCCCTCCGTACCCCCCCCCTCAGATCTGCCAGCCCCTCCCGTTGAGCCCCGCCCGGGGGTCCCTGTGGCGGCTCCTGCACCGGACCAGCCTCGTGCACCCTGAGGTACCACGGGGGCTTTGGGGGTCCCGGGGGGTCCCCAAAAGGGTGGGGGGGTTCCCCAGTGACCCCCTCCGGACCCCCCCAGGTCGAGTTTCATTTCTGTGTCAGCATCGATGGGAAGGTCACGTCCCGAACCCTCAGGTGAGACCCCCAAATTTGGCACACCCCCACCTTGGGGTCACCCAAACTGGGGTCACCCCAGTCCTGGGAAACCCCCTAATTGGGGTCTCCCTCCCCCGATGTCCCCCAGCCCCGAGCCCCCCTGGGCACAGGCGGGAACCAGGCTGAGGGTGCAGAGCCGGCACTTCACTGGGTACGGACTGGGAGGGACTGGGAGGGACTGGGGGGGACTGGGATGGGCTGAGGGGACTGAAATGGGACTGGGGGGGACTGGGATGGGTTTGAGATGGGACTGGGAAGGACTGGGATAGGGGACTGGGATGGGTTGGACTGGATCGAGGGGACTAGAACGGGACTGGGATGGGGTTGAGGGGGACTGGAGTGGATTGGGATGGACAGGGATGGAACTGGGATGGATTGGGATGGATTGAGGGGACTCAGACGGGACTGGGAGGGACTGGGATGGGTTTGAGATGGGACTGGGAAGGACTGGGATAGATTGGGGTGGACTGGGATGGGACTGGAGTGGATTGGGATGGATTGAGGGGACTCAGACGGGACTGGGAGGGACTGGGATGTGAACTGGGAGGAGCCGGGAGGGACTGGGATGCAGCGAGGTGGTTTTGGACTGGGATGAACTGGGACGGGCGGGAACGGAGAGGGATAAACTGGGACGAGGCAGGCGAGTAGTGCAGGGTCAGACTGGGATGAACTGGTCCGGACTGGTCCGTTCCCCTCAGGCCGCCCTGCAGCCGCCTCCGCCCGTGCCCGGGGCCGCCGCTGCCGCTGCCGGTACCGGCCCCGCTGGCGGCCGCGGGCTTCGGGGGGGACCTGCAGCTGCTCCCGGTCAGCGCCCTCAGCCCCGCCGGGACCCCCGGGACCCCCGGGCCGGGACCCCCGCTCCGCCGAGTGCAAATATCCGGGGTTGGGGGCACCTGGGGGGGATTGGGGTGTCCAAGGGGGGGATTTGGGGTGTCCAAGGGGGGGATTTGGGGCGGTGTTGGGGACTTTGGGGAGGGGGATTTGGAGTCCTGAGGTGGGGTTTGGGGGATTCAGGGGGGGATTTAGGGTGTTGGTAGGGGTTTTGGGGCACCTGAGCAGTTTTGGGGTGCCCGGAGTTGAATTTGGGGTGTCTGGGGGTATTTGAGGTGCCCAGGAGGGGTCTCAGAGTGCCTGAGGGGAGTTTTGGGTTGTCCAGAAGGTTCTCGGGGGGCAGGGGTGTGAAATTCGGGTTTCCTGGGGGATCTCAGGATGCCCAGGTGGGATTTGGGGCTATGGGGGATTTTGGGGGGGCTCCATCCCCCCCATTGTTCTCCTTGACCTTCCCACCTTTACCTGTTTGACCCCGCGGGGGTCCCCGTGCCCCCCCCGGCCCCCCCAGCCCTGGGGGACCCCTCTCTGCTGGGGGACTGGGGGAGCTTCGGCCTGGCTGCAACCCCCCCAGACCCCAAAAACCCCCCGGACCCCCAAGGCTCCTGTGAGGATGAGGAAGGTCCGTGGAGTTCCAGGGTTTTTTGGGGGGATTTTGGGGGGAATTTCGGGGTTTCCCCCCCTCAGAACCCCCCGTGTTGTCCCCACAGAGCCGGTGCCCCCCGATGTCACCTTTGGGGTGCACTGGGACCCCCCTGAGGGGGACGGAGACCCCCAAAACCCCCCCGAGGGGGACCCCAAAACCCTCCTGGTTTTCCTCTTCCTGCGGCACCGGGACCCCTTTGGGGTGTACGATGCAGGTAAGGGGGAGACCCCGATTTTGGGGTGTCCCCAGGCTCTGGGGGTGTCCCCAAGCTCTGGGGGTGTCCCCAGGCTCTGGGGGTGTCCCCGTGGCTCAAGAGGGTCCCCAAACTTCGAGCTGTCCCTGAAGTTTTGGGCTGTCCCAAAGTTCTGGAAGGTCCCTCATCATTTTGGGGATGTCCCCATGGTTTGGGGTTGACCCCCTGGTGTGTCCCCTTGTTTTAGGGGTGTCCTCAAGGTTTTGGGGGTGTCCCCACGATTTTGGGGTGCCCCCCATGGCCCCCTTCCCAGGCTCCATGCTCCAGCTCAGCCACCCGAGCTGGGCTGACCCCAAGATTTGGGGGTGTCCCCTTGTTTTTGGGGTTATCCCCGTGGTTCAGGGCTGTCCCCCCTCTCTGGAGGGGTCCCCTACGGTTCGAGGAGCCCCCCCCAAATCCGGGGTCCCCCCCCAGGGATGCGCCGGCTGCTCCTGCCCCAGCTGGACCCCACGCTCCGCCTGAGCCGCCCCGCGCTGGCCCGGGGGCTCCGGACCCTCCTGCACCCCCTCCTGGGGGGGCTGCACCGCCAGAACCAGGTGGGTGCGAGGTTTTGGGGTCCCCCCGACCCCCCCAAATCCCCGGTGACCCCCCAAATCCCCCCTGCAGGCCCAGCAGCACGTGGCCCGAGCCCAGGCCCTGGCGGTGGCCGCGGTGACGGCCGTGGTGGCCGCCAGCTCCAGCTCCCGCTTCCGCAGCGCCTGCCTGGGCGCCCTGCAGGTTTGGGGGTTCTGGGGGGGGGTCCCCCATGTCCGAGGGGGGGTTTGGGGGTGTCCCCAGTGTCACCGTGTCCCCCCCAGGTGCAGGACACACCGGCGCTGGCGGTGGCCGCACGCCGCAGGTGGGCCGAGGTCTCACGCCGGCCACGGCTGCCCCACGGGGGTGAGGGGGGAAACGGGGCTGGGGGGGGTCCCCAAAACCCCCCCGGGCACTGAACCCCCCCCCCCGTGCCCCCACAGAGACCCCCCAAAAACAGCGCCGGGGGCGGAGGGAGGAGCAGAAGGAGGAGGAGGAGGAAGGGCCCCGGAGCAACCAGGGCCAGGTGGGGTTTGGGGGTCCCTCCCCCCTCTGGGACCCCCCGGGATCCCCCCAGTAACCCCCGGGACCCCCCAGCTGCAGGACCCCGAGGAGTGGATGCTCTGAGGGACAGGAGAGAGCCCCCTCCCATCCCAGTGCTCCCAGTCCTGGCTCGTCCCAGTTACACCAGTTGGTCCCAGTTCCTTCCGTGGGTTTCATTTCCTGCAGTCGCTCCCAGTTACTCCTCGCGGTCCCAGTTCCCCCAGCACTCCCAGTTCCCCCAGCACTCCCAGTTCCCCCAGCACTCCCAGTTCCCCCATTGCTTCCAGTTCCCCCAGTAAATCCCAGTTGTCCCAGTTATCCCTCGCTCCCGCAGTTGCTCTCTCCTGTTGATCCCAGTTCCCCCCCAGTTTCCCTAACCCAGTCCATCCCAGTCCCCCCAGTTTCCCAGTCCCCCCAGTTTCCCAGTCCCTCCCAGTTCCCCCCTCAGTTTCCCAGTTTCATCCCAGTTTCCCAGTTCCATCCCAGTTTCCCATTCCCCCCCAGTTCCATCCCAGTTTCCCAGTCCATCCCAGTTTCCCCATTCCCTCCCAGTTCCCCCCCCCAGTTTCCCAGTTCCATCCCAGTTTCCCATTCCCCCCCAGTTCCATCCCAGTTTCCCAGTTCCATCCCAGTTCCATCCCAGTCTCCCCATTCCCTCCCAGTTCCATCCCAGTTTCCCAGTCCATCCCAGTCCCCCCAGTTCCCCCATCGCCCCGCCCACCCACTGACGCTGCGCCCTCATCAGCATAGCTCCGCCCACCGCCACCCCAAGCCCCGCCCCTTCCCCCGCCCCCCGCGCAGGCCCCGCCCCCGCCATGGCGGCCCCTCAGCCCCCCGGTTCCCCCTGGGCCGGGCCGGGGTCGGGAGCGGCCCCCGGAGCCGCCGGGGCCGGGCCGTGCTGGGCCGCGGTGCTCGGCTGCCTCAGCCTGGCCTGCTCCTACGTGGGGAGCCTGTACGTGTGGGGCAGCCCCCTGCCCAGGTACGGCCCTCCGGGGGGCCTGGGGGGCACCTGGGGGGCTCCGGGGAGGGGTTTGGGGGGGATTCGGGGGGTCTGGGGGCGAGCGCAGAGGATCCGGGAGGGATCTGAGGGGTCTGGGGGGCACCTGCGGAGGAATTGGGGGGTCTAGGGGGGATTCGGGGGGTCTGGGGGCAGCTGAGGGGGGTCTCAGGGGGTTTGGGGGCGTGCACAGAGGATCGGGGAGGGGTTTGGGGTCTATGGGGAGCCCGGGGAGGAATTTGGGGAGGGGTCTGTGGGTTATGGGGGGGCTGAGGGCGTGTAAAGTGTATTGGGGGGGTCTCTGGGGGGGGTGGGGGATCCCTGGGGTGTCCATAAGGTTGGGATGGGGCTTTTGGGGGGGTTCCAGGTGCATTTTGGGGGGGGTCTCCTCAGTGCCTGGGGGTGTTGGGGAGATATCGGGGGGATTTTGGGGTGTAAGCCCCCCCCCCGGGCCGCCCCCTCCCCAGGGACCACCCGTCGGTCATCAAGCGCCGCTTCACGAGCGTCCTGGTGGTGTCGGGGCTGTCCCCGGCCCTGGTGTGGCTCTGGAAGGAGCTCACAGGGGTCAAGGTGAGCTTGGGGGGGATCCCCTAAAATCCAGGGGGAGGGTCCCAGAGCCCCCCCAAACCGTGCTGACCCCCCCTCCCCTCCCGTTGCCCCCCCCAGGCCGACACCCCCCTGCCCGCGCTGCTGGGGCTGCGCCTCGAGGGGCTGGTCCCGGCCACGCTGCTGCCTCTGCTGCTCACCATGGTGGGTCTGGGGGGCTGCCACCCCCCTAAAACCTCCCCGGGACACCCCCGGGGACCCCCAAAATCCCTCTGACCCTCCCCTGGACCCCCCCCCTCAGAATTTATTGAGCCCCCACTTCCCTGCATGCTCTCTCTGGGCGCTTCATACGAGGTGGGTGTGGGAGGAGTGAGACCCCCCACCAAATCTCCCCTGGGACCCCCAGAATCCACAGAGAACCCCCAAAAACCCACTCAGGACCCCCCTTGGGACCCCCCCAAAATCCCCCTGAGCTCCCCCAGCCCCTGGGACCCCCCCCAGAATTCACTGACCCCCCCCCCCAGATCCTCTGCCTGGGCCCCGGATCCAGCTCACCAGGGTGGGTGTGAGACAGGCTGAGACCCCCCCCAAAATCCCTCTGGGACCCCCAAAACCCACTCAGACCCCCACAAAAAAATCTCCCTGAGCCCCCCAAAACCCTTCTGAGACCCTCAAATCCCTCCAGACCCCCCCTAAATCCCCCCAAAACTCCAAATCCTGCTCCCTCCTCTGGTCCCCCTCCCCATGGTGGGTATGGGGTGGAAAACGGGACCCCCAAAAAAACCCTAAATCCCTCCCAATGACCCCCTATGGGATGGAAAAGGGGGGTGCGACCCCCCCTGAGCCCCCCAAATCCCCCCTGACCCCCCAGATCCTGTTCCTGGGGCCGCTGATCCAGCTGTCCATGGACTGTCCCTGGCGGTGGCTCGATGGCATCAGGGTGGCCCTGGGTAAGGGGGGGACAATTTGGGGAGGGGGCGCAAATTTGGGGGGGCTCAGAATCGGGGTTTGGGGGGGCAGGGGGTCCCCAACACGGGGAGTGGAACTGGGGGGGGATGAGTGGGTGAAATGGGGGAGTTTTGGGGTTTTTGTTGGGTTTGGGGAGCCTGTGGGAATCTGGGAATTCAGGCCTCAGTTCTGTGGGATTTTGGGGTTTTTTTGGGGGGGTTGTTGGGTTTGGGGACCGTGTGGGGCTCTGAGGTTTTGGGGGGTCCTTTCTGTGGGATTTTGGGGTCCCCCAGACCCACGGGTGTGGGTGCTGTGGAAGCAGGGCTGGGTTTTTTGGGGGTTTTTTTTGGGTTTTTTGGAGTTTTTGGGGTTTGTTGGGGTTTGCTGTGTTTGGGATTTTGGGGCTCCGTTCTTTGGGGTTTTTGGGGTCCCCCAGACCCGCGGGTGTGGGTTCTGTGGAACCAGGGTTGGGTTTTTTTGGGTTTTTTTTGGGTTTTTTGGAGTTTATTGGAGTTTTTTGGGGTTTGTTGGGGTTTGCTGCATTTGGGATTTCGGGGCTCAGTTCCGTGGGGTTTTTGGGGTCCCCCAGACCCGCGGGTGTGGGTTCTGTGGAACCAGGGTTGGGTTTTTTGGGTTTTTTTTTGGTTTTTTTTGGGTTTGTTGGGGTTTGTTTGGGTTTGCTGCGTTTGGGATTTCGGGGCTCAGTTCCGTGGGGTTTTTGGGGTCCCCCAGACCCGCGGGTGTGGGTGCTGTGCCTGGGGGACGTGCGCTGGCTGCGGAACCAGGTGGTGGCCCCTCTGACGGAGGAGTTGGTGTTCAGGGCCTGCATGCTGCCCATGCTGGTGCCCTGCACGGGGCCCGGCCCCGCCGTGCTGGCCTGCCCCCTCTTCTTTGGGGTCGGTGAGTGGAACCCTAAAACATCCCTAAAACACCCTAAATATCCCAAAAACACCCTAAAATATCCTAAAAACACCCAAAAATATCCTCCTCTGCTCCCCTCCTGGGCTGGCCTGCCCCCTCTTCTTTGGGGTCGGTGAGTGGAACCCTAAAACATCCCTAAAACATTCCAAAAACACCCTAAAACACCCTAAAATATCCCAAAAACACCCTAAAATATCCCAAAAACACCCTAAAACACCCTAAAATATCCCAAAAACACCCTAAATATCCCCAAAACACCCTAAAATATCCCAAAAACACTCTAAAATATCCCAAAAAGATCCTAAAATATCCTCCCCTGGGCTGGCCTGCCTCCTCTTCTTCGGGGTTGGTGAGTGGAACCCTAAAACCACCCCAAAACAGTTCCCAGTGCTGCTCTGTCCCTCATTCTTTGGGGATGGGTGAGTGAAACCCCCAAAATCCCACCCCAAAACCCAGCTGTGCTGGCCTGCCCCCTGCTCTTTGGGATTTGGGTGAGTGGGACCCCAAAATAACCCCCAAAACTCCCACTGACTGCCCTCCCCTGCAGCCCTGAACGCTCCCCGACCCCCCCAAACCCCCCCAAACCCCCCAAAGAACCCCAAATCCCGCTGCCCCCAGCCCATTTCCACCACGTGATCGAGCAGCTCCGCTTCCGCCACGGCTCCGTCGGCAGCATCTTCATGGCAGCAGGTGAGGGGGGATCTGGGGGGGCTTTGGGGGGAATTTGGGGGGTCCAGGGTAAAGATTTGGGGTGTCTGGAGGGGATTTGGGGTGTCTGGAGATGTCCTGAGTGAAGATTTGGGGTGTCCAAGGATGAACAAAAGGGAGTTTAGGGTGTCCTGAGGGAGTTTGGGGTATCCAGGGTGAGGATTTAGGGAGTCTGGGGGGTTCTCATGGTGGCCTGTGGGGGTTTGGGGGGCTCCAGGGGAGTCTTGGGGTGCCCAGAGCTGGCCTGGGGGAATTTGAGGTGCCCAGGGTGGGATTTGGGGTGCCTAGGGTGGGTTTTGAGGTGCCCAGGGTTGGATTTGAGGTGCCCAGGGTGGGATTTGGGGTGCCCAGGGTGGGATTTGGGGTGCCCAAGGTTGGATTTGGGGTGCCCAGGGTGGGATTTGGGGTGCCCAGGGTTGGATTTGGGGTGCTCAGGGTGGGATTTGGGGTGCCCAGGGTGGGATTTGAGGTGCTGAGTGGGATTTGGGGTGCCCAGGGTGGGATTTGGGGTGCCCAGGGTTGGATTTGAGGTGCCCAGGGTGGGATTTGAGGTGCCCAGGGAGGGATTTGGGGTGCCCAGGGTGGAGTTTTTGGGGTCAGGGTGGTCCTTGTGGTGCTTCTGAGTCTCTGGCAGGGGTGGGGGGTGGATTTGGGGGTGCTGGGGGGTTTGGGGACACCCCTGACCCCCCTTTTTCCCCCTCCCAGCATTCCAGTTCTCCTACACGGCCGTGTTCGGGGCCTACACGGCCTTCCTGTTCCTCAGGACCGGTGGGTTTGGGGGGGCTCGATGACCCCGGGGGTGTTTTGGGTGGATTTTGGGGTCCCCCATCCCCATTTCCCTGTAACTCCCGGGTTGGGGGGGGGAGTCACGATCCCGCGGGTGACAGGGAGCGGGGGGTGGGGGGGGTGACACCGCCGATCCTGTCAGAGGTTTCGGGGTTCCCGGGTGTGTTTTTTGGGGTACCAATGTCCCTTGTGTCCCCCCCACCCCAGGTCACCTGGCGGGGCCGGTGCTGTGTCACTCCTTCTGTAACTCCATGGGGTTCCCGGCGCTGGGCGCGGCTCTGGGGCACCCGCGGCGCCGGGCGCTGCTCCCCGCCTACCTGCTGGGGGTGCTGGGCTTCCTGCTCCTGCTGCACCCCCTGACCGAACCCGCCTTCTTCGGGGCGCGCCCCCCCTGCCGCGACCCCCCCGCCTGCTCCTGACACGGGGAGGGGGCGCCCGCCCCTCCCCAAACCCCCCCCCTCTTTTTGTAGGAGCCGCCGCACAGAGTTTATTTTTGTGATTAAAGTGGTTTAAGGCTTTGTGGGGCGCACTGGGATGGACTGGGGGGGACTGGGAGGGAATGGAAGGGGGGGTGGAAGCTGCTGGGATGAACTGGGATGAACTGGGATGAACTGGGACGGCGCCGTCGGGCCTGGAGCTACCCCCGCGGTCCTCCCAGCCGCCAGGGGGCGCTGCCCCCGCTCATTACGGGGTGGTACCACACGAAGCCACGCCCCCTTCAGGCTCCGCCCACCGCCCGTGTCCAGCGTCGCTTTATTGGCTCGTGATCCCCCCGTACACCCGCGCGAGGCCACGCCCACACCGAGACCACGCCCACCCATCCCTCCGGTTCCCCCTGGGGCGGGGCCGGGGTCCCGGGGGTCCCGATCAGCGCGGTCACCCTCCGGGGCGGGGCCCGGCCACAGCAGGTGTCGCGGTCCCGGGGGTCCCGGTAGCCCGGGGCCGTGCAGGTGTCGCCGTCCCGGCCAGGGCAGGTGTTGCAGTCCCGGTGGCTCGGGGCCGTGCAGGTGTCACGGTTCCGGTAGCCCAGGGCAAGTGTCGCAGTCTCGATAGCCCCGGGCAGGCGTCACGGTTCCGGTAGCCCAGGGCCGTGCAGGTGTCGCCGTCCCGGTCAGGTCGGGTGTCCCCATCCCGCCGGCCCGCTCCGGTGCCGCCCGCTCCGCTCGGTCCCTCCCCGCGCCCCGGGCGGGTGCGGCGGTCAGGGCGGGTTGTCGCCGTCGCGGGCGGGGTCGCGGGGGCCGCGGGCGGGCCCGCCGTGGCTGTGGGCCTTGCGGACGTGCCGGTACAGGTCCCCGGACTGCGTGTAGGAGCGCAGGCAGTGGCGGCACTCGTAGGGCCGCTCGCGGGTGTGCACGGTGGCGTGGCGCCGCAGCGTGTACGAGCACGAGAACGTCTTCCCGCACGTGGGACACGTCGGGGCCTCCTCGGCGAACAGCCCGAACCCCCCGCGGGGCTCCAGCGGCGCCAGGAACAGCGGCTCCCGCAGCCCCCCCAGCGCCGGGGCCAGCGCCGCCCCCTCCCCAAACGCCGCCGCTCGGGGCGGGGGCGGCGGCGGCGGCGGCGGGGGAGGGGGCGCGGGGGGGCGGCGGGCGCCGTCGGGCTCCTCGTCCGAGATCACGATGGCCTCGGTCTTGATGGCAGCGGCCGGGGCGGGGGGCGCGGCCCAGGGAACCGGCGGAGGGGCGGCTCCGGGGCCCGGCGCGGCCTCGCTGGAGCTGCTGGGGCTGGGCGGGGGTCGCTCGCCCCCAACCCCGGGCTGGGTGGTGTCGGCCGCGTCCACCAGCGGCGGCTCCGGCGGCGCGGCCGCCTCGGCCGGCGGGGGCTGCGGGGGTTGCGGCGGGGGCTGCGGCGGGGGCGGGCTGGGGGCGTCCTCCTCGCGTTTGGTGCTGTCGGCCTCGGCCGGGCCCCGCGCCTGCAGCTTCTTCTTGCACAGCTTGACCACGTCGTTCATGTGCAGGTAACTGGCGGCGGCCAGCACGTCCTCCAGCGGGGCCGCCAGCGCCAGCCGCCCCTCGTACATGAACTCCAGCAGCAGCGCGAAGGCCGGGGCAGTGACGATGTCGCTGTTGAGGGCCACCACGGCCCCCCGAGCCCCTCCAGCGCCGCCCGGCTCGGCGTAGCACAGGTGGAAGAAGGAGCTGCAGGCGGCCAGCACGGCCCGGTGCGCCGGGAAGGGAGCGGTGCCCACCAGCACCGTGCAGTCGCAAAGGATCCCCCGGGAGCGCTGCTCCCGCAGCCCCCGCAGCAGCTGCCGGCTGTGCTCGGGGAACTCCATCGGGCTGCGGAAAGAGGGGAAAAATCAGGGGAAAATGGGGAAAAATGGGCAGTCAGTGCTCGGGGAACTCCATCGGGCTGCGGAAAGAGGGGAAAAATCAGGGGAAATGGGGAAAAATGGGAATATGGGCTGTCAGTGCTCGGGGAACTGCATCGGGCTGCGGAAAGAGGGGAAAAATGGGGAAAATGAGGGGGAAAATGGGCAGTCAGTGCTTTGGGAATTCCATTGGGCTGAGGAAAGAGGGGAAAATGAGGGGGAAAATGAGGGGGAAAACGGGAATTTGGGCAGTCAGTGCTCAGGGAATCCCATCAGAAAGAGGGGGAAAAACGAGGGAGAAAAGGGCAATCAACTCGGAGAACTCCATCGGACTGCGGGGAAAGAGGAGGAAAAATGGGGAGAAAAATCAGGGAGAAAAGGACAGAGTCAGTGCTCAGGGAATTTCATTGGGATGCGAGGAAAAAAGGGAAAAAAAACCAGGGAAAAATCGGGGAGAAAAGGGCAGTCAGTGCTTTGGGAATTCCATTGGGTTCTGGGGAAAGAGGGGGAAAAATGAGGAGGAAAATGGAGGCAAAAAACAGGGAGAAATGGGAAATCAGTGAACTCCATGGGGCTGGAGGGGGAAAAAGGGGAGAAACAGGAAAATGGGGGGTCAGTGCTCAGGGAATTCAGCGGGCTGTGGGGAAATGGGGAAAATTGGGGAAGAAACAGAGAAAATGGGGAATCTGCTCCGGGAATTCCATCGGGATGGGGAGAAATCGGGAGAAAATGGGATTAGAGCGGGGTCAGGGCTCTGGGAGCGCCATGGGGATGGGAAAATGAGGGAAAAACGGGAAAATGGGGGAGCAGCGCTCAGGGAATTTCTGTGGGGCTGGGGGTGATTGAGCTGGGGAGGGGGAATGGGAGGATCAGCGCTTTGGGATCCCGGGGGGTGACAAAAGGGGCTGGGGGCGAGGAAAAGGGGGATGGGTGATCCCGGAATTCCTGGGGGGGATGGAGGGGACCCGTGGGGAGGAGCTGCTGCAGTTGGGGGGTCCCAGTGCGGCCCAGTCGATCCCGGTAGGGTTCGGTCAGAACCGCTGGGGCTCCCCCTCAGTCTGTGCCGGTCTGGCCCTGTGTCACCCATCGGGTCCCACTCAATCCCAACGGGGCCCATCCCAGTCAGTCCTGCTGAGCCCCAGTCTCTCCCAGTCTCTCCCAGCACGGCCCCTCGAGTCCCGCTTGGCCCCAGTCCAGGCCAGTTTGGCCCAGTTTGTCCCAGTTCCCCCCCAGCGCCCCCGGCCCCGCTCACCACAAAGCCGCGGCCTGCCGACGCCCCGCCCCCACACGCTGATTGGCGGGCTGGCGAGCCGGCCGCTACGATCTCATTGGTTAACGAACCCGTCACTCAATGTAACCCTGCCGAGCAGCGTCAGAGACGATTGCTGATTGGTTGAGATTGCCGCCACTCAAGAATACGCTCTATTGATTGGCTCCTCGGGAAGGGCGGGCCTCGGTCGCCAGGGCGGTGGTTGCCATGAGCGCAAAGGCGGGGCGTTGCTAGGGAAGCCCTCGGGGGCGGGGCACCGGGCGGAAGCAGCGTTCTGATTGGGCGCGCCGGTGTGTCACTCAGCGTTCCCGCCCTTCCATTGGGTTTCCGTTACGCCCTCACTGTGAGTCCCTGCCTCTTCCCCGAGCCGCGCTCTAATTGGGTTGTGCTGCCATCGCTCAAGTCTCACACGCGAATCCCAGCACGAAGAGGGCGGGGCCTCCGTCTCCCCGGCAACCAGGTAAGGCGGGAACTCCACGGGAGGCGTGACCGGGGCGGGGCGGGGGGCGTGGCTCACCGCAGCCAATGGGAAGCGTCGGCGTCGGGCCGGGGGCGGGGTCAAGGGTCAGGCCGGATCCAAGATGGCGGCGGCGCCGGGGCGGTGAGCGCGCGCCAGGGGCCTGACCCCCCCCCCTCACCCCCTGTGGGACCCCCCCGGGGCCACCCCGACCCCCCCCATGGGACCCCCGCCCCAAAACCCCCCCGGGATCCTCCCCGGGACTCCCCGGCCGGGCTTTGGGCGCCGGGGACCCCCCTCGAGGCCTCGGGCCTGGGCTGCGGCCCAGCCCCCCCCACACCCCCGACCCCTCCCCAACCCCTGTGGGACCCTCCCCCCCCAAAGCCCCCCGGGACCCCCCTGAATCTGCTCCGTGACCTCCCCCCCGTCCCCCCCGTGCTGCCTCCAGCTGGGTTTGGGGGGTCCCTGTGCCCCCCCCGCGGGTTTGGGGGGGTCCCTTCCCCGGCTCTGACCCCCCCCAGTGCCCCCCCATCTCCTCCCCGCTGCTTTTTGGGGTCCGTGCCCCCCCCCGATGGGATTTGGGGGCTCTCGAACCCCCCCGTGCCCACCCCAGGAGGGTTTGGGGTGTCCAGGTGCCCCCCAGGTGGGTTTTGGGGGGGGTCTCGGGTGTTTTTGGGGTCACTGATCCCCTCCCGTGCCCCCCAGGTGGGTTTTGGGGGGGTCTCGGCTGGTTTTGGGGTCACTGATCCCCTCCCGTGCCCCCCAGGTGGGTTTTGGGGTTGGGTCTTGGGTGTTTTTGGGGTCTCTGAGCTCCCCAGGTGGGTTTTGGGGGGGTCTCGGGTGTTTTTGGGGTCACTGATCCCCCCCCCGTGTCCCCCAGGTGGGTTTTGGGGGGGTCTGGGGTGTTTTTGGGGTCTCTGATCCCCCCCCGTGTCCCCCAGGTGGCCGCTGTGGGTGACCCTGTGCCTTGGGGCCGCGCTCGCCGTCGACCGCAGCAACTTCAAGACGTGCGAGCAGAGCGGCTTCTGCAGGTGTGGGGAGCGGGGGGCGCGGCTGGGGAGGGGGCGGCCCCAAGGCCCGGGGGGGTCACTCAGGGCCTGTGGCCCCCCCTGTCCCCTCCCCCCGCAGGCGGCAGCGGCGGATCCAGCCCGGGAATTCCCCGTACCGGGCACTGCTGGAGTCGCTGGAGCTCGGCCCCGATGTGGCCAAGATCCAGCTGGTCAACGAGGTCACCCAGGTGAGGGTCACAGGGTCACTGTGTCCACCCTGGAGGGGTCACAGGGTCACTGTGTCCAGCTGGTCACCAGGTGAGGGTCACAGGGTCACTGTGTCCAGCTGGTCACCAGGTGAGGGTCACAGGGTCACTGTGTCCACCCTGGTGAGGGTCACAGGGTCAGTGTGTCCACCCTGGAGGGGTCACGGGGTCACTGTGTCCACCCTGGTGAGGGTCACAGGGTCACTCTGTCCACCCTGGAGGGGTCACAGGGTCACTGTGTCCAGCTGGTCACCAGGTGAGGGTCACAGGGTCACTGTGTCCAGCCTGGAGGGGTCACGGGTTCACTCTGTCCACCCTGGAGGGGTCACAGGGTCACTGTGTCCAGCTGGTCACCAGGTGAGGGTCACAGGGTCACTGTGTCCAGCTGGTCACCAGGTGAGGGTCACAGGGTCACTGTGTCCAGCCTGGTGAGGGTCACAGGGTCACTCTGTCCACCCTGGAGGGGTCACAGGGTCACTGTGTCCAGCTGGTCACTGAGGTCATCCAGGTCACAGAGGGGTCACTGTGTCCCTGACCCTGTGTCCCAGATGTCCAGGTGCCACCTGGCCGCTGTCCCTGCTTGGCCAAGGTTTGGTGACACTGTGGCCACGCCCCTGTCCCACCTGTCCCAGGTGTGTGACCCCAGGGCTGACCCCTGCTCCTGTGTCCCCAACCTCTGCAGGGGGGGTGACCCCCAGGTGACCCCATGTCCCTCCCGTCACCCCAAATGAGACCCCCAGGTGACTCTGTCCAGGTGTGGGTGACCCTGGGGCTGTCCAGGTGACCGTGTCCAGGTGTCCCAGGTGTCTGGGGTGACGCTGTCTGTGTGTCCCCGTGCCCAGCTGGCCTTGTCCCTGTCCCCCCCTGCGGGTGCCACCACTGCTGGAGGTGTGGGGGCTCCCAGGTGACCCTGTCTGTGTGTCCCCGTGCCCCAGGTGACCCTGTCTGTGTGTCCCCATATCCCAGGTGACCCTGTCTGTGTGTCCCCGTGCCCCAGGTGACCCTGTCCCCATGTCCCCAGGTGTCCCCACGCCCCAGGTGACCCTGTCTGTGTGTCCCCATATCCCAGGTGACCCTGTCTGTGTGTCCCCATGCCCCAGGTGACCCTGTCTGTGTGTCCCTGTGCCCCAGGTGTCCCCATGCCCCAGGTGACGCTGTCCCCATGTCCCCACGCCCCAGGTGACGCTGTCCCCCCGCAGGTGCCGCTGCTGCTGGAGGTGTGGGGTCTCACCGGGAACGTGACGCGTCTGCGCATCCAGGAGCTCGCCCCGCTCCGGCCCCGCTTCCAGGTGCCCGACGTGCTGCTGGGAGAGCCACCTGCCGAGAGGTGAGGGGACACTGGGGACATTGGGGTGTCACAGCCACCTGCCGAGAGGTGAGGGGACACTGGGGACACTGGGGACACTGGGGACACTGGGGACACTGGGGGGTCACAGCCACCTGCCGAGAGGTGAGGGGACACTGGGGACACTGGGGGGTCACAGCCACCTGCCAAGAGGTGAGGGGACACTGGGGACACTGGGGACATTGAGGGGTCACAGCCACCTGCCGAGAGGTGAGGGGACACTGGGGACACTGGGGACATTGAGGGGTCACAGCCACCTGCCGAGAGGTGAGGGGACACTGGGGACACTGGGGGGTCACAGCCACCTGCCGAGAGGTGAGGGGACACTGGGGACACTGGGGTGTCACAGCCACCTGCCGAGAGGTGAGGGGACACTGGGGACACTGGGGGGTCACAGCCACCTGCCGAGAGGTGAGGGGACACTGGGGACACTGGGGACACTGGGGTGTCACAGCCACCTGCCGAGAGGTGAGGGGACACTGGGGACACTGGGGGGTCACAGCCACCTGCCGAGAGGTGAGGGGACACTGGGGACATTGGGGGGTCACAGCCACCTGCCGAGAGGTGAGGGGACACTGGGGACATTGGGGACTGTGTGGACATTGGGGACACTGGGGACAGCACTGGGGACATTGGGGACACTGGGGACACTGGGGACACTGGGGACATTGGGGACACTGGGGACACTGGGGACACTGGGGACATTGGGGACACTGGGGACACTGGGGACACTGGGGACATTGGGGACACTGGGGACACTGAGGACACAGGGGACATTGGGGACACTGAGGACACAGGGGTGTCACAGCCACCCCCAAGAGAGGACAGGGGACCCAGGGGTGTCACAGCCACCCCCTTTGGCCGCTGTCCCCAGGCTGGAGGTGACAGCCCGTGACGAGGCCACCCTGGAGCTGTCTCTGGGCCCCGGGGGACACCGGCTGCTGGTGACAGAGCGCCCGTTCCGCCTGGACCTGCTGCGGGGCCGGGAGCTGCTCTGCAGCGTCAACGCCCGCGGCCTCCTCGTCTTCGAGCACCAGCGGCGCCGCCGGGACTCGTGAGTGACCCAAAAACACCCCAAAAAAACCCCAAAAACACCCCAAAAAAACCCCAAAAACACCCCAGAATAACCCCGGAAACAACCCCAGAATAACCCCAGGAACACCCCAAAAAAACCCCAGAAACACCCCAGAAACAACCCCAGAATAACCCCAAAAACACCCCCAAAACACCCCAAAAACACCCTGGAAACACCCCAAAAAAACCCCCAAAAACACCCCAAAAAAACCCCAGAAACAACCCCAGAATAACCCCAAAAACACCCCAAAAAAACCCCGGAAACACCCCAAAAACACCCCAGAATAACCCCAGAAACACCCCAAAATAACCCCAGAAACACCCCAAAAACACCCCAAAAACACCCCGGAAACAACCCAAAAAAGCCCCGGAAACAACCCCAGAATAGCCCCAAAAAAACTCCAAATAAAACCTCCAAAAACACCCCAGAAACCCCCAGAAACACCCCAAAAAAACCCCAAAAACACCCCCAGAATAACCCCAAAAACACCCCAAAAAAACCCCAGAAACACCCCAGAATAACCCCAGAAAAACTCCAAATAAAACCTCCAAAAACACCCCAAAAAAACCCCCAAAAAACCCCAAAAAACCCAAAAAAAACCTCCAAAAACACCCCAAAAAAACCTCCAAATAAAGCCTCCAAAAACACCCCAAAAAAACCCTAGAAACACCTCCAGAATAACCCCCAAAAAAACTCCAAATAAAACCTTCAAAAACACCCCAAAAAACTCAAAAAAACCCCAAAAAACTCCTAAAAAACTAAAAAAAAACCCCAAAAAACTCAAAAAACCCCAATAAAACCCCAAAAAACTCCAGAAAAACCTCAAAACCCCCCAAAAAACTCACAAAAAAACCCTAAAAAAAGCCCCCAAAAAAACCCCAAAAAACTCACAAAAAAAACTCACAAAAAACCCCAAAAAACTCACAAAACTCCCAAAAAATTCACAAAAAACCCCAAAAAACTCACAAAAAACCCCCCCAGAAAACTCACAAAAAACCCCCAAAAAAACTCACAAAAAAACCCCAAAAAACTCCAAATAAAACCCAAAAAACTCCAAATAAAACCCAAAAAACTCCAAATAAAACCCAAAAAACTCCAAATAAAACCCAAAAAAACTCACAAAAAACCCCAAAAAACTCCAAACAAACCCCAAAAAACTCCAAATAAACCCCAAAAAACTCCAAATAAACCCCAAAAAAACTCCAAATAAAACCCAAAAAACTCCAAATAAACCCCAAAAAACTCCAAATAAAACCCAAAAAAAGCCACAAAAAACTCACAAAAAACCCCAAAAAAAACTCACAAAAACCCCAAAAAACTCACAAAACCCCCCAAAAACTCCAAATAAAACCCAAAAAACCCCCAAAAAACTCACAAAAAACCCCCAAAAAACTCACAAAAAACTCACAAAAACCCCCAAAAACTCACAAAAACCTCCAAAAACTCACAAAAACCCCAAAAAACTCCAAATAAACCCCAAAAAACTCCAA
Organism: Cyanistes caeruleus; assembly: GCF_971803275.1. Taxonomy (NCBI): domain Eukaryota; kingdom Metazoa; phylum Chordata; class Aves; order Passeriformes; family Paridae; genus Cyanistes; species Cyanistes caeruleus. The sequence continues at coordinate 1,383,752 of NC_141735.1, forward strand.
ATAAACCCCAATCAAACCCCCCAGTTCCGCCCCCCAGCCCTTTGGTTGCAGCAGGGGGGGTCGGGGGTCTCCCCCCCCAAAGCACAGAGGGGGGGTCGGGGGTGTCCCCCCAAGCACAGAGGGGGGGTCGGGGGTCTCCCCCCTCCAAAGCACAGAGGGGGGGTCGGGGGTCTCCCCCCTCCAAAGCACAGAGGGGGGGTCGGGGGTCTCCCCCCCCCCAAAGCACAGAGGGGGGGTCGGGGGTCTCTCCCCCCCCTCCCCAAAGCACAGAGGGGGGGTCGGGGGTCTCCCCCCCCCCCAAAGCACAGAGGGGGGGTCGGGGGTGTCCCCCAAAGCACAGAGTGGGGGTCGGGGGTCTCCCCCCCCCCAGGCACAGAGGGGGGGTCGGGGGTCTCTGCCCCCCAAAGCACAGAGGGGGGGTCAGGGGTGCCCCCCAAAGCACAGAGTGGGGGTCGGGGGTCTCCCCCCCCCCAGGCACAGAGGGGGGGTCGGGGGTCTCTGCCCCCCAAAGCACAGAGGGGGGGTCAGGGGTGCCCCCCAAAGCACAGAGGGGGGGTCGGGGGTCTCTCCCTCCCCCTCCCCACGCCGAGGGGGGGTCCCCGCGGGCCGGGGGGGCGGCGCTGACTCTGTGTTTCTGTTTTGGTGCCCCCCACCCCCAGCCTGGCGGATAAAGTTAGTTCTGTGTGGGATAAGATCAAGAGCCTTTTCCGTAGGTAAATCCACGAAATCGCCGCCGTCTCTGCGCCCCCCTCCCCACCCCGGACCCCCCCTCAAAAAGGGGATCCCCCCCACCCCCCCCTCGTCACGGTGGGAGGGAGCAGGAGCAGCCGGGGGGGCTTCAAACCCCCCCAAAATCGGGGAGCAGGAGCGGCTTGGCCCCCAAAAATGGGGAGGGGGCCAGAGCAGCTGGGGGGGGGGTCTGTGCCCCCCCCCACCCCCCCCAAATTGAAGGGTTAGGTGCAGCCAGGGGGGGTCTGTGCACCCCAAAAATGGGGAGGGGGCCAGAGCAGCTGAGGGGGGGGTCTGTGCCCCCCCCCACCCCCCCAAATTGAAGGGTTAGGTGCAGCCAGGGGGGGTCTGTGCACCCCAAAAATGGGGAGATCCCCCCCCCTCCCCCCCCAGAGCGGGCAGGAGCAGCTGGAGGGGTCCAGATCCCCCCAAAATTGGGGGTCCTGGGGGTGCCCCGTGTCCCTGTCGCCCCCCCCGCCCCCCCTTTGGGGCACCCCAGGACCCCAAATTCCCACAGGGACCCCCCCAAGGACCCCCCGGGCGAGGAGGGGGCGGCGCAGGAGAGCCCCGAGGACGGCGCTGGCAGCACCCAGAGCGAGAAGGTGACAGGGACAGGGGGGGGACACTGGGCTGGGACACCCCAAATACAGCCCCCCCCCCATTTTGGGGAGGGGTCTCCCCCATTCCTGACAGGATTTCCCCCCCCCCCAGCCCGTGGAGGCCCCGGCAGAACCCGAGGAGGAGCCGGGGGCGTGGGAGGAGACGTTCAAGACGCACACGGACAGCAAACCCTACGGTGGGGACAGCTGGGGACAGCTGGGGACAGCTGGGGACAGCTGGGGACGTGGCAGGGGACACGGGGGGACCCCTGTGACGCCCCCATTTCCCCCCAGGACCCACCTCGGTGGGGTTGGATTTCTCCCTGCCCGGATTCGAGCACGTGTACGGCATCCCCGAGCACGCCGACAACCTGCGGCTGCGCCCCACCGAGTGAGCGGGGACAGAGGGGACAAAGGGGACATTGTGGGGACACTGGGGACACTGGGGACATTGGGGACATTGTGGGGACAAAGGGGACATTGGGGACACTGGGGACATTGGGGACATTGGGGACACTGGGGACATTGGGGACATTGTGGGGACATTGGGGATTTTGTGGGGACATTGGGACATTGGGGACATTGGGGACATTGTGGGGACATTGTGGGGACACTGGGGACACCAGAGACATAGTGGGGACACCAGGGACACTGGGGACACCGGGGGGACATTGTGGGGACATTGTGGGGACATTGGGGACACCGGAGACATTGTGGGGACACTGGGGACATTGTGGGGATATTGGGGATATTTGGGACATCAGGGACATTGTGGGGACATTGTGGGGACATTGTGGGGACATTGGGGACACCGGGCTGTGGGGGTACAGGAGGGAGATGGGGGGTGACGGTGGCACTGAGGGGGCGGTGTCACCGTGGGAGGACAGTGACGCTGGGGGATGACGGTGACAGTGACAGCAGCGGGGTGGCAGCAGCAGCAGCAGCAGCAATGCTGCGTGGGGGTGACAGTGACCCCCTGAGCCCGTGGGGGTGTCCCTGATGTCCCCAGGGGGGGTGACAGTGACCCCCTGAGCCCGTGGGGGTGTCACTGATGTCCCCAGGGGGGTGACAGTGACACCCTGGGCACGTGGGGGTGTCCCTGATGTCCCCAGGGGGGTGACAGTGACCCCCTGAGCTGTCCCCGTGTCCCTGAGCTGTCCCCAGGGGGGGTGACAGTGACCCCCTGACCCATCCCGTGTCCCTGAGCTGTCCCCAGGGGGGGTGACAGTGACCCGTCCCCATGTCCCTGAGCTGTCCCCTGTCCCCAGGGGGGGTGACAGTGACCCCCTGAGCTGTCCCCAGGGAGGGTGACAGTGACCCCCTGAGCTGTCCCTGTGTCCCTGAGCTGTCCCCTGTCCCCAGGGGGGGTGACAGTGACCCGTCCCCGTGTCCCTGAGCTGTCCCCTGTCCCCAGGGGGGGTGACCCGTACCGCCTGTACAACCTGGACGTGTTCCAGTACGAGCTGCTGACGCCCATGGCTCTGTACGGCTCCGTGCCGCTGCTGCTCGCCCACCGGCCCCGCCTCAGCCTCGGCCTCTTCTGGCTCAACGCCGCCGAGACCTGGGTGGACATCGGCTCCAACACCGCCGGAAAGGTCCTGCAAGGGAGACTGGGGGGGTTTGGGGGGGTCCTGGGGGGATCCTGGGTGGACATCGGCTCCAACACTGCCGGAAAGGTCCTGGAAGGGGGATTGGGGGGTCCTGGGGGGGTTTGGGGGGGTCCTGGGGGGATCCTGGGTGGACATCGGCTCCAACACCGCCGGAAAGGTCCTGGAAGGGAGATTGGGGGGGTTTGGGGGGGTTCTGGGGGATCCTGGGTGGACATCGGCTCCAACACCGCTGGAAAGGTCCTGCAAGGGAGATTGGGGGGGATTGGGGGGGTCATGGGGGGGTTTGGGGGGGTCCTGGATGGACATCGGCTCCAACACCGCCGGAAAGGTCCTGGAAGGGGGATTGGGGGGGTTTGGGGGGGTCCTGGGGGGGTCCTGGGTGGACATCGGCTCCAACACCGCCGGAAAGGTCCTGGAAGGGGGATTGGGGGGGTTTGGGGGGGTTTGGGGGGGTTTGGGGGGGTCCTGGGTGGACATCGGCTCCAACACCGCCGGAAAGGTCCTGGAAGGGAGATTGGGGGGTCCTGGGGGGGTTTGAGAGGGTCCTGGGGGGGATCCTGGGTTCCAACACTACCAGAAAGGTCCTGGAAGGGAGATTGGGGGATCCTGGGTGGGTTTGGGGGATCCTGGGTGGGTTTGAGGGGTCCTGGATGGGTTTGGGGGGATCCTGGATGTGTTTGGGGGATCCTGGATGTGTTTGGGGGGTCCTGGGTGGGTTTGGGGGTCCTGGATGGGTTTGGGGGGTCCTGGGTGGGTTTGGGGGTCCTGGATGAGTTTGGGGGATCCTGGATGGGTCTGGGGGGTCCTGGATGGGTTTGGGGGGTCCTGGATGGGTTTGGGGGGTCCTGGGTGGGTTTGAGGGTCCTGGATGGGTTTGGGGGTCCTGGATGTGTTTGGGGGGTCCTGGGTGGGTTTGGGGGATCCTGGATGGGTTTGGGGGGTCCTGGATGGGTTTGGGGGATCCTGGATGGGTTTGGGGGATCCTGGGTGGGTTTGGGGGGTCCTGGGTGGGTTTGAGGGGTCCTGGATGGGTTTGGGGATCCTGGATGGGTTTGGGGGGTCCTGGGTGAGTTTGGGGGCCCTGTGTGGCCATCCCTGGGAAGGTCCAAGAGGAGAGAAACTTTGGGCCGGTTTTGGGTGGTCTTCACGCGGCCGTCCAGCGAGAATTTAACACCCCCAACCCCCCATCCCACCTCCCCCAGACCCTTTTTGGGAAGCTCCTGGATTACATGCAGGGAGGGGGCGAGACCCCCCAGACCGAGGTGCGCTGGATGTCCGAGAGCGGCGTCATCGACGTCTTCCTGCTGCTGGGGCCGGGCCCCGCCGACGTCAGCGCGCAGTACGGGAGGCTGACCGGTACGGGACGCTGGCCTGGGGACACCGGCAAATCCTCCTGGATCGCCCCTTCCCTGCTTTTAGGGATATTTTTGGGGATTATTTCTCAGCTTTTCTCCATCCCCGTTCCTGTTTTTAGGGTTATTTTTAGAGATTTTTCCACCTCGCTTTCAGGGATATTTTTAAGGGATTTTCACCCCGTTTTCGCTTTTAGGGTTATTTCCAGGGGATTTACACCCTGTGCCTGGTTTTAGGGTTATTTCCAGGGGATTTCCAGCCTGTTCCTGGTTTTAGGGTTATTTCCAGGGGATTTCCAGCCTGTTCCTGGTTTTAGGGTTATTTCCAGGGGATTTCCACCCTGTTCCTGGTTTTAGGGTTATTTCCAGGGGATTTCCACCCTGTGCCTGGTTTTAGGGTTATTTCCAGGGGATTTCCACCCTGTTCCTGGTTTTAGGGTTATTTCCAGGGGATTTCCACCCTGTTCCTGGTTTTAGGATTATTTCCAGGGGATTTCCACCCTGTTCCTGGTTTTAGGGTTATTTCCAGGGTTTTAGGGATATTTTTGGGGATTATTTCTCAGCTTTTCTCCATCCCTGTTCCTGTTTTTAGGGTTATTTTTAGAGATTTTTCCACTTCGCTTTCAGGGATATTTTTAAGGGATTTTCACCCCGTTTTCGCTTTTAGGGTTATTTCCAGGGGATTTCCACCCTGTTCCTGGTTTTAGGGTTATTTCCAGGGGATTTCCACCCTGTTCCTGGTTTTAGGGTTATTTCCAGAGGATTTACACCCTGTTCCTGGTTTTAGGGTTATTTCCAGGGGATTTCCACCCTGTTCCTGGTTTTAGGGTTATTTCCAGGGGATTTCCACCCTGTTCCTGGTTTTAGGATTATTTCCAGGGGATTTCCACCCTGTTCCTGGTTTTAGGGTTATTTCCAGGGGATTTACACCCTGTTCCTGGTTTTAGGGTTATTTCCAGGGGATTTCCACCCTGTTCCTGGTTTTAGGGTTATTTCCAGGGGATTTACACCCTGTTCCTGGTTTTAGGGTTATTTCCAGGGGATTTCCACCCTGTTCCTGGTTTTAGGGTTATTTCCAGGGGATTTCCACCCTGTTCCTGGTTTTAGGATTATTTCCAGGGGATTTCCACCCTGTTCCTGGTTTTAGGATTATTTCCAGGGGATTTACACCCTGTGCCTGGTTTTAGGGTTATTTCCAGGGGATTTTCACCCTGTGCCACTCTATTTCCGCTTTCAGGGATACTTCCAAAGGATTTTCACTCCGTTTCAGCTTTTAGATTTATTTCCAGAAGATTTCCACCCTGTTTTAACTTTTAGGTTTATTTCCTGGGGATTTCCACCTCATTCCCATTTTCAGGGATATTTCCCTGAGGATTTCCACCCCATCCCCACTTCCAGGACTCTCCCATGGGATTTCCACCCCATTTCTACTTCCAGGAATGTTTCTCTAAGGGATTCCCACCCCATTCCCATTTTCAGGGATATTTCCGTGGTGGATTTCCACCCCATTCTCATTTCTAGGGATGTTTTCATGGGATTTCCACCCCATTTTAAATTTGGGGATATTTCCCTGAGGATTCCCACCCCATCCCCACTTTCAGGACTCTCCCTTGGGATTCCCACCCCATTCCCACCTTCAGGAATATTTCCCCGAGGGATTCCCACCCCATCCCCACTTTCAGGGATATTTCTCCAAGGGATTTCCACCCCATCCCCACTTTCAGGGATATTTCCATGGGATTCCCACCCCATTCCCATTTCCAGGGCTATTCCCTGGGATTTGCACCCCATTTCTACTTTCAGGAATATTTCCCTGAGGGATTCCCACCCCATCCCCACTTTCAGGGCTATCCCAGGGATTTCCACCCCATTCTCATTTCTAGGGATGTTTTCATGGGATTCCCACCCCATCCCCACTTTCAGGAATATTTCCCCGAGGGATTCCCACCCCATCCCCACTTTCAGGACTCTCCCATGGGATTCCTGCCGTCCCCCCCCAGCCCCACCCCCGTTTTTAGGGCCGTTTTTGGGGGGTCTGACGGCCTTGGTGCCCCCCCTGCCCAGGCACGCAGGCGCTGCCGCCCCTCTTCTCCCTGGGCTACCACCAGAGCCGCTGGAATTACCAGGACGAGGCGGACGTGGAGGCGGTGGAGAGGGGATTCGAGGAGCACGAGCTGCCCCTGGACGTGCTGTGGCTGGACATCGAGCACGCCGACGGCAAGCGCTACTTCACCTGGGACCCCGCCAAATTCCCCAACCCGCGGGGGATGCTGGAGCACCTGGCGGCCCGGAAACGCAGGGTGGGGATGGGGATGGGATTGGGGTGGGTTTGGGGTGGGATCCTGGAGAATTCCTGGAGCTCCTGGAGAGCCCAGAGATGCAGGGTGGGGATGGGGATGGGGATGGGGTGGGTTTGGGGTGGGTTTGGGATGGGATCCTGCAGAATTCCCAGAGCTGGAGAGCCCAGAAACGCAGGGTGGGGATGGGATTGGGATGGGTTTGGGGTGGGTTTGGGATGGGTTTGGGATGGGATCCTGCAGAATTCCCGGAGCTCCTGGAGAGCCCAGAGGTGCAGGGTGGGGATTGGGGTGGGTTTGGGGTGGGATCCTGCAGAATTCCCGGAGCTCCTGGAACTCCTGGAGAGCCCAGAAATGCAGGGTGGGGATGGGATTTGAGATGGGATCCTGCAGAATTCCCAGAGCTGGAGAGCCGAAAAACGCAGGGTGGGGATTGGGGTGGGTTTGGGATGGGTTTGGGATGGGATCCTGCAGAATTCCCGGAGCTCCTGGAGAGCCCAGAGATGCAGGGTGGGGATGGGAATGGGTTTGGGATGGGTTTGGGATGGGTTTGGGATGGGATTGGGGTGGAATTCCCAGAGCTGGAGAGCCCAGAAACGCAGGGTGGGGATTGGGGTGGGTTTGGGGTGGGTTTGGGGTGGGATCCTGTAGAATTCCTGGAGCTCCTGGAGAGCCCAGAGATGCAGGATGGGGATGGGATTGGGGTGGGTTTGGGATGGGATCCTGCAGAATTCCCGGAGCTCCTGGAGAGCCCAGAGATGCAGGGTGGGATTTGGGAGTGGAATTGGGGTTTGCTCTGGGTTTGGGGTCAGTCGTGAATGGGATTGGGAACAGGAACGGGGCTGGTGTGGGGAGAAATGGGAGAATGGGGTTGGAATCAGAGCAGGAATGGGCTGGACACTGGGATTGGGATCGGGAATTGGGAGTTTGGGAAGGTTCCCTGGGACGCTGACCCCCCCTGGACACGGCCCCACAGATGGTCAGCATCGTGGACCCCCACATCAAGGTGGACGGGGGGTACCGCGTGTACTCGGAGCTGCGGGCGCGCGGCCTCTACGTCAAAACCAAGGATGGCAACGACTACGAGGGCTGGTGCTGGCCCGGTCAGTGGGGCTGGGGGCGCTTGGGGGGTCCTGGGGGGGATTTGGGGGGATTTTGGGGTTTTTTTGGGTTTTTTTTGGGGGGCTGTGGGTGCTCGTGGAGCTCCACATCAAGACCAAGGGTGGCAACAGCTACAAAGGCTGGTGTTGGTTCGGTCAGTGGGGTCTGGGGGGGTTTTGGGGGGGTTTTGGGGGGGTTTTGGGGTGGTTTTGGGGTCTCCAAGGGGGTCACAAGCTCCTCCCTGTCCCCCCCAGGCTCCTCGGCGTACCCCGACTTCACAAACCCCGAGATGCGCGAGTGGTGGGCCAACATGTTCGCCTTCGACCAGTACGAGGTGGGGACCCCCCAAAATCCTGGTCAGACCCCCCCAAATCTCTGTCAGACCCCCCCAAATCTGTCAGACCCCCCCAGAGCCCCGGGATCCCCTTCAAAGCATTCTCAGACCCCCCCAGAACCTTGGGACCCCCCCAAATTCCCCTCCCCACCCTTTTCCCCCCTCACTCTCCTCCCCTTGGGTCTTTTCCTCCTCCCCTTGGAGACCCCCCCCATCTTTTTGGGGGGGACTTTGGGGACCCCTCCGGAGGTTTTAGGACCCCTCCCATATTTTTGGGGTTTTCCCCCTGATTTTTGGGGCCCTCCTGAACCTCAAGCCCCTCCCTGGAGTTTTAGGGGTCCCCCACAAATTTTTGCCTTTTCGGAGACCCCCGCCTTAGCTTTGGGTGACGCCGTCCCCCGAATTTGGGGATCCCTTGGAGGGGGGGGTGGGGTTTAGGACCACACCCCCCTCAATATTTTTGGGGTCCCCCCAGGGCTCCACGGAGGCGCTGTTCACGTGGAACGACATGAACGAGCCGTCGGTGTTCAGCGGCCCCGAGGTGACGATGCACAAGGACGCGCGGCACTTCGGGGGCTGGGAGCACCGCGAGCTGCACAACCTCTACGGGCTCTACGTGGTGAGACCCCTCCCCAAAAACTGACAAAATCCCACCCTCCCCCCCTCTCAGGGACACCCCCGAAATCCTCACAGGGAGCCCCAAAAAAATCCCGACCTCCCAGAGCCCCCCAAACCCATTTAGGACCCCCCCAAACCCTTTTTGGGCCCCTCCGATTCCCCATTCATTTCCCCCCCAAATCCCTTCAAGGCCCCCCCAAATCCCTTTCAGAACCCCTCCAAACCTTTTTAGGATCCCCCCAAACCCTTTTAGGACCCCCCCAAACCCTTTTAGGACCCCCAAACCCTTTTGGGACCCCCCAAACCCTTTTAGGATCCCCCAAACCCCTTTAGGGCCCTCCAAACTCCTTTTAGGACCCCCCAAACCCTTTTAGGACCCCCCCAAACCCTTTTAGGATCCCCCAAACCCTTTTAGGACCCCCCCAAACCCTTTTAGGATCCCCCAAACCCTTTTGGGACCCTTCCAAACCCCTTTTAAGATCCCCCAAACCCTTTTAGTATCCTCCAAACCCCTTTTAGGACCCCCAAACCCTTTTGGAACCCCCCAAACTCCTTTTAAGATCCCCCAAACCCCTTTAGGGCCCCCCAAACTCCTTTTAGGACCCCCCAAACCCTTTTAGGACCCCCCAAACCCTTTTAGGACCCCCCAAACCCTTTTGGGACCCCCCAAACTCCTTTTAGGATCCCCCAAACCTCTTTTTGGGACCCCCCAAACCCTTTTAGGATCCCCCAAACCCTTTTGGGACCCCCCAAACTCCTTTTAGGACCCCCCCAAACCCTTTTAGGACCCCCCAAACCCTTTTGGGACCCCCCAAACTCCTTTTAGGACCCCCCAAACCCTTTTAGGATCCCCCAAACCCCTTTTAAGATCCCCCAAACCCTTTTAGTATCCTCCAAACCTCTTTTAGGACCCCCAAACCCTTTTGGGACCCCCCAAACCCTTTTAGGACCCCCCCAAACCCTTTTGGGACCCCCCAAACCCTTTTAGGACCCCCCCAAACCCCTTTTAGGACCCCCAAACCCTTTTGGGACCCCCCAAACCCTTTTAGGACCCCCCAAACCCTTTTAGGACCCCCCAAACCCTTTTGGGACCCCCCAAACCCTTTTAGGACCCCCCCAAACCCTTTTGGGACCCCCCAAACCCTTTTGGGACCCCCCAAACCCTTTTAGGACCCCCAAACCCTTTTAGGACCCCCCAAACCCTTTTAGAACCCCCCAAACCCTTTTGGGACCCCCCAAACCCTTTTAGGACCCCCCAAACCATCTCATACCCCCCCAATTCCCCCTTAATTTCCCCCGAAGCCCCTTCAGGTCCCCCCGAGCCCTTTGGGGTGTGGTTTGGGGTCAGTTTTGGGGTGCCTGAGCCCGTTTTTCCCATTCCCAGCAAAAAGCCACGGCCGAGGGGCAGATCCGGCGCTCGGGGGGGCGGCTCCGGCCCTTCGTGCTCGGCCGCGCCTTCTTCGCCGGCTCCCAGCGCTACGGTGAGGATTGGGGCGAAATCCCGGGATTTTGGGCAAATCCTGGAATTCGGGGGGGATCCCAGGACGGAGGGGAACCCCCCCTGAGCCCCCCAAAAACCCCCCCAGGCGCGGTTTGGACCGGGGACAACACGGCCGAGTGGGATCATCTGCGGATCTCCATCCCCATGTGCCTGAGCTTCGGGCTGGCCGGGCTGGCCTTCTGCGGGGGTGAGCCAAACTGGGAGCACTGGGAGCCAAACTGGGAGCACTGGGAGCCAAACTGGGAGCACTGGGAGCCAAACTGGGAGCACTGGGAGCACTGGGAGCCAAACTGGGAGCACTGGGAACCAAACTGGGAGCACTGGGAGCCAAACTGGGAGCACTGGGAGCCAAACTGGGAGCACTGGGAGCCAAACTGGGAGAGCTGGGAGCCAAACTGGGAGCACTGGGAGCCAAACTGGGAGCGCTGGGAGCCAAACTGGGAGCACTGGGAGCCAAACTGGGAGCACTGGGAGCCAAACTGGGAGCACTGGGAGCACTGGGAGCCAAACTGGGAGCACTGGGAGCCAAACTGGGAGCCAAACTGGGAGCACTGGGAGCACTGGGAGCCAAACTGGGAGCACTGGGAGCCAAACTGGGAGCACTGGAAACCAAACTGGGAGCACTGGGAGCCAAACTGGGAGCCAAACTGGGAACACTGGGAGCCAAACTGGGAGCCAAACTGGGAGCACTGGGAGCACTGGGAGCCAAACTGGGAGCACTGGGAGCCAAACTGGGAGAACTGGGAGCCAAACTGGGAGCACTGGGAGCCAAACTGGGAGCACTGGGAGCCAAACTGGGAGCACTGGGAGCCAAACTGGGAGCGCTGGGAGCCAAACTGGGAGCGCTGGGAGCCAAACTGGGAGCACTGGGAGCCAAACTGGGAGCACTGGGAGCACTGGGAGCCAAACTGGGAGCACTGGGAGCCAAACTGGGAGCACTGGGAGCCAAACTGGGAGCACTGGGAGACAACTGGGAGCACTGAGAGCCAAACTGGGAGCACTGGGAGCCAAACTGGGAGCACTGGGAGCCAAACTGGGAGCGCTGGGAGCCAAACTGGGAGCACTGGGAGCCAAACTGGGAGCACTGGGAGCCAAACTGGGGACACTGGGAGCCAAACTGGGGACACTGGGAGCCCAAACTGGGAGCACTGGGAGCCAAACTGGGAGCACTGGGAGCACTGGGAGCACTGGGGATACTGGGATTGGGGTCATGGGTTGGGATGTGGGATGGGGGACGGGATGAGGATTGGGATGAGGATCGGGAATGGGTTCAAGACCAGGATTTAGGATCAGAGTTGGGATCAGGATCAGGAATGGGATTAGGGCCAGAACCAGGATTGGGACCAGGATCAGGACAGGGATCAGGGCTGGGATCTGAAACCAGGATCCAGGCTGGGATCAGGCTCCAGGCTGGGATCAGGCTCTGGGCTGGGATTGGGACCAGGCTGGGATCAGGCTCTGGGCTGGGATTGGGACCAGGCTGGGATCAGGCTCCAGGCTGGGATCAGGCTCCAGGCTGGGATCAGGATCTGGGCTGGGATCAGGCTCTGGGCTGGGATCAGGCTCTGGGCTGGGATCAGGATCCAGGCTGGGATCAGGATCTGGGCTGGGATCAGGCTCCAGGCTGGGATCAGGCTCTGGGCTGGGATCAGGATCCAGGCTGGGATCAGGCTCTGGGCTGGGATCAGGCTCTGGGCTGGGATCAGGCTCTGGGCTGGGATCGGGACCAGGCTGGGATCAGGCTCTGGGCTGGGATTGGGACCAGGCTGGGATCAGGCTCTGGGCTGGGATCAGGCTCTGGGCTGGGATCAGGCTCTGGGCTGGGATCGGGACCAGGCTGGGATCAGGCTCTGGGCTGGGATTGGGACCAGGCTGGGATCAGGCTCTAGGCTGGGATCAGGCTCCGGGCTGGGATCAGCACCAGTCCCGGTGTCCAGTCTCACTCCCGCCCCCGGTGCCGGTGTCCAGCGGACGTGGGCGGCTTTTTCAAGAACCCGGGCCCGGAGCTGCAGGTGCGCTGGTACCAGGCCGGGGCGTTCCAGCCCTTCTTCCGCGCCCACGCTCACCTGGACACGGCGCGGCGCGAGCCGTGGCTGCTGCGCCCCGAGCACCTGGACATGGTCAGAGCCGCCCTGCGGCGCCGCTACGCCCTGATCCCCACCTGGTACACGGCCTTCTACCGCTGCCACCGCCAGGGAGTCCCCGTCATGAGGTGTGCGACCCCAAAAACCCCAAATCCGCCCCAAAAACCCGCCTGAGGTGCAGCAGATCCTACCCGGGATCGGCCCAAATCCCCCCGATCCTGATGTGCTACGCGACCTTTTATGTCTGCTGCTGCCAGGCAGTCCCGATCCTGAGCCCCAAAAACCCCAAATCCATCCCAAAAATCTGCCTGGGTGACCCTAAATCCATCCAGGATAACCCCAAATTCCCTGAACCCAAACCTCTGACCCCAAACCCCCCCGACCCCAAACCCTGCTGACCCCAAATCCCCAAAATGCCCCAAAACCCCTGACCCCAAATCCCCAAAATGCCCCAAAACCCCTGATCCCAAACCCCCAAAATGCCCCAAAACCCCTGATCCCAAACCCCCAAAATGCCCCAAAACCCCTGATCCCAAACCCCCCAAAATGCCCCAAAACCCCTGACCCCAAACCCCCCAAAATGCCCCCAAATCCCTGACCCCAAACCCCCCAAATGCCCCAAAACCCCTGACCCCAAACCCCCCAAAATGCCCCAAAACCCCTGATCCCAAACCCCCCAAAATGCCCCAAAACCCCTGATCCCAAACCCCCAAAATGCCCCAAAACCCCTCATCCCAAACCCCCCAAAATGCCCCCAAACCCCTGACCCCAAACCCCCCAAAATGCCCCAAAACCCCTGATCCCAAACCCCCCAAATACCCCAAAACCCCTGACCCCAAACCCCCAAAATGCCCCCTGACCCCAAATCCCCCTGACCCCAAATCCCCCTGACCCCAAACCCCACTGACCCCAAACCCCGCTGTCCCCCCAGGCCCCTGTGGATGGAATTCCCGGATGACCCCCACACCTTCGCCATGGATGACCAGTACCTGATCGGTGAGGGGGAGTCCCTGACCCTTTTTAGGGTCCCTGACTCCCTTTTTGGGGTCCCTGACCCCTCTTAGGATCCCTTTTGGGGTCATTTTTGGGGTTTCCCCTGGCTGACTCCTCGCTGCCCCCCAGACCGGGTGCTGCTGGTGCACCCCGTGACGGAGGCGGGCGCCCGCGGGGTCCACGTGTACCTGCCTGGGGAGGGAGAGGTGAGTGAGGGGTTTTGGGGGGCTTTGGGGTATTTTTTAGGGTTTTTTTTGGGGTGCAGGATGCCCCTGAACCCCAAATTTCCCTCCCCAGGTCTGGTACGATGACGAGACCCATGAGCAGCACCGGGCACCCCAGACCCTCTATGTGCCCGTCACCCTCAGCACCGTGGGTTTTTGGGGGGGCTCAAGGGGTTTTGGGGAGGGTCTGGGACCCCAAAACCCCCAGGAGACCCTAAAACTCCCCCTGGAGACCCCAAAATTATCCCTGGACACCCCAAAATCCTCCCCTGATCCCCCTGTTCCTGCATGGGGAAGGTGGTGCCCGTCACCCTCAGCACCATGGGTCATTTGGGGGGACTCAGGGGGTTTGGGGAGAGGGTTGGGACCCCAGAAACCTCCCTGGAGACCCCAGAACTTCCATGGAGACCCCAAAATTCCTCTGGAGACCCCAAAAACCTCCTGGATCCCCACCCAGATCCCTGTGTTCCAGTGGGGGAATACAGTGGTAAAAATCACCTCAAGCACTGGGGGTGACCCGAGGGATTTGGGGTTTTTTGGGAGGGGGGGGTGGGGTTTGGAGGGATTTGGGGGTTTTTTTTGGGGGTTTTTGGGGTGCTGACCCCCCCTGTGCCCCCCAGATCCCGGTGTTCCAGAGGGGAGGGACGGTGATCCCGCGCCAGGACCGGCCTCGCCGCTCCACCGAGGCCATGAAGGGCGACCCCTTCACCCTCTACGTGGCCCTGAGCCCCCAGGTGAGTGCAGGGACCCCAAAAACCCCCTCAGGTGAGTGCAGGGACCCCAAAAACCCCCTCAGGTGAGAGCAGGGACCCCAAAAACCTCCTCAGGTGAGTGCAGGGACCCCAAAAACCTCCTCAGGTATGTGCAGGGACCCCAAAAACCTCCTCAGGTGAGTGCAGGGACCCCAAAACCCCCTCAGATGAGTGTAGGGACCCCAAAAACCCCCTCAGGTGTGTGTAGGGACCCCAAAAACCTCCTCAGCTGAGTGCAGGGACCCCAAAACCCCCTCAGATGAGTGCAGGGACCCCAAAACCCTCTCAGGTGTGAGTACCTCGAAACTCCCCCAGGCACCCCAAACTCCAATTCCAGGCACCCCAAAACCCCTCTGAGACACCCCCAGACCCCTCAAAACTCCCCCAGGCACCCCAAACCCCCCAGGAGCCCCCCCAACCCTTCTGGGACCCCCCCAAAACCCCCCCTGGGACCCCTCCAAACCCCTTTTTTATCCCACAGGGCACGGCGCAGGGGGAGCTTTACCTGGATGATGGGATCAGCTTCGACTACGCCACCAAAAACGAATTCCTGCACCGGCAGTTCCGCTTCGCCAACGGCACCCTCACATCCAGGTACACAAAATATCCCAAAAACAGCCCTAAAATATCCCAAAAACCCAGCCAGAAACAGCCTCTGGGCACCCTGACTGCCAGGAATCCCAAAATACCTTAAAATATCCCAGAATATCCCAAAAACCCACCTCAAAACAGCCCCTGGGCACCCTCACAGCCAGGTACCCAAAAATATCTTCAAAATACCCTAAAATAGCCCCCAAAACTGCCCCAAAACACTTTGCTGGGCAGGTGGACAAAACACCCCAAAACCAAAGGGGAAAAAGGGTGAGAAACATGAGGGGGGAAAAAGACCGGAAACGTGAGGGGAGAAAAAGGGCGGGAAACGTGAGGGGAGAAAAAGAGCGGGAAACGTGAGGGGAGAAAAAGGGCGGGAAACGTGAGGGGAGAAAAAGAGCGGGAAACGTGAGGGGAGAAAAAGAGCGGGAAACGTGAGGGGAGGAAAAGGAGCGGGAAACGTGAGGGGAAAAACTGGCCCAAAAATAATCAGAATATTGAAAAATATCTCTCAATCCACCCCAAAACAATCTCTGGGAGCCCTCATGGCCAGGTATCCAAAATACGCCAAAAATTACCTCAAACCCTCCCTTAGGACCACCCCAGCCCCCCTGTTTCTCCTGGGCCCTGTCTGTGATGGGGTTGAGGGGTCTAGAAGGGGATTTTGGGGGGGATTTTGGGGGGTTGTGACCCCCCCCGTGACCCCCATGTCCCCCACAGCTCCGCTGACCCCCGTGGGTCCATGTCCAGCCCGGCCTGGCTGGAGCGAGTGGTCATCCTGGGGGTGGGGCGGCCTGAGAGCACCCTGCTGACCGCCCACGGTGAGGGGGCATTTGGGGGGGTTTAGGGTGGATTTTGGGGGGTTTTAGGGTGGATCTTGGGGGTTTCTGGGGGGAGGTTTTGGAGGGGTCATCCTGGGGGTGGGGTGGCCGGAGGGCGGCCTGCTGAGGATGGACAATGAGGGGAGAGCCAGGGAGGGATTTTGGGGGATCCTGAGGAGATTTTGGGATTCCTGAGGGGTTTTTGGGGTCCCTGAGGGTGGATTTGAGATCTCTGAGGGGATTTTGTTGTCTCTGAGAGAATTCAGGGTCCCAGAGGGGAATTGAGGGTCCCTGAGGGGAATTTGGGGTCCCTTAGGGGTGAACTTGCAGTTTCTGAGGAATATTTTGGGTTCCTGATGGAGTTTCGGGGTTTGTGAGCTGGACTTTTAGGGTTCCTCAGGGTTTTTTTTGGTTTCCTGAGGGGTTTCTTGGGAGTCGCTGAGCTGGAATTTGGGGTCCCTGAGCCGGAATTTGGGGTCCCTGAGCTGGAATTTGGGGTCCCTGAGCTGGAATTTGGGGTCCCTGAGCCGGAATTTGGGGTCCCTGAGCTGGAATTTCGTGTTCCCCAGACGGTTCCCAGACCCCGCTGCACTTCCAGCACGACCCCGAGCGCTCGGTGCTGACCCTGCGGCGCCCGGGGGTCCCCATCGGGGCCGACTGGAGCATCTCCCTGCGATAATGGACGGGGGGGGCCCCCGGACCCCCTCCCCAAATCCCTCCAGACCCTCCCCGGGCCCCCCCAGAGCCCCCAAAAAACCCCAAATCCTGCCCCCCCAAAAAAACCCCAGCAACTGCTGCTGTTTGAGGAGCCCAGAATTGAGGGTGAGGGGTAGAATCCCCCAAAATGAGAGGTGAGATTTCCCCAAATTCGGGGTTGGGGTCCCCCAAATGAGGGGTGAGACCCCCCCTGCAAAATGAGGATTGAGCCCCCCCCTCCATCTTACCCCGAATTTGGGGGGAGTTTGGGGTCTCTGAGCCCCCAGATTTGAGGCTTGGGGGTGGCTTTG
This sequence comes from Cyanistes caeruleus, assembly GCF_971803275.1. Taxonomy (NCBI): domain Eukaryota; kingdom Metazoa; phylum Chordata; class Aves; order Passeriformes; family Paridae; genus Cyanistes; species Cyanistes caeruleus. Next base: position 1,400,365 of record NC_141735.1, read on the forward strand.
CCCCCTCCCTAAATTGGGGAGGTTTCTGGGGGCTCTGACCCCCCTATAAATGGGGGCATCCCCCTCCCCAAATTGGAGGGGTTTTGGGGCTCTGACCCCTCTAAATTGGGAGTTCCCCTCCCAAATTTGGGTGGGGGTCGCGTCGAGGGGGGGGTTGGGGACCAAGGCTCTGCGTGCGCCCCCCCCCGCGCCCCCTCCCCCCCTTTTCCCGCCCCTCCCCCACCCCCGGGGGTTCGGGGGGGGGCTGGGGACCCCTCCCCCCTCTTTGGGGGAGGGGGCAAAGCCGGGTCCCCCCCCAGCGACCCGGGGGGGTGTGGGGGAGGGGGGAGGCGAGGCGCTACGCGGAGTTTTGATAAAACACGAAATAAAACCAAATAAAAAACGGGAATTTTGGGATTCCCGAGCCGGGAATGGGGGTGGGAGGGGGGCGGAATCTTTCTTGCGACTCCCGGAACTTTCAGCCGCGGGTGGAGGGGGGAACACGGGGAGGGCGGACCGGAAGTGGCCGCCAGACCGGAAGTGCTGCCCCACCGGAGCCGCCGAGCCCCCGAGAGCGGCCCTGACCCCGCCCCCACCCGGGAGCCCACCCGGGACCCCCCGACCCCTCCCCAGGGACCCCCGGTAGGGTCAGAAACCCCCCCGCGGACATCCCCCCGAGCCCGGGCCGGCACCAGCGCCACGTCCGCACCGGGAGTGAACTGGGATTGGGGGGGGGGCGGGGAACCGGGAGCCGGTAAAGACCCCCGGGGGGGGAGGATGTGAGACCGGGACCCCCTGAGAGACCCCCGGGACCCCCCCGGGACCCTCCCCGCCCCCACAATGCGGCTGCGGCTCAGGAACGTTTTCCTGGTTTATTTCGTGGTGTCGCTCGTGGGGCTTTTCTGCGCCCTCCGGGAGCTCGGTGAGGGCCGGGGGCGGCTCGGGGGGGTCCTGGGGGGTCCTGGGGGGGTCTGGAACCCCCCCTGGGCTGGGCTGTGCCCTCCGAGAGGGAATTTGGGGGTCTGGGAGGGGGATCTGAAGGGTTTGGGGGGGTCTGGGGGCGATTTTAAGGGGATTGGGGAGGTCTGAGGGGGATTTGGGGGGTCTGGGGGCGATTTTAAAGGGATTGGGGAGGTCTGGGGGGGATTTGGGGGGTCTGGGGGCGATTTTAAAGGGATTGGGGAGGTCTGGGGGGGATTTGGGGGGGTCTGGGGATGATTTTTGGGGTCTGGGGGTGATTTTTGGGGGTTGGGGAGATCTAAGGGGGTCTTGGGGGACTTTTTGGGGGGATTTTGGGGGAGGTTTGGGGAGGTTTGTGGGGACTTGGGGAGGATTTTGGGGGAGTTTTTGAGGGAAATTTCGAGATCCCCTCAGTCCCGGGGGGGCTCCCTGATGGAATTGGGGGTGGGGGAGGGGTCGGGGTGGATTTTGGGGGGTCCCTGACGCCCCCTCCCCCCCAGGCCGGCCCTGTCCCTGCCCCCCCCCCGAGCCCGAGCGGCGCCGGGGCCGCCCCGGGGGGGCCCAGGGGGGGGAGGGGGCGGCGCTGCCCCCCATCTACGTGGTGACCCCGACCTACGCCAGGTGAGACCCCTCCCCAAACCCCCCCCGGAGCCCCCAGACCCATTTAACCCCTTCCATTCTCCCGCAGGCCGCTGCCCCAGGCAGAGCTCCTGCAACCCCCCAGCCCCATTTACCCCCCCTTAACCAAACCCCAGCCCCCCCCCCGATCCCCCCCGAGCCCCTGGGACCCCCCAGGCCGCCCCCAGCCCCATTTCTCGCCCCCCAGGCCGGTGCAGAAGGCGGAGCTCGTTCGCCTCTCGCAGACGCTGCTCCACGTCCCCGCCCTGCACTGGGTGGTGGTCGAGGACGCCGCCGCCCCCTCGGCGCTGGTCGGGGGGGTCCTGGCGGCCTCGGGGGTCTCCTTCACCCACCTGAGCGCCGAGACCCCCCCCGAGCTGCGGGGGGGCCCCGGGGCCCCGTCCTGGCTGTTCCCGCGGGGAGCGGAGCAGCGGAACCGGGCGCTGCGCTGGCTGCGGGACACGCGGCGCAGCGACGAGCCCGGCGTCGTCTACTTCGCTGATGATGACAACACCTACAGCCTGCGGCTCTTCGAGGAGGTGAGGGGCTGGAAATGCCAAAAAAACCCCAAAATCCCCCCAAAAAATGGACCTGGAAAAGCCCCAATTCACCTGAGCCTCGGTGAGCCACCCTGAGCCATCCTAAACTCGACCTAAACTCAGCCAAATCCCCCTCAGCATCTACAGCCTGCGGCTCTTTGAGGAGGTGAGGGGCTGGAAATGCCAAAAAAATCCCAAAATCCGCCCAAAAAATGGACCTGGAAAAACCCCAATTCACCCCAGCCTCGATGAGCCACCCTGAGCCGCCCTAAACTCAGCCAAATGCCCCCAAAATTGTTCAAATCCCCTTCAACATCTACAGCCTGTGGCTCTTCGAGGAGGTGAGGGGCTGGAAATGCTCAAAGAAACCCAAAATCCCTCAAAAACCCCCAAAATTCCCAAAAAAAACCCAAAATCCCAAAAAAAACCCCAAAATCCCAAAAAAAACGGACCTGGAGGAACCCCAATTCACCCCAGCCTTGTTGAGCCACCCTGAGCCGCCCTAAGCTCGACCTAAACTCAGCCAAATCCCCCCAAAATCGTTCAAATCCTCCTCAGCCTGTGGCTCTTCGAGGAGCTGAGGGACTGGAAATGCTCAAAGAAACCCAAAATCCCCCCAAAAAACCCCAAATCCCCCCAAAAAACCAAAATCCCCCAAAAAAACCCGACCTGGAAAAGCCCCAATTCACCCCAGCCTCGGTGAACCACCCTGAGCTCGACCTAAGCTCAACCTAAACTCAGCCAAATGCCCCCAAAATCGTTCAAATCCCCCTCAACATCTACAGCCTGCGGCTCTTCGAGGAGGTGAGGGGCTGGAAATGCTCAAAGAAACCCAAAAAACCCCAAAATCCCAAAAAAAACCGGACCTGGAAAAAGCCCCATTCACCCCAGCCTTGTTGAGCCACCCTGAGCCGCCCTAAACTCGATCTAAACTCAGCCAAATGCCCCCAAAATCGTTCAAATCCCCCTCAGCCTGTGGCTCTTTGAGGAGGTGAGGGGCTGGAAATGCCCAAAAACCCCAAAAAACCCCAAAATCCCCAAAAAAAACGGACCTGGAAAAACCCCAATTCACCTGAGCCTCGGTGAGCCACCCTGAGCCATCCTAAACTCGACCTAAACTCTCAAATCCCCCTCAGCATCTACAGCCTGTGGCTCTTCGAGGAGGTGAGGGGCTGGAAATGCCAAAAAAACCCCAAAATCCCTCAAAAAACCCCAAAATTCCCCAAAAAATCCCAAAATCCCAAAAAAAACCGGACCTGGAAAAGCCCCATTCACCCCAGCCTTGCTGAGCCACCCTGAGCTTGACCTAAGCTCGACCTAAACTCAGCCAAATCCCCCCAAAATCGTTCAAATCCCCCTCAACACCTACAGCCTGCGGCTCTTCGAGGAGGTGAGGGGCTGGAAATGCCAAAAAAACCCCAAAATCCCTCAAAAAACCCCAAAATTCCCCAAAAACCCCAAAATTCCCCAAAAAAACCCCAAAATTCCCCCAAAAAACCCCAAAATCCCAAAAAAAACCCGACCTGGAAAAGCCTCAATTCACCCCAGCCTTGTTGAGCCACCCTGAGCTTGACCTAAGCTCGACCTAAATCCCCTATAAATCTCGAATAATTCCCCTATCAATCCCTTATAAATCTCCAATAAATCCCCAATAATTCCCCTATAAATCCCCAATAAATCCCCTCTAAATCTCTAATAAATCCCCAATAAATCCCCTATAAATATCTAATAAATCCCCAATAAATCCCCAATAATTCCCCAATAAATCCCCAATAAATCCCCAATAAATCCCCTATAAATCCCCAATAAACCCCCAATAAATCCCCAATAAATCCCCAATAAACCCCCAATAAATCCCCAATAAATCCCCAATAAACCCCCAATAATTCCCCTATAAATCCCCTTACAAACCCCATTTTCCCGTCCCCAGATGCGCAGCACCCGCGGCGTGGCCGTGTGGCCGGTGGGGCTGGTGGGGCTGGAATTCCCCTATAAACCCCAAATAAATCCTCAATAAATCCCCAATAAATCCCCTATAAATCCCCAATAAATCCCCAATAAATCCCCTATAAATCCCCAATAAATCCCCTATAAATCCCCAATAAATCCCCAATAAATCCCCTATAAATCCCCAATAAATCCCCTATAAATCCCCAATAAATCCCCAATAAATCCCCAATAAATCCCCTATAAATCCCCCATAAATCCCCAATAATTCCCCTATAAATCCCCTTACAATCCCCATTTTCCCGTCCCCAGATGCGCAGCACCCGCGGCGTGGCCGTGTGGCCGGTGGGGCTGGTGGGGCTGGAATTCCCCTATAAACCCCAAATAAATCCCCTATAAACCCCCAATAAATCCCCCATAAATCCCCAATAAATCCCCTATAAACCCCCAATAATTCCCCTATAAATCCCCAGTAAATCCCCAATAAATCCCCAATAATTCCCCCATAAATCCCCAATAAATCCCCAATAAATCCCCAATAAATCCCCAATAATTCCCCCATAAATCCCCAATAATTCCCCCATAAATCCCCAATAAATCCCGTATAAATCCCCAATAATTCCCCAATAAATCCCCTGTAAATCCCCAATAAATCCCCTATAAACCCCCAATAATTCCCCTATAAATCCCCTTACAAACCCCATTTTCTGGTCCCCAGATGTGCAGCACCCGCGGCGTGGCCGTGTGGCCGGTGGGGCCGGTGGGGCTGGAATTCCCCTATAAACCCCAAATAAATCCTCAATAAATCCCCAATAAATCCCAAATAAATCCCCAATAAATCCCCAATAATTCCCCCATAAATCCCCAATAATTCCCCTATAAATCCCCTATAAATCCCCAATAAATCCCCAATAAATCCCCTATAAATCCCCAATAAATCCCCAATAAATCCCCTATAAATCCCCAATAAATCCCCTATAAATCCCCAATAAATCCCCAATAAATCCCCAATAATTCCCCAATAAATCCCCTGTAAACCCCCAATAAATCCCCAATAATTCCCCAATAATTCCCCTATAAATCCCCTTACAAACCCCATTTTCCCGTCCCCAGATGCGCAGCACCCGCGGCGTGGCCGTGTGGCCGGTGGGGCTGGTGGGGGGTCTGCGTCTGGAGCGGCCGCTGGTTTCGGGGGGTCGCGTTGTGGGGTTCCACACGGGCTGGAGGCCGGAGCGCCCCTTCCCCCTGGACATGGCCGGCTTCGCCGTGGGGCTGCGGCTGCTGCTCGCCCACCCCCGAGCCCAATTCGACCCCCGCGCCGAGAGGGGATTCCTGGAGAGCTCCTTCCTTGGGGGGCTGGTGACCCCCGCCCAGCTGGAGCCACGGGCCGATAACTGCACCCAGGTGGGGATTTGGGGGGGTCTGGGGGGGATTTGGGGGGTCTGGGGGTGTCCTGGGGGGGTCTGGGGGTGTCCTGGGGGGGGTTTGGGGGTGTTTGAGGGGATTTGGGGGTTGGTGACCCCCGCCCAGCTGGAGCCACGGGCCGATAACTGCACCCAGGTGGGGATTTGGGGGGGTCTGGGGGTGTCCTGGGGGGGGTTTGGGGGTGTTCTGGGGGGCTTTGGGGGTGTCCTGGAGGAGTTTGGGGGTATTCGGGGGGCGTTTGGGGGTGTCCTGGGGGGGTTTGGGGGTGTTCTGGGAGGGTTTGGGGGCTGGTGACCCCCGCCCAGGTGGAGCCACGGGCCGATAACTGCACCCAGGTGGGGATTTTGGGGGTCTGAGGGGGGTTTTGGGGGGTTTGGGGGTGTCCTGGAGGGGTCTGGGGGTGTCCTGGGGGGGTTTGGGGTGTCCTGGAGGGGTCTGGGGGTGTCCTGGGGGGTGTTTGGGGGCTCTGGGGGTGTCCTGGGGGGGTCTGGAGGTGTTTTGGGGGGGTTTGGGGGTTGGTGACCCCTGCCCAGCTGGAGCCACGGGCCGATAACTGCACCCAGGTGGGGATTTTGGGGGTCGGGGGGGGTTTTGGGGGGTTTGGGGGTGTCCTGGAGGAGTTTGGGGGTGTCCTGGGGGGGTTTGGGTGTTGGTGACCCCCGCCCAGCTGGAGCCACGGGCCGATAACTGCACCCAGGTGGGGATTTGGGGGGTCCTGGGGGGGTTTGGGGGTGTCCTGGGGGGGTCTGGGAGTGTCCTGGGGGGGTTTGGGGGCTGGTGACCCCCGCCCAGCTGGAGCCACGGGCCGATAACTGCACCCAGGTGGGGATTTTGGGGGGTCTGGGGGGGTTTTGGGGGGTTTGGGGGTGTCCTGGGGGGGTTTGGGGGTGTCCTGGGGGAGTTTGGGGGTGTTTGAGGGGGTTTGGGGGGGTTTGGGGGTTGGTGACCCCCGCCCAGCTGGAGCCACGGGCCGATAACTGCACCCAGGTGGGGATTTTGGGGGAGTCTGGGGGTGTCCTGGGGGGGGTTTGGGGGGTTTTCAGGGGGTTTGGGGGGGTTTGGGGTGTCCTGGGGGGGTTTGGGGGTGTCCTGGGGGAGTCTGGGGGTGTCCTGGGGGGGGGTTTTGGGGTCCCTCAGGGAGTCCCAAAGGGATCTGGAGGGGGTTCATGGGGTCCTAGAGGATTTTGGGGTGTCCTGAGGAGGAATTTGGGGGGATTTTTGGGGGGATTTGGGGGGCTGGAGACCCCCGCCCGGGAGGCTCCGAGGGCTGCACCCAGGTGAGGGCTGGGGGGGGATTTGGGCTGATTTTGGGGTAACTCTGGGCAGATTTGGGGGTGCAGGTGCTGGTGTGGCACACAGAATGATCCCGGGGTGATTTTGGGGTGATCCCGGGGTGATTTTGGGGTGTTTCGGGGTGTTTCGGGGTGATTTTGGGGTGTTTCGGGGGTATTTTTGGGGTGATCTTGTAGCAGTTCCGGGGCGGCAATGGGGGCGATACAGGGCTGATTTTTGGGGTGATCCGGGGTGATTTTTGGGGTGATCTCGGGTGATTTTTGGGGTGATTTCAGGGTGATTTTTGGGGTGATTCGGGGTGATTTTTGGGGTGATCCGGGGTGATTTTTGGGGTGATTTCAGGATGATTTTTGGGGTGATTCGGGGTGATTTTCGGGGTGATTTTTGGGGTGATTTCAGGGTGATTTCAGGGTGATTTTTGGGGTGATTCGGGGTGATTTTTGGGGTGATTTTTGGGGCGATTCGGGGTGATTTTTGGGGTGATCTCAGGGTGATTTTTGGGGTGATTCGGGGTGATTTTTGGGGTGATTTTTGGGGTGATTTTTGGGGTGATTTCAGGGTGATTTCAGGGTGATTTTTGGGGTGATTTCAGGGTGATTTTTGGGGTGATTCGGGGTGATTTTTGGGGTGATTCGGGGTGATTTTTGGGGTGATCCGGGGCTGATTTGGGGGCGCACGCAGGTGCTGGTGTGGCACACGCGCACCGAGAAGCCGAAGCTGCGCCAGGAGGAGCAGCTGCAGCGCCAGGGCCGCGGCTCCGACCCCGACATTGAGGTTTAGGGGGGCCCCGGGACCCCCCCGGGACCCCCCGGGACCCCCCCGGGGCTCCGGGACCCCCCCCAGACCTTTATTTATAACCAGGACCCCCCGTTTTTTGGGGGGACCCCTCCCCGATCCCCCCCCTGCAATAAACGCTCCCTCCTCAGCCTCGTCTGTGTTTTGGGGGGGGGTCACCCCGAATTTTGGGGACCCCCAGCACGGGTGGGGGGGGGATCGGGGGTCACCCAGACCCCGATTTTGGGGGCAGGGAGCACTGAGGACCCCGGTGGGATTTTGGGGAGGGGTCCCGCGGGAGTTTCGGGGGATCAGCCGAGCCCCTCCCCCCCAATTTATTTTGGGGGGGGGGGGGTCACAGCCCCCCCCTCATTTCGGGGGGGGGTCCCCAGGCGGGTCCGATTTTGGGGTGTCCCGGCTGTTTTGGGGAGGGGGGGGTTGCTCTTCTTCCCCCCCCCCGACCCGGATTTTGGGGGTTCCCCGGGGCTTGCCGCCCCCCTGGGGGGTCCCCGCACATTTTGGGGTGTCCCGGGGCCCCCCCGGGCCGCCCCCCCCGCCGGGGGAAGTGACTCGGCCGCGCTTCCTGGGGCGGTGTCGGAGCGGCCGCGGGCCCGGCCATGGAGCCCCCCCCGGAGCGCGGTGAGACCCCCGGGGGGGGCGGGGGGACCCCCGGGGCTCCCCCCCAACCCCGGGACCCCCCCCCGGGACCCTCCCGGGACCCCCCCCCGGGCCGGGGCGGGGGCGGAGCCCGGAATGGGGCGGGGAAGGGGGGGCGGGACACGTGGGGACACGGGGGGGGGCACGGGGGGGACACCGGGGGTCCCCAAAGGCCGCGGGGGTGACCCGGGGGGGTCCCCGGGGGGTGGGGGGGTGACCCGGGGGGGGGTCCCGGTGACATCTGAGGGGGGGACACAGAAAGGGGGGGGGTCCCGGTGTTGGGGGCGGGGGGCACGGGGGGGTCCCCGAGTGTCACGGGTGGGGGAGGGGCGCTCCTGAGATCCGGGGGGGGGCGGGGGGGTCGCGGGTCACACTTGGGGAGGGGGGGAGGGGACACACGGGGGGGGTCCCCGAGTGTCCGGGGGGTTCCCGGGGGTGGGGGTGGGGATCACGCGGGGGTCCCCCCGATGTCCGGGTGCCCCCCCCCCCAGTGTCCCCCCCCCCGGGTGACCCTGCCCCCCCCCCAGGTGAGCTGGGACCCCCCCCCCGGCGAGGCCGGGCCCCCCCCGGGGGCGCTGGAGCTGCGGCTGCGGAGGGTGGAGCAGGAGCTGGCGCTGGTCAAGGCGGCGCTGGGGGAGACCCTGCGCAGGTTGGGGGGCTGCGACCCCCCCGGGGGGCTCGGTGAGAGCGGGGACCCCCCCCGGGGGGGCTGCGGGACCCCCGCACGGGGCTGGGGGACACCGCGGTGGGGGCTGGAACCCCCCAAATAAAAGTTGGGGCAGAGTTTGGGGGGCTGCGATCCCCTCCCCCCCACACCCCGGGGGGCTCGGTGGGCGCCGGGACCACCCCCCCCCCCACCAAGGACCCTGGGACCCCCCCAAATGGGGCTGGGGTCTCCATCTGGGGGTCCCCCACCCTTTTTGGGGTCCCGGTTCTTTCCCTGCACCCCCAGCTCGGGCTCCTGGGGGGGGTCTCAGGGTGCCGGGGGGGCTTTTTGGGGTCCTGACCCCTGTCCCCCCCTCCCCCAGCCCCCACCGGAGCCCCCCCGGAGCCCCCCCCGGAGCCCCCCCGGAGCATCAGCGTGGGGACACAGACGGAGGAGCCCCCCCCGCGCCCCCCGAGCCCCCCCCAGGAGCCCCCCGGGACCGGCGGGGCCCCCCTGGAGCCGCCCCCGCCGGGGTCCCCCCCGTGTCCCCCCGCCCCGGGGTCCCCGGAGCCCCCCCCGAGCCCCGAGACCCCCCCGGCGCCCCCCAGCCCGGCCCCGCGGGGACCCCGCAAAGAGCTGTGAGGAGGGGGGGGCACCCCCAAACTGGGGAGGGGGCTGGAGGGGTGGGGAGGGGGGCTGGGATGGCCGGGAGGGACCCCTGAGACCCCCAAAAGTTCCCCATGAACCCCCCCGGGACCCCCCAAACCCCCCCCAGCCCCCCCTGACCCTCCCCAGGACCCCCCCGTGGGAAATTGGGGCGGTGGGGAGGGGGCGTCATGGGGGAGGGGGCTGGGGGGGTTTGGGGGGGTTTGGGGGGGGTCGGGGGTGTCTCCCCTTCACTGACGGTGTCCCCCCCATCCCCCACCCCCTGTCCCCCCCCCCGGACCCCCCCAAATCCCCCCAAACCCTCCCCCCATCTCCAAATCCCCCCGAACCCCAAATTTCCTCATCCCCCCCCCCCATTCCCCCTAAACCCTTTTATCCCCTGAACCCCCCAAATTCCCCCCAAATCCCCTGAACCCCCAAAACCCCCCCGGACCCCCCCAAAACCCCCCCAAAACCCCCCCGGACCCCCCCAGGCTGCGCCGCCACAGCTCCTCCTCGGGCCCCCCCAGCCCCCGGCAGCGCCTGAGCCGCAAAGCGGCGTCGTCAGCGAACCTGCTGCAGGGGAGCCCCGAGAGGTGGGACCCCAAAAACCCCCCCAAAATATCCCTGTGAACCCCCCCGGACCCCAAACTCCCCCCCAAATCCCCAACCGAGCTGCTGCAGGGGAGCCCCGAGAGGTGGGACCCCAAAAATACCCCAAAAACCCCCCCAAAATATCCCAAAAAATACCCCAAAATATCCCTGTGAACTCCCCCGGACCCCAAATCCCCCCCAAACTCCCCCCAAATCCCCAGCCGAGCTGCTGCAGGGGAGCCCCGAGAGGTGGGACCCCAAAAACCCCCAAAACCCCCCAAAACCCCCCAAAAATACCCCAAAACCCCCCCCAAAATATCCCTGTGAATTCTCCCGGACCCCAAATCCCCCCCAAATCCTCAACCAACCTGCTGCAGGGGAGCCCCGAGAGGTGGGACCCCAAAAACCCCCCAAAACCCCCCAAAAACCCCCAAAATATCCCCAAAAATACCCCAAAATATCCCCCCAAATCCCTGTGAACTCCCCAGATCCCAAACCCCACCCCAATCCTCTCAAATCCCACCCACGACCCCCAAATCCCCCCCAAAGTTCCCCTCGAACCCCCTCCCTCACCCCAAATTTACCCCCCTTTACCTCCAACCCCTCTGAACCCCCCAAAATCCTCCCAGAACCCCCAAATTCCCCCCAAATCCCCTCAAATCCCCCCAAAATCCCTCTCAAATCCCCCCAAATCCCCCCAAATCCCCCCAAACCCCCCCAAATTCCCCCAAATTCCCCCAAAATTCCCCAAATTCCCCCAAATTCCCCCAAAATTCCCCCAAAATTCCCCAAATTCCCCAAATCCCCCCAAAATCCCCCCCAAAATCCCCCCAAATTCCCCCCCAAATTCCCCAAATTCCCCAAATTCCCCCAAATTCCCCCAAATTCCCCCAAAATCCCCCCAAATCCCCCCAAAATTCCCCAAAATTCCCCAAATCCCCCCAAATCCCCCCAAAATCCCCAAAATCCCCCCAAATTCCCCCAAAATTCCCCAAATCCCCCCAAATCCCCCCAAAATTCCCCCAAATCCCCCCAAAATTCCCCAAAATTCCCCAAATCCCCCCAAAATCCCCAAAATCCCCCCAAAATCCCCCCAAATTCCCCCAAATCCCTCCCAAATCCCCCCAAATCCCCCAAAATTCCCCCAAATTCCCCCAAAATCCCCCCAAATCCCCCCCAAATCCCCCCAAATCTCCCCAAATTCCCCCCAAATCCCCCCAAATTCCCCCCCAAATTCCCCAAATTCCCCCAAATCCCCGCAAAATTCCCCCAAAATTTTCCAAAATCCCTCTCAAATCTCCCCAAATCCCTCCCAAATCCTCCCACATTCCCCAAATCCCCCCAAATCCCCCCAAAATTCCCCAAAATTTCCCCAAAATTCCCCAAATCCCCCCAAATCTCCGCCTCCTCTCCCGCAGCCGCCCGAAGGAGCCGACCTTGAGCCCAGGTGGGGGACGGGGAAAATTTTGGGGGTTCAGGGGGGGAATTTGGGGTTCGGGGAGGTGAATTTGGGGGTTCCTTGGGGGATTTTTGGGGGTTCAGAGGGTTCATTTGGGGGTTCTGGGGGTTCATTTTTTGGGCTCATTTTGGGGGGTTCAACGCCTTCGTTTTTGGGATTTGTTTTGGGGGTTCTGGGGGTTCATTTTGGGGATGGATTTTGGGGATTTTGGGTTGATTTTGGGGCTTTCTGGGGTTCATTTTGGGGGTTGATTTTTGGAGATTCGATGGTTTCATTTTTAGGTTTTTGGGTTTCATTTTGTGGGATTCAGGCTGCTCATTTTGAAGCCATAATCCCCTTTTTTTCCCCCTTTTTTCCCCCCCTTTTTCCCCCTTTTTTCCCCTTTTTCCCCCCATTTTCCCCCCCTTTTGTTTCCCCCTTTTGTTTCCCCCTTTTCCCCCCTTTTTTCCCCATTTTTCCCAATTTTCCCCCATTTTCCCTTTCTTCCCCATTTCCCCCCCTTTTTTCCCTCTTTTCTCCCCTTTTTCCCCCCATTTTTCCCATTTTCCCCCTTTTCCCTTTCCCCCCCATTTTTCCCCCCTTTCGCCCCTTTTTCCCCCCATTTTTCCCAATTTTCCCCCCATTTTTCCACTTTTTTCCCCATTTTGCCCCATTTTCCCCCTTTTCCCCCCTTTCCCCCCATTTTCCCCCCTTTTTCCCCTTTTCCCCCCATTTTCCCCCATTTCCCCTTTCCCCCCGTTTTTTCCCCCCCTTTTTCCCCCTTTTTCCCCCCATTTTCCCCCCCTTTTTCCCCCCATTTTTTCCAATTTTCCCCCCATTTTTCCACTTTTTTCCCCATTTCGCTTCATTTTCCCCCCTTTTTCCCCCATCTTCCCCCCATTTTTCCCCCTTTTTTCCCCTTTTTTCCCCCTTTTCCCCCCCTTTTTTCCCCATTTTCCCTCTTTTTTTCCCCATTTCCCCATTTTTT